>NW_028077629.1:5043450-5643450 GCF_014824575.4 Sturnira hondurensis | reverse complement strand
AGTATTTTGTTTTTTTTTTTTTAATTTTTTAATTTTTATTTAACTCTTGTTCAAGTACAGTTTTCTTTCTTGCATTCCCAGCCCTGTGCCCCCTCAGTACTCCATAATAGTATTTTGAAGTACTCTACTTTGCCTTCTACTTCATAAAAATAGTTGATTTGATAAAATTTCTTTTTCTAAATGCTGTCATGTCCATCTTTTTAAAACCCTCCTAGTTCACTATAAGTATCCTTAGCCATACTGCCTAATCAGAGGTACCTCATATCAAGTCTGATTACTTCTCTAATGTTTTCCAAGTGTGCTTGGTGATGAGCCTGGCACATGAAACAATTTCCGACAGTAATAAAACTAATTAAAGTAGGCAGTCATCCACATACCACTTTCTAATGAATTATAATAAGCTAATTAATCTCACCCACTCTTATTCCAAAAAAGTCTATTGATAGGACCTGTATGTGAGAATACAATCCTCAGCCTTAAAAATGGACAACTATTACAGAATCAAAGAAGACTTTCTGAATTTAAGTTACAAAATCACAAATAGCTGACTGATGTCTTAAATTAAACATGTAGCTTCTAAACTCTGCCCAAAGTGCATATTGACAAGACTCTTTTCTATTTGAATTCTTCTGTAATTGATTTAACAAAGTAAAAATGATTCATTTTTTGTCTTCAGCACCTTGCATACTAATATTGAAAGAACCCACCCTGCATTCGCTCCTAGAGATTGTATAAGAATGATGAATTGATAAAATTTCATCAAGTGGTAAAAACACAGCTTGTTTCCTCTCCAGGACTAGAGAATCTGCTCAAATGTCAAACATCGTAACTGTTTTTTTGTGTGTTAACTTTTCTCCAAATGTGTGGGATGCCTGGTGAAGCAACATAAGAAATATTATTCCATTAATTTCTAAATAGTCTGCAACATTGACCTATTGTTCTAGAAATAACTTTACTGTGAAATGATAAGATTGTTAAATGCAGTACAGGGAAAGACAATTTCTGAACTACTAATATTGACAGTAAGAAAGTATTTTGAAGGATAGGGTGGAGGTTTATTTTATATTCATTATAATTTGATGTTTTAAAAATGTTAGTTTCCATTCTGAAGATTATTACTACTACGACACACATGTGGATTTCTCCCTTAAGAAGTTCATTATAGATATGTAGATTTCAAAATCAATACAGAATAATTGTAATGGTTTAAATGAAAACAGGCACCTTTTAACTCATGAAACTAGCATTCACAATTGTTATTTACATTCATGAATTTTTAGCTAGTATTTCATCGTTCTTTAGAGGGTAAGAGGTTGGATATTCTGTGCAGAGTATTTTCTTTGTAAAACAGATGTTGAAAAATCTGACAGTTTTGGTAGGTAGATGCTTAGTAAACCTGTAAACCTCTCAGCCGTGTAACTATGGTGGTCAGTGGCTGGTGTATGTGAGTATGACATTTCCATGTTGTAAACAAAAATTTAGGGGAGAGCTTTTGGTGCTGGTTCCTCGAACAGCCAGCTGTATGGTATTGAGAAAGCAGGTTATACATCTAATTCAGTATCTTCACGTGTAAAATGGGATTAGGTCAGAGCAGTGCAACCCTAGGTGCGGGAAGTGCCACTGATAGAAAATTTGTTGTTTATGTAATTGTAGTGCAATGACCACTCATAGTATATTATATGAAATAAGATAATTTCCCTTTTTAATTTCAACTCAGTTCTCCTGAAATCAAGGAGAAACACTTTGTACTATTAGTCTGTAATATTTCTTTAACACAGAGACAAGAAAAACATGCTTCTAAACAAGGATTTTGCATGCAAATCTTATTAAGAAAAGTACATTTTTTTAAATATTATCTCCAAGATAACAGAGTTAAATGAGGACTTTAGGAAAATTTTTGGAGCTCCATTTGATCTTGTTTTGAAATGGAACCCTGTTCAAAAAAGACTTGCTGGAGTTAGTGGATTTAACTAATGGTATCTATTAAGAGCTAGCTATACATTAAATACACTTTGGTGATGTACTTTAATATTAATAAGAACATGACTCATCATTGTAATGCTCTACATTAATGTAATGCTTAATAACTAATATTTATTGAGTGTTTAGAAGTCAGACACTCCTTCTAAGTGATTTACATATATTAACACATATTAATCTCCACCACTCTTTAATATTTAAAACAACCATATAAATTAACCACTAATATTTTCTTCATTTTACATACAAAGAAACTGAACTACCAAGTTCCTAAGGGATTTGAGAAAAGTTGGACAACTGGGTAAATGACAATTTTTAAAAAATTCTGTCAGTATCTAAGTACCCCATACATTTCCCTTTCTATTCTCTACTCCATCACCTCCAGTTAGCCTTAGTTAACCTACTCCTGCCATTTCTCAACTGGAATCTTATTTCTTTCAACATTATATACCCAGTGTCTGGGCACAGGGTAGGCACTCAAAAAGTACTTGTTGAATAAATGTGTTAAAAGATTAATTAATAAATAAAGTTCTGCTATAAAGACAACTTGAAAAATGCTGAACTAACAAGCGAAATAGAGATGGACTCATAGAGAGCAGGATGACAGCTGTCAGGGTTTGGGGGTGTAGGGATCGAGCAAAAGGAAAGAGGGCTCGTGAACATGGACAGTGGTGTGGTAACTGTGTCAGGCAGGGGAGGGCAGGGTAAGGGGGGTAAATGGTAATGGAAAATAAAAAAAGACCAAAAAAAGTCTCTTTGCATAGCCTCTGAACTCTAAGAACTCTTGCCTAGCACTTCCTTTTCTTTGTCTGACTTAGATTTCTCCTGATAATTTGTCTGCATTTTGTTGTTAATCTTGGATCGTTTGGAACCAGAACAATATGCTCTGTGGTCAGAATATATAGGTTCAAGTAAAAATTCTATTACTTATTTCTAGCTACCATTTAGCTGCGTGTCATTAGAATATGTATTTTGAGGTCTCTGAGTTTGTTTTCCTATTTATGTAATAAAGATATTATTATCTAACGTATCTATCTGGCAGAATTTATTTTTATTAATTAAATTAAATGTGATTAAAACAGCTAAGAATGATGGGAATATTGTAAATGTCCTATGATAGAGGCAATATAGCATCATATTGAAATATCTAGCATTGCATTGAAACACCGGAGCCAAACAGACCTAATACAGTGACTGGGTAGTTCTGGAAGATTGAGTATATTGTTTACACATTTAAAACATTTGTTTTTCAATGCTTAATCACAAAATCCAAGTTCCTAACACAGGATTATTATAAGGGTTAAGTGAGATAATTTAGTTCAGAGTGCCTGACACACAATTAAAACCAAATAAATGTTAGCTGCTTCTTTTAGTAATAATTCTCCTTTCCTTTAAATTGTTTTTATTCTTTTGGTTTAATACCTTGCGGGGCAGGGAGAAGGCAGTTCACTGCCCCATGACTGAGCACATTTATTATACTAGTTTCATGTAGTTTTTTCTAAAATATAAGTACTATTTTTGCCTTATAACAATATAACTCAAATTATATGATCTTGAACACTAAGTTGCTTAAAGTTACTACTTTAGAAAGTAGAAAAATCAGTTTTAACAAATGTTAATTGATTGAATCTGTATTTTACATACCACTGCCAATTGGAAACAATGATAGAGATAATATTTACACTATATCCCTGTATCTATAAGTCTGTTAACATAGACAACCACAATTGGAGCATTTGAAAAATACATTGAAGAAGATTAATTTGGAAGTAGGATGTGTTAATTTGTATCTCTTGTTGGATGATTGCAAGTATGACTGGCTATAAGAGTATGTAAGAAGCAAATTTTATTATAATCAAGTTCTCCATTAAGTGCCAGTGTATTATTGGAAACACATTTTCTAGAGAACTAAATCAAACCAATTTGCAAACAAGTTAAAAAATCAAATTTGTCATTCCCAAAACCAACATCCCAGAGATTATGTACTTTTTTAAATGTCAGTCTTGCATTTGGGAAGGGAACAGTCTTCTACAATGAAGCCAGCACACTTCATGTGAGATACCATATTTAACCTAGAGGAGTCCCTGTGTTCCTCAAGATTCCTGATCCCATGGAGATAGGGTTAGAGGATCTTTTGACTTTTACAAACTCTTTATTAAACTGCATTGCATTAATTTGCAATTATTTACTTTAAAATCAGGTGCATTAAAAACTTGGTAAAGACTATTTCAGATAGTAGTTGAACATTGTCCTAGAGGAATTAAGACAAAATCTATAATTCAGGGCCTCTGCTGCCAGTTTACTTAAAAACAATATTGTATTTTCCTCTAATATTTGTAATAGCCTTCTAATAGGTCCTCACTTCCTTTCTTACAACTGTATTCCCTCGTCTTACTTCCCCAGTCAGTCTTTCTGCTTTATGCAAAGACTATGCCCTATTCCTACTAAACTGTTGTCTTTAAAGTCCTAAAACCCACTTGTCCTCAAGATAAAATCTAAGAAGCACAATGTGATGTGGCTTATTTTACAGCATTGTCCAGTGCCATTTGTTCCCTTTTGTTTCATACTTCATCTATACTAGACATCTTTTATGTCCTTGAACTTTCTGCATTCCCATTTACTTAGTCCAATGGTCTAGGGGTGTTTTGTTTTTTGTTCCTCTTTCCCACAGCAAGACTATACTCATCCTTCAGACTTCCACTTCGACATTACTTCATCAAAAAGACGAGATCATGTTTCCCTGGAACCTAGTAGTTCTCTTCCATGACATCATACTTCAAAAATCTGACCCTTGTGCTGAAGAGTATAAGCACCCTTTTTGTACCTTGTTTTTTGCTCTAGTCTCAGATTCTCGTACAGTGGCTAGCATTTAACATTTACTTATCTCTAAATACCCTACAGTATGAAAGATGTTTAGAATAACAAGAGTTATAAAATCTCCAGCTCATGTGAGAGTTTCTTTAAGGGTTATACCCATAACCTTACACTATCAGATTCTACTTCATCGATTCCTTGCCCTGATAGACATTGTTCCTTGATATACAGCCCATGGAACTGAATGGGCCTTCTTTTCATAGTTTTCTAGAAGTTAAATTTGGAAGGTTTTTTGATTAAATATGAGATATAATAATTACTTAAATTGTCTGCTTTTTGACATTGAAACAATAGGTGGTTTTGTACAGACTTTTTTCTATTATTTAAAAATATCTTTATATGCAATATGTGATGTTGGCTTTAGGTATTAGGTAATATAAACAATCCTGTATTTTCTCAGTTTTCTATAGTTGTCATCTACAAGTATGAAATCATGGTTTTTATTTGTTATTGAAACAGACAGTCTTTTATTTCAGTTCTCTTAGTAACTCTTGAGTTTGCCTTGAGTAAATCACTTATCTTTCCTATTGTATTTTTCTATTTCAATTTACTTATGAAAGATAGAGATAAGGATTGTGATGTTGATGTATCTTACACAAAAGATAAAATCATATTAAGAAGAATGGGGAAAACTAAAGCAGTGTATCAAATGCCAGATATGGCAACAAAAATAAAACAAAGACCATTCTTATTATACAGTAATATATTAGGAGAAGTGGCTTAAATAATGTGAAAGGCAGTAGAATTATTTCTTGATAAATACTTTATAGAGAAATTGGGGATAAATTCTACAGACAAAAATATATGTATAGTTCAGCAAAAGTCAAGCCATTTTTAATATAACAAGAATGGCTTGTGTGACACTGATGTAACCTGGCAGTCAAGGAGAGTGGACTGGAATGAGCATGTGTGAACAATGACAACTTCACTGTACAGGGTGGTGGACACCAATGAGTGAACATGTGTACTGTGTGGCTGTCCATTCAAAATGACCAGTTGACACAGCCTGTACTCTCAACAGCTCCAGAACAGTTGCATCAGCAGGAAAACCCTTTTCAAAACTAAAAGTTATTTTTAAAATTTTGCAATTTTCCATTTTCTGAGAGTGACAGATACCACTTTTTAACATGTTAATGAAAAATGAACTTATTAAAAAATATAGAGCCCTGGCTGGTGTAGCTCAGTAGATTGAGTGCGGGCTTGTGAACCATACAATTGTGGTTCAATTCCCAGTCAGGGCACATGCCTGGGTTGCAGGCCAGTTCCCAGCAGGGGACTCATGAGAGGCAACCATATATTGATATTTCTCTCCTTCTCTTCTTCCCTTCCTCCCTAAAGATAAATAAATAAATATATATATATATATATANATATATATATATATATATATATATATATATATATATATATATATATATGACCTAATAAGGTGGGCTTGCAGAAAAGAGATCCAGTAGAAACCTCAAATGCACAGCTAGGATATCATATTAATAAATTGTTATTTGTTACATTATATAAAATCATGACAAAAAGAATATGTACTTTTTGCAATTTGTATGTTTAGGTTATACATGTACCACTAACACACTTATTACATTTTTAAGTAATAAAATATTTTTAAAGAGAAAACATTCATATTTTAGTACATTTACACTCTTCTTTCTGCCTTTTGAATGAGGTGCCTCACATTTTTGCACTGGGCCCTGCAAATTATGTAGCTGATTCTGCTTTCCTTTTTCTAATTTTTGTTCTAATTTTTTGCATTTTTTTACCCCCAACCTGTTTTTTATTATTGTGCAAGTACAATTGTCTCCATCCCCCCCACTTCCCATCTTCAGTCCTACCCCCCTTTGGCTTTGTCCATCTGTCCTTTATACATGTTCTTTGAGGATCTCCCCCCTTGTTCCCCATAACCCCCTTCCACCTTCCCTATGTTTACTGTCTGTTAGTTCTTTGTTTCCATGTCTCTGGTTATATTTTGCTTACTTATTTGTTTTGTTGATTTGGCTTCATTTATAGGTGAGATTATATGGTATTTTTCTTTCATCCCCTGGCTCATTTCACTTTAGCATAATGCTCTCCAGATTCATCCATGCTGTCTCAAAAGGCAGGAGCTCCCTCTTTCTGCTGCATAATATTCCATTGTGTAAATGTACCATAGGTTTTTGATCTACTCATTTGCTTATGGGAACTTAGGTTGCTTCCAGCACTTGGCTATTATAAATTGTGCTGCTGTGAACATTGGGGTGCCTAGGTTCTTTTGGATTGGTGTTTCAGAGCTCTTAGGGTATAATCACAACAATGGAATTGCTGGGTTGAAAGTCAGTTCCATTTTTAGTTTTCTGAGGACATTCCATACTGTTTTCCACAGTGGTTGCACCAGTCAGCATTCCCACCAACAGTGCATTAGGGTTCCTTTTTCTCCACATCCTCTTCAGCACTTGTTTGTTGCTTTGTTTATGATGGCCATTCTGACTGGTGTGAGATGGTATCTCATTGTGGTTTCAATTTGCATCTCTCTGATGGCTAGTGATGCTGAGCATCTTTTCATATGTCTCTCAGCCCTTTGTATGTCCTCCTTGGAGAAGTGTCTGGTCAAGTCTTTTGCTCATTTTTTAATTGGGTTTTTTGTCTTGCTAGAGTGGAGTCGTGTGAATTCTTTATATATTTTGGAGATCAAACCCTTGTCTGAGGTATCATTGTCAAGCATATTTTCCTATATGGTTGGTGTCCTTTTTATTTTGCTGATGTTTTCTTTAGCCATGCAGAAGCTTTTTAATTTGATGAAGTCTCATTTGTTTATTCTTTCCTTTATGTCCCTTGCTCTAGGGGACATATTGGTGAAAGTATTGCTGTGTGGAATATTTCTAATCAAGTATTTAAGATATAATTTTTGTATATCTAGAGATGATGTCTTTTGTGGAATATTTTTTAAAAATATTTAATTCTTCTATTTCATGTATATCTGAATTTAATTTGAAATGTAAATGTTTACAACACCATTTTCATGTTTCCAAACATTCTTTCTGCAATTTGTGCAGGGAGTGCAAGGGAAGCGGTTCCGTGATTTGTGTAGAATTCACATCATTGTTTACGTATTTTATTAATGTATTTTCAATAACAAAGACAAAATAGTATTAAAATCACATTCTTCCTTAAAAACAAAATAAAAATACAAAAATCCCCCAAATTACTGATTGAGTCAAGCAACAAATCTATATCAATGTTGTGTTAAGCTTAGACATTCCTTCATGGAAACTACTGAGACCATTCAGAAGGCCGCAGCTATGGACAGCTGGTGATTGGCAGCTTCATCACAAGAGTGTGCTCACTCATGCATCACATCTTGTGACGGAATTTCTTGCAAAACAGCAAATCACACAGGTGACTCAGCCCCGCTACAGCCCAGATTTGGTGCCTTGTGACTTCTAGCTTTTCCTAAAACTAGGCTCTCATCATGAAAGGGCTCATATGTGATATGAAATTAAGAAATATAATTTAAAAATTCTATTAAGGTTCTCTTCCCTAGTGTTGGAACAAAAATGAGGAGAACAATAGAGATAGATGAAGAAAACCAACTAGATTAAAAGGCCTAAATGAAGGCAGTTATAATAAAAATTGATGAAATATAATGAATTAAAGGAATTTTGTAGTGAGAAAGAGGATTGTTTGTCAGATGGTTGTGGAATGTGAGAGAAAATGGAAAGTCAGGATAAGGATTTCTGGTTTCAGTTGCAACAGGCAAAGAACCTGGGAGTCATCACTTGTGTCTTAACAACAAGAAAAAAACTTAATAGACTTACAGTCAACAACTTTTGCAAGAGAGGGGTGGGCTAACCTGAGAAACAAAGCCACAGAGCAAACCACCACCCCAGGTACATATAGAGAATCACAGATGAATTCCATTTACCTGGAGCAGAAGCCACTGAAGCCATAAACTTGTAGGAATACTTAAATGGTAATTTTGGTGAATTGCTGGAAGCCATGTGTGAACTAGTTTAACAGTTGAAACCTCCCGGGCCCATATTCTTGGGGGCACCTATTTTTCCATAAGTCTTCACTCCAGGAATCCGTGCCAGTTCCCATGGTGAAGAAGAACAGCTACTAAATAAAGTGTCCTTGTGACTTTAGCAGAGATACAGTAACGTAATCATTTAAAATATGCTACACTCCAGGGGAAAATACTTTATAGGCAGGGCTTTATCTCTCCCAAGGGAAATGGTATGAACCAGGTCCAGTCTTCTCTACCCTTACTATTTCACCTGAGAGGGGAATAAAGCTAGGAAAAAATTGTGAATGTCACAATCCATCCTACTAAAACGCTTGTCTTTAAACGTAAGACTATAGAACACCTTCCCATCTCAACCCCTTACTATTATATTAACTGGATTCCAGCATAATAATTGGATTACAGCTGGAAGAGCTGCAAGACACAGACTCTATTTAGAAAGCATTTTTATGGGAGCCCAGAGACAGCAGAAGGGGGAAAAATAAGGACAATAGAGGAATTTGAAGCCTCTGGGGCCCACAGCTACAGCAAATATTAAACATAGCCCAACTTCCTGCAACATTAATATAAAAACTCACAATATTTCTTCCAGTTGCTATTACCTAACATATCACCTGCTTTTAAAAAATTACAGGTCATGATAAAGGCAAAAAAAAAAAAAAAACCCACACAGTCTTAAGAGGCAATGCAAACAGCAAAACCAGGCACATATATCCATATAACAGGTTTTAGAATTATCAGTCTAGGAATTTAAAGTAATTGTAATTAATATGTTAAGGGCTCTAGTGGAAAGCTAAATGACATGCAAGAACAAATGGACAATGTAAGCAAAGAGGTGGAAGCTCTAAGAAAAATCAAAAAGAAATGCAAGTCCAAAGCACTGCAAGATAAATGAAGAATGCCTTTGATGGGCTCATCAGTAGATTAGACAGAGCTGAGGAAAAGAATCAGTGAGCTTAAAGATAATGTCTACTGGAACATGAAGAGAAAAGGGGATGCATTAAAAAATAACAGAATATCCAAGAACTCAGAGATAATTTCAAATAGTGTAACATGCACGTAACTGGAGTAACATAAGAAGGAAGAGAGAATGGAACAGAAGAAATGTTTAAAGTAATAATGGCCAAGACCTTTTCAAAATGAATGACAAACAGCAAAACACAGATTCAGGAAGCTCAGAGAATTCCAAGCAAGATACAGATTAAAAAAATAAAACTATACCTATACATAGTATATTGAAACTGGAGCAAACAAAAGACAAAGAGAAAATCTTGAAAGAATTCAGAGAAAGAAAATACCTTATCTATAAAGGAAAATAATAAGAATTATGACAGAATTCTAATCTGTAACCATGCCAGCAAGAGAATGGAGTAAAATACTTAAAGTGTTAAAAGAAGTAAAGAATGAATCAAGATTCTTAACTTATATGGAAATGAAGTTATTAAGACCAGAATTGTAGAAGAAATAACATATTGCTCCTTGGGGTGAGGATTTTCCATTTGAAACTTAGTCTGATACACCTAGAATATAAGAAATGCAAGACTTCAGGAGGCAGAAATTTGGGTCGAGATTTTATAAAACGAAGGGTGGGGGATTGATAATAAATACTGAAATGTTAGTTTATAGGTTGCTGAGATGAAACATTTAAGGGAAGATGGGAGGAAGCTTCAGACAGAAACCTGGGAAGTATTTTTTTATTAAAACTTTTAAAGAACAAAGTGAAAGGAAAAAAATGTTAAAAAGTTTGAAAAACATCCAAACTATGTATTAGAAGAAAAAGCTATACAGTAGTCCAGAAGGAAGAGAAGGGATTTGTATTGAAGGGATTTGAAGAAGGGATTTGTATTGCCAAACATGAGGCATAAATCAGGTAGAGGACTTAAAATGTTTCTACTTAACACTGATGAGAGCAATTTTAATTAAGTTACTCAAGTAGAAACCAGCTTTCAGATGCAGGAAAATTAATCAGTTATTAGTTGTTTATTCTTAGTGGCTAGATTGCATATGAGGGTGTGGATTCTATATGTAGTTCCTCTTCCAAGAATATTATTAATAAAAGAAGGAGTCAGGAGTCACAGAATGTTTGCTCTTGTTATGTTTGAGGAAAGATAGAGACTTAATCCAATTTAAAGACTAAGAGAATGAGTAAAGATCCACACTCAAAGCCAGTGTAATTTAGGGGGATTTCCCCACAGATGAGTATTCTGAAAAAGTGAAGTAGTATGTGACCTTTTCCATACTGCTTTTAATTTTGTATACAACCAACTCTGGACAATTCATGGAAAAGCTTTCTTTTCCCCATCATCCTGGATAATGGAAAGTGTTTGACACATGAGGAAAATTTATGATGCATTTATATATATATTTCTTCTGGGGATCATTCCTTTTTCAAATGATTATGAATAACAACATATTCCAAAGAGTGAAATTTTTTAAAAATGAAAAAGGTGGGTTCCCACTCACATCTTTAGTTGGGTCTCAAACCAGGAGGGGTGAAACGTGGAAGAGGAGATGAATCTTTGAAATGCTTCCCAGATGATGTAGATAAATCTTGATTCATTCCACTAAATCTACCTTTCTAGTTTGCTACTCATGTACTTCAGTATTGACTTTCTTCACTATACAGTTTTCTTTCCTTTTTATTATGTTATAATGCTGTGACTTGACTGGCTTTCTTCTTACGATGTTAGACCTTGCACAGCTATGAAAATTTGAAGTAGCAATGGCAGCACATAAATATCTATTACTTTCAAGATAGTACAATACCATAAAAGTGTAAATGTCTTGATGTGACAAGTTCAGAATAAAGACTTGACAAATTAAAGTTACAATTTCTGTGTTCAAGCAAAATAACTTGACAATCATAGACAAATAAGGTCCCATTTGCCTTACAATATGTTGCTCTGTATAAATCTCAGTCTAATGCCACTTAAAACCTTAAGTTAAAGTTGTATACTTTATAAATTGCTGTTTTTAATGATTTTAAAATTTTAGTAGATTTTTAGTAACATCTTTTCTGAACTGACAATTCTTATATACTTTCTTAAACTTAATTATCAAAGTTAATTGCTTTGTTAATGTGCACTGCTTCCCTATGTGTAAATACTTAATATCAAAAAAATTCAAAGATGCCTATAGGTGCTTATAATTTAGCTGCTTTACTCCATATGTTCTGGTGTCTAGTACATATTCAGGCCCTTCTAAGTTTGTGAATAACTTATGGGAGCATATTTATATGAAATTATTTCCAAGTTCTATTTTTTCTTTACTAAAAAAAATTGGTCTTGGCTACTTTTCTTTTTCTTCCCTATACTGTGATTGGGGATGCTCCTTTATCACCTACATCCTTAAGGGTTTTTATGATGAAAAATCGAGGAGAGAAGCTGGGCAGCTAGAGTGACCTGTGGTTCCTTCCCTAAGCAAGATAAGCAAGGGTTGTAGGAAGCTTGGGAGAGAGAGCAGTGGAAGTGTATCAGGTAAACTGACAAAGGACAAGAGGAGGATAAAATAATAGTAAAAATGATTGTTATGAGATATTTTTCCTAATTTCTGTTTCTGATATTTCATTGTTGGTGTACAAAAATGCCTTTGATTTCTGAATACTGAGTTTGTATCCAGCTCTTTTGCCAAATTCACTTATTAGGTTGAGTAGTTTTAGGTGGAATCTGTAGGGTTTTCTATGTACACTATCATGTCATCTTTAGGGTTTTCTATGTACAAAATCTTTAGCGTTTTCTATGCACACTATGATGTCATCTGCAAAAAATGACAGTTTTACTCCCTTCTTTCCAGTTTGGATGCCTTTTATTTCTTTTTCTTGTCTGATTACTGTGGCTATATCTTCCAATACTATGTTGAATAGAAGTGGTAAAAGTGAATATTCTTGTTTTGTTCCTGATCTTAATGGGAAAGCTTTTAGTTTTTGTCCATTGAATATGATGTTGGCTGTAGGTTTTTCATATGTGGCTTTTATTATGTTGAGGTATGATCCCTCTTTTACTGAGTGTTTTTTATCATACATGGGTGTTGTACCTTATCAAATGCTATTTCCACATTTATTGATATGATCATGTGATTTTTGTCTTTCCTTTTGTTTATGTGATATGTTACATTTACTGATTTGCAAATATTGTTATCCTTGCATACCTGAGATGAATCCCACTTGATCATGGTATATGATCTTATGTATTGCTGGATGCAGTTTACCAAAATTTTGTTGAAGATTTTAGCATGTTCGTCATGCTAAAATGTTCGTCAGTGATAGTGGCCTATAGTTTTCTTTCTTTGTTTTGTCTTTATCTGGTTTTGGAGATTAGGATGATGTTGGCCTCATAGAAGACAAGAAAAAATGATTACCTAGGAATAAACCTAGCCAAGGAGGTAGAAGACCTGTACTCAGAAAACTACACAACATTGAAGAAGGAAATTAAGGAAGACACATATACATGGAAGCATCTACTGTGTTCATGAATTGGAAGCATTAATATCATTAAAATGTTTATACTACCCCAAGCAATTTATAGATTCCATGCAATCCCTATTAAAATACAAATGACATATTTCACAGATACAGAACAAATATTTCAAAAATTCATATGGAATACTGAATGACCCCAAATAGCTTCAGCAATTTTGAGAAAGTAGAACAAAGTAGGAGGGATCACAACACCTGATATGTAACTACATTAGAAGATCACTGTAATCATAACTGTCTGATACTGACATAAGAACAGACACATAGATCAATGGAACAGAATAGAGAGCCCAGAAATAAATGCACATTTCTATGGTCAATTAATATTTGCCAAAGTGGGGAAAAGCATAAAATGGAGTAAAAATAGCCTCTTCAACAAGTGGTATTAGTGGGAGATCTGGAAAGCTGCATGCAAAAAAATGAAACTCAACCACCAACTTACACCGTACACAAAAATAAACTCAAGATTTATAAAAGATTTAAATATAAGTTGTGTCACCATAAAAATTCTAGATGAGAATATAGGAAGGAAAATTTCAGATGTTCCATGCAGCAATATTTTCACCAATATGTCCCGTAGAGCAAGGGATATAAAGGAAAGAATAAACAAATTGGTCTATGTCAAATTAAAAAGCTTCTGCATGGCTAAAGAAAACATCAGCAGAAATGAAAAGGGAACCAACTGCGTGGGAACATATATTTGCCAATGATACTTCAGAAAAGGGTTTGATTTCCAAAATATGTAAAGAACTCACATGACTCCACTCCAGGAAGATAGTCAATCCAATTAAAAATGGGTAAATGACCTGAACAGATCCTTCTCCAAGGAGGACATACAGAGGGCCCAGAGACATATGAAAATGTGCTCAGCATCACTAGCCATCAGAGAGATACAATTTCAAATCACAATGAGATACCACTTCACACCAGTCAGAATGGCCATCATAATCAAATCAACAAACAACAAGTGCTGGTGAGGTTGTAGAGAAGAGGGAACTCTAGTACACTGTAGGTGGGATTGCAGACTGGTGCAGCCACTGTGAAAAACAGTATGAAATTTCCTCAGAAAACTAAAAACAGAACTGCCTTTTGACCTGGCAATTCCACTGCTGGGATTTTACCGTAAGAATCCTGAAACACAATTTGAAAGAAACTATGCACCTCACAGCAGTGTTATTTACAATAGGCATGTGCTAAGAAAGCCCATCAGTAAATGGATGAGTCAAAAATGGTGGTACATTTACACAATGGAATATTATGCAGCAGAAAGAGGGAGCTCCTGCCCTTTGAGACGGCATGGATGGATCTGGAGTGCATTATGCTAAGTGAAATGAACTAGTTAGGGAAGATGAATACCACATGATCTCACCTATAAGTGGAACCTAATCAACAAAACAACTGAGAAAAATGGATGTCCAGAGACATGGAAATAAAGAACAAACTGACAGTGACCAGAGGGTATGGGGGAGGGTGATAATGAGGAAAGAAGCAGAAGGGTCAAGTTAAGGAACAAGTGTAAAGGATCCATAGACAAGGACAATGGGGCAGGGAGGATTGAATGTAGGAGATGGTGGGTGGGCAGGGCAGGCGAGAGTAAGGTGGGAAAAGTGGGGACAACTATAATTGAACAATAAAATTATTTTTAAAGTTATTGTTATGAACTATGTGTTCTAGTCACACTGTTCATAATAATACAAATGAAGACCTCTGGTTGTTGTGAAATTCTTTAATGGGCCTATAATAGTTTCTTTTGAACACAATATTACTCTGAGACTAAAATATGTGTGCCTTAGATTCAGTAGATTACATGATTGCTCAATATCTTTGGATAAATATTTTGTTTTTCACATGTATTTTTCTGGATATAGCACCTATAATATTGTTAGCACATTATAAAAATTTAGAAATTAAAAATTTTAAATCACACATAAAGTTACAACCCTAACAAACTAATTCTCACACTTTTGCATATTTTCAGATATGTGACAAGTATGTATTTTATTTACAAAAACTGTAAATCTATGTGGTTAGTTTTACTTAACCACATAGATTTTATAAAAATTGCAGAATATGTCACTGAATGAATTAATCATCATTTAACAATCATTCTTTAATTGTTGTGTACTTACATTGCTTTCAACATTTATACCCATAAGTATTCAAGTATCTGATATATGGCCGCTAATTTTCAGTCTTCAAGGATGTTTTCTTTTATCCAGCAGGGCTGAGATTGAATAAGGATGGGGTATGGGTATCAGGGCAATTATTTACATTTTCCCCCATGCCTGCAGGTGATATTTTTCTTAACTACATTTTGATTATATGCAAAAATGAGTCAGAACAATTGCATATCTCCAGGAACTTCATCACATACTGATTAGCAGTCAAAGTGAATTTGACTTTGATGTGATTGACTCATCTAGACATTCTGATGAGCCCCAAGTCACAAGAATGGGGTGATTCCTGAGTGCGGTAATGGTTGCCCTACTATCTGCACAACAGCCCACAACAGTAAGCTCTGGGGTTAATTAAAATGATAAGGTGTGACATAAGGACAAAAATACTACCATAGGTACAGACTTAAGTAGATACATGCACCTCTTCACTTAAGAATAAACTAGCTACTAAACATGCAAAATAAGGATATATTATGTTTATAAGTTAAAAAATAAAGAAATACTGTTATAGTTGATACACTAATGAGCCCATCTATTTGTAATATTACTCTGTGTTATACATTAGAGTAAACATTTGGAGAGCTTTTTCAAGGGTGAGACACACATTAAAAAGTTGGTCATGGTTTATACAATAAGGGACCCCCCAAAACAGGATTATGTTCTGGAAGGTAGGCACCTTGTAGTACAAGATTTCTCTGCTAGGAACCCTACTGGTTCCTAGAACCCACTTGTATCAGTGTACCAGCTGGCATTGCTGTGAGAGGCTGTGTTCAGCTTCAGTGGATTTTTTTTGAAGACTCTTTCAACATGTTTCACCCATTTTAGGATGAGTGATTGAAGAGTGCACCTGCCAACACCGCACTGAATGTTCAGCAGTTTTTGATGGAAAACGGCATGACCCCCATGCCCCACCCTCCCTATTCACCTGATCTTTCCCCAAGTGACTTCATTTTTATTTCCCCGATGAAAGAAGTCCTCACACCGAAATGTTTTGCTGATGTGGAATAGGTAAAACAGAAACCTGCAGAAGCACTAAAAGACATCTAAATTGACAAGTTAAAAAACTTTTGTGCAGTGAGAAAAAAGATCTTGGTAGGCATATTTCATCAAATGGAGAATACTTTGAAGGTGAATAAAGTTTAAACATATAAAATAAATACACAACTTTTTAATAAATGCCATGTTTTGGGGGTCCCCTCATATACTTTCCCCCCATTCTTCTTTCTTTTTGCTCATTTATTAATTATTGATAAATCATATGTCAACTCAATATTTACGTATAATCTGTGTGAAGGTGTAGCAGCTGTAAATTTTGTTATGTCTGTGTATTAGTCTCCTAAGTCTGCTGTAATGAGCTACCACAAACTGAATGGCTTAGTCAACAGAGACTTACTGTCTCCAAGCTCTGGAGGCTAGAACTGTAAGAGGAAGGTGTCTGTGGAGCAGAGCTTCCTGTGAGGGCACTCGGGAGTGATCTGTTCCTGGTCTCTCTCCTCACTTCTGGTAGTTCCTCAGTTTATAACAGCATACCTCCAATCTTCAAGTGGCATTTTCCCCCATGCTCACTCATGTTCTGTGTCAAAATCCCTCCTTTTTATAAAGACACTAGTCATGTTGGGTTAAGCATCTACCTTATTCCAGTATTTTCTTGCCTTAAGTAATTACATGTACAAGTGACTTCTTTTCCCAAATGGGGCCATGTTCTGTGGTACTGGGCATTTGTACTTCAACATATGACTTTTGAGGAGATACATTCCATTCTTAACAGTTTGTTACATAGTTAAAGTTTTTATTTTTATTTTTACAAAGGGCATCCTTTCCATTGAAGCTCCATCAACAAAACATTATGTCATTTCCTTCTGTTCATTGATACTTCTTTGCTGACTGGAAGCTAATGCCTCATTCTATGTCCTGGACACCATCCCTTAACACTTGAAGGATTTCTCTCCCTTAGTTATTCCTTCTGTCCCTTGTATTTTTAACTTCCTCCTCTTTACTGAATCATTTCCCTCAGTCATTAAATCTCTTCAAGCTTTTCCAACTAAAATACACACACACAGCATCTCGATCTTAGCTACTATTAGGTACTATTCTTCATTTCTTGGAAGGATCTTGCATTTTGAAAATTATGTGGTTGGTAATCCCATATTTTTCCTTCATCTTTAGTTCACTTCTGAGCCCACAGTAACCTGTAATACTAACACCAAAAAGTTGGTAAGCCCTTATTTTACTTCATCTGCGTCACATGTAATATCAGTTTCACTCTCCTTCTTAAAGTTATTTCCAGCCATAGGCATTATAAAACGGTGCTTTCTTCATTGTCAAACAGTTAATTTTCATATTTCTTCACTTTTTTAACTATTTATTTTCCACTACATCAATATACTGGTAGTTCCCAAACCTCGATTTCCTGACTCTAGCCATCTTTTCTGCGTCCGCACCTACGTAGCCAGTGCGTACTACATTTTTTTCAGCTGGATGTTACAGTTCATCTTCTCATCTTAGATCCTTCATCTCAAGTAGTATTTGCTCTCAACAGAAGTGTGCAGTAATTTCGTTCACCCAGTAGATCTGCCAGAGACTTAGTGTGATTCTTGATGCCATTCTCGTGTTTTCCTTCCCACAACACCCATGACTGGGAGCATCTACCTTCTAAATGGGCTTTGAGTCCACGGCCTCAGCTCCATTTTAGTTTAAATGCTAATTATTTCTTACTTGAATTGTTAAACCAATCTCCTAACTGTTCCTAGTTTTAGTCTCATCCAGCTCGTTTTCCATTCTGTACCTGGAGTAAGCTGCATGAGCTTAAATGTGATAATACTCTTCTATGAATTGAAATCCTATATTGCTACATCATAACCTTCTGAATAAAATATAATGTCTATTATGGTATAAATGACTCTTACGATCTGGTTTTCACTTGTCGCTCCTTGCCCGTGTATACCTGGCCCCACCATTATACTAAAGGACTTGTTCTCTGGACTCGTGCCCTAGTTTCCTTTGACTCCAGGAATTCCCGTGGTTCTGCCTCTGCTGAGAAACACTGGCCTGTCTTTGATCATTTACTAATTCCTTCTGACCATTGAGTTCTGGCTGGATATTTATTTCTCAAGAAAGCTTTCTGGATTTGTTTTCCAATACTATGTGACAAATTAATACAGGCATGGTGACTTAAAAAAATACTTCTAAGTCTTCTGTCAGTCTCCCAAGGCTGAAGTTGGCCAGCTGCATTGTCATCCAGAGCCAGGGTCCCTTCCAGGGCCATTTCTATTATTGGAAGAGTTTACTTCCTTGGCATTATAGGTTTAAGGTCTCTGTTTCTTGTTGGCTATTAGGTGGAGTCTTCTCTTATGTCCTTAAGACCCATCATCCTTCTCACATGACCCACTAAATCCTCATAACAGCTATAGTGAGTCAAGTTCTTCTCATGCTTTGAGTATCTGACTTTGTTTTTATTTGACCCTTGAGGGCTCGTTTGACTAGATGAAGCCCATCCAAATACTCTCCATATTTTAAGGTCAATTGTTTCATAGAACAGAATAGCATAACCATAAGAATGATGTCCTGTCCTGTTCACAGATTCTGGAGTGGAGGACATGGCAGCTTTGGGGTGCCATTGTACACATTCTACCCATCACAGCCTAATTGTGGTTGTCTTCTTCCTATGTCCTTGAATGAGTCCCACTGTGGAAAAAAAGACCCCATGATCCCCACTTCAGGAGGAAAACAGAAACTCTAGGGAGTAGTATAGACGACTGCTGAGATACACAGTTTGGCTGATAATGCAGACTTGAGTTTACATCAGTAATAATTATTTCATTTAGTTTGAAAACATAGAAATGTTGCTAAAACACTGAAAAATGTGATTAGTAACACATTCCCAGTAAAAAGTGTGAAATGAACATCCACTGAAGATGTGTGTGAAGTATATGGGATTTTCTCAGAATTTTAGTAAATTGTATTTTCATCGTTGGTAATTGATTTATCCAAGGTCACACAGACAAATTGTGACACAACAAAGACTCCCATGCAAAAGCCTTCTCTGTCCAGGCTGAAAGAGAGCAAGAGGAAACATGAAAAACACTGCTAGGTTGGTAGGGATTTTTTAATATTAGATGGGAGTTTTCAGGATAGGTTAATGCCATTTAATTATAATCTAAGACTTCCCAATACTCTTATATATAATCTATATAACAACCTTTAAGCCAAAATTTTATTTTGTGATGGAAGTTAATTATGCAGTTGGGCACAGTTTATAGGCATTTGCTATACAAGCAACCATTCAAAAGTATATCTACTTCATATGATGAAAAACCAACTTTTGCCTGATTTGTGTAGATGCCATCTCAATAGACTCCTGCTTACCAATGTACATATAATGAGTATGTGAAGGTATTACTGTGTATGCCATTGTTATCCATTAGTGCTCTGAAAGACAACAAAACATGGCCTTTCCTTCTTTGCTTACTATCTAATACTGGTTTATGTTTTGTAGCTGTAATCTGTGGCTTCAGCTAATGTCCCCTGCTTTTTTTTGCAGCTCAGATTTCTGACCTCCCAGACTGCCTAAAACCACTGCTTAAATTGAGTCACATTATTTATCATTCCTGTACAGCGTTAATGTTGAGCTCTCTGTTTTATTTCATTCTCAGAATTCAACAATTATGCCTATGTCCTTGAAAAACACCCCTAAAGCATTACTTATTTCCTCTTTGTTCATCATTGTCATAATTAAGCACAACACAAAATAGGATAATACACAATTTTTTAGGATTGGATAGTATTATGATGTTCCTCTTCTGGAATTTTTACTCACCTTTCTTAACATAATGAGGGATACCACCCCAAAACTGGAATTTATTTATTAAAAACATGTATTTTTCTCACATATTTGAACTTCAGAGTGCTCTCTGAAGAGAGAGTCTCCTTCAAAGTACTCTCTATTGGATGCACTACACCTATCAAGACATTTTCCCACTGCTCAAAGCAGTTTTGAACTCATCAGTTTTGATGCCTTTTAGTGCTTCTGCAGGTTTCTGTTTTACCTCTTCCACATCAGCAAAAGTCCCTGTGAGGACTTTTGTTATTCTGGGAAACAAAAAAAAAGTCACTTGGGGCAAGATTGGGTGAATAGGGAAGGTGGGGCACGGGGGTCATGCCATTTTCCCTCAAAAAATGCTAAACAACCAACGTGGTGTTGGCAGGTGTATTCTCAAATCACCCATCATGATGTAGACAAATGTGTTTAAATAGTCTTCAGAAAAATTCACTGAAGCCTAACACAGCCTCTCACAGCACCAGTTGGCCCATTGATACAGGTGGGTTCCTAGAACACTCACCTAGTGGGGGAAGCCTGTACTACAAGGAGCTTCCCATCCAGAAGATAATTCAGTTTGGGGGGTACCCCTCTATAAAACTAAAAGGGCTTTATTCTCCCTTTATTATACAGAAAATACATATGCATTCCCCAGCAGTGCCTGGTATTATTCAGACTGTTCTTCCCTCTGTCTGAATTGACATAAATGTCCAGGATTCAAGAGCTGGCTCAGCCCTCTTGTCCAAAAGGATGATAGAAGTACGCCCACTACCTGCAGCCAGCCCCTACCAGTGCTGTGTCTTATGAGATTTAAAGATTATTTTGATGGTGGGTTATAACATACTGACACTCCGATGAAAGGCAGAACTCTTTGTTACTTACACCTCCACGTGAAAGAAGGTTCCCAGGCAGGGCCATGCCGGAGGTTGTCCTCTGTGAACAGAGTAACTGCAAACTAGAGCTGTAGGGGGCAGTTTATGTAGGGCAAGCAAGATGGAATTGGCTAGGCTTTTCTGGGGCTCCCTGAGGATCGACCAATTTGATTAATTGCAACAGCTCTGTGGCATACAGTCTGTGGTTGGTAACCTAGTACCTGGTCTGGTAGGGGTGGCGTATAATGGGCCTGGGGTGGAGGTCACATCTCAAACACTTCCCAATAAGGAAAGTGTTTGGGATGTGGACTTAATCAGCTGTTTGGGAAGGGGAGCTAACTGTCCTCTAGTCAGGATCTTCAAACTGGGTCAAGATAGAATTTTGAAACAACAACAAAAAAAACAACAACTGTATTACACACTTTTAGGTGGGGAATGAGATGCATCTGATATCTTTTGTTACTTTTCCTTCCCAGAAATTGATCCACTTACTTTATTCAGGATGTCGAGGAATAAGATATCCCCCATTCCTTACTTAAAACATGAAAAGCAAGTAAGCATGCCTTCATAACTGAAAATTTTAAGAGGGTGTTAGGATGTTTTTAACCATTTTACTTTATTTTTTCATGTATAGTATATGAGGTCTGTTCAGAAGGTATCCAGCCATGTAATATGAAAAGTAGAGACATTTATTGAAGAAGATACAAGATACAAGAAACACTGTATGTAGGACAATGACACCTTGGTCCCCTTCACAGTAGGCACCTTGGAACCTCACACAGTTCTCCCAATCACCATCAGCTTCCGTGTCATATTTTCCTGAATCTTATCAATGGTCGGAAATCTCTTTCCTTTCAAAGGTGATTTTAGTTTTGGGAAACACCACAAGTCTCAGGGCACCAAATCTGGGCTTTAGTGGGGCTGAGTTACCTGGGTGATTTGATGTTTCACCAAAAAGTCTGTACCAGATGTGATGGTGAGTGGGCGTGTTGTCGTGATGAAGCTTCCAGTCACCAGTTGCCCATAGCTGTGGCCTTCTGAATCATCCAGATAGTTTCTGCAGAGAAGTATTCAGGCTTAATACAAATTTTGAGCTCATTTCGTGCTCTACTTGCTCAGTCATGTTGAATGTGACATCCATATATTACACATGCTCACTCTATGGTATCTGCTGCCCCCACTGACTAGTAGAGTGAAGTCATCGTTGTTCACACATGTGCATTCCAGTCTACTTTTGTTGGTTTCCAGGTTACATAGATATTATGCAAACCATTATCATTATATTAATGATGGGAATACTGTGGGAGATGTCACTTAAACTATTGCTTTGCTGTTATTGTTGTTGTATAAGAAATAAGATATAAAAAAATAAATAAGATATAATGTGACAATTTTACCTGTCTACTGTGAGACAAAATAATGCTGGTATCATCAAATCTAAAAACCTCTTAAGGATTTTTCTTTTCCTGTGAATTTTGCATCAGGCAAGTCTAATAGAAGATTGTTATTGATAAGCTTATAAAGACATTTATATTTTCCATATAGTTTATAATTGGTTTTTATGAAACCCACAGGTTTAGGAAGTCAGGAAACTAATCTATTGTATCTACTACCTCATTCTGAGACACTGAGAATTTGTTTCATATCCTTTTACATAAAAAATTTGCACCATCATTTAAAAAAAGGCTTTAGAAAGTGAAATACCAATATTTGTTTTTTAAATTTTAATTTACACAAAAAACTGAATAAAGAACAGTAAAAACTTTGAATACAAATTTTTATAAGGATTATGACTTAGAGTAACATGTTGTTTACTTACTATGTGGGAAAAATATAAGATGGAATATATTATATTAGGAGAGTTAACACAGTTTTTTTCTTATTAATGCAAGAAAGTGAATCTAAGAGGACTAATAACTTGGAATGACAAGCCCATTGTCTCATGAGATGGTTTTAACATTTTAGCAAACTTCTCAGTACAGGCTAATGTTTCAAACTATTGCGAAAAATGTAGAAATACACTGAATAATGAATACAACTTAAAGATTTTGGTATTATTAATGGTTTTCTTTTATTTTACTTTTGGTACAACTGTATTCTCTGCTTCATTTGTATGCCTAAAGCCCTGCTTACTCTAGAATTATACCATTTTGTTAATAATTCATTAAGAAAGATCCTGATAGCAAGAAGAAATTCTGCACATAAAAGTATTTTATGCATTATAAATGCTCTATGCAAACTAAGGTATTGTTGTAATTATCTTTTGAGTGATGGAAATCAGTAAGAAGTCTTAAGATTTCCTAAGAGTAATACGTGCTGTAATCCAAACAGTCTTGTATTTAAGTGCTTAAAATTCATAGTTTATATAATGAGAACATATTCTTTTTTTATTCATGAAATAAGCTCTCTGAAATTTACACTAGATAACTTAAATCATCAAGGTCAGAGAGTAAATCACAAAGTATTTTGTTTTAAAATTTAACTGCATACATTTTTATATAACTATAATGAGTCAATTTACACTAATTCTAATGATTTGAAGTCTGTCCATATGTACAAATTTAGTAGCTCAAAACTGTACTTTTATTTTGTTCATAGTTTCATAAGTCAGGAATTCGGGAATGATTCTGCTGAGGCAGTTATGGTGAGATATTGGCAGGAGCTCTGGGCACCTGAAGGCCCCGCTGGGCTGGATGCGCACGATGACTCACTCTCCTGGCTTGCAGCTGATGCCCCATGTCAACTCATAGGAGACCACCAGTGGAAGCATGGCTGCTGGGTTGTTTCTGCAAGGGAGTAAACTGAGAGGGGGAGTTCTCAGAGACCAATTGTGGAGGCTGAAAAGTGTTTTCTAGCCCTGAAAGAAAGATGTTTTCTAGCCCCAGAATATAGTGTTTCCTTCCATTGTATTCTGTTGGTCAGGCAAGTCAGTAAGACCAGCCCAGGTACAAAGATAGGTAGCTATTCCATGTTTCAGTAAGACTAATAGCAAAGGATTTGTAGCAATTTTTAATTTAATCAATCATATTGGAAATTCCATATTCATGAATAGTTGTTGAATTGGGAAGTAATTAATTGAACTTGAGTCTTAAAAATTTATTATACCTCGATGATACAGAGAATATTATAATTATTAAATTATATATTTTCCTGTTTATAAATAATATACATTTAAACAAACACAACATTAAATTGTTTACATTAGCCTTTATGTTAATGGAATAACTTTATTTTGGAAACCAATAATGTTAAAATCCATTTAATTCTGCACATTAATATGGTATCTAACTCAACATATCATCCTGCTGAATATGTCCCAGAATTTTGCAAATACAGTGAGAATATTGAGGGAATATTGCTATCAGCCTGATTCATCTCAGAGTAAGAATTGTGCAAGGGATTTTCACGTTTGTGTTAAACAGGGAGCTCTGTGAATATTGCCACAATATAATGATTACATACAAAACTGTAGGTAACTAAGTTTCATTTGCAAAGTCAGTCATAGATAAGACTTTTAAAAATGGCTTCTGATAACATATGATAAAGTTTAATGTTATTCTATAATTAAATACACGTATATGTTAGCACCTCCCTGATTTAAAGCTGTGAAATTCTGATCTTCTTGAAAAAGTTCCCCAGGAATGAAATTAGAGAACTGTGTAAAGTGAATATATTTTTTTGAAAACCAAACTTTCTTACAATCTCTATTAGCCAAAATGTAGATAAATATTTCAAGCTGAGTAACTGACAAAATACACATTAATATACAAAAATATTGTTGATGATTAATCAACCAAAACCAATTTCAGTAAATCCTTCCTGAGGCTCAGATTCCCTTTCAATAAAGGACTCACCACCCAGCTGCAAACCCTGTTGTTAGCTGACTGCCTGTATCTGTTAGGGGCTTTGTCAGATGAGGTCCAGCTTGTCTCTGGGCACTCTGAGACAGTGAGTGAAGTGACACAGTTGAGATCTAGTTCTCTTGAGGCAGGGCCCAACCCATGACTGCGAGGCACGCAGTGGTGGAAGAGCTGACTTATTTGCCCTCAAGGAGGGGTTCTTCTCCCTGGCTTTCTTAGCTCTGGAGCTTCTCCTCCCACTGGCAGAGGATTTGTAAGATAGGAGTCCTGAGTCCATCTGTACTTCTGCCCAGTTATGACTCTTTTCCTTTTCTTTTCACATGGATTTACTTTCTAATAAACCTTTTGCACCCTTAATCCCACCTGAGTATTTGTGTCCCGAAGAACCCAACCTGTGACATTTTATTTTATGAAGGGGAGTTATTCTTTTTCAAATGAGATATTATGTAAAATTCGGGGAATATGAGGCAGTTTATAGTTTGGTGTTATCATTAACCTCCACAGAAATGTCCATGGGGCTCAAAGAAACTCTGTAACTAGCACAGAGCCACAGGGCAACTTAATTGAAGTACCGAGGATTCTATCCTAGAGTTCTGATTCTAAGAAACATGACCACCTTCTCACCTACCTCTTAAGCCTGCTTTTTTTTTTTTGCATTGTGGAGCAGGCTAAGCCTTTTGCCATTTGCCATTAACAATATAACATGTAATATTTAGAATCTATGAAAAGAAATGATTAAAGAAGGTGAGTATAAACTCTACCCACAAAAATTCATGATTCAGGGAAGAAACAACACTGCTATGAAAGAAGAGGTGCAGAGATAGTGTCTCCTAGTCAAGCCGGTTGTCAGCAAATGAGAGGAGATATCAGTACTTTTGAATCAGATGTCCTGTATTGTTTACTGCAGTTGTCCCCAACTTTTTAGCACCAGGGACCAGTTTTGGGTTTTGTCAAAGACAACTTTTTCCACACACTGGGCTGGGGGCATGATTTTAGGATGATTCAGGAGCATTATGTGCAAGCTCACCTCCTGCTGTGCAGCCGGTTCCTAACAGGCCCAGACCAGTACTGGTCCTCATCAGCCTGGAGATGCGGGGCCCTTGGTTTAATGGAAAGTAGAATTTAACACCAAGAGAACCAGAATAAGCAAATACTCTCTTTTCTCTAATCTATTAGCTCTTTCCTTCCTTGTGAGCTCAGATAAAGTTAACAGATTGAGAAAAAGTAAGAATTCGCCTAATGTTTATACTGTTTGGTAACTTATGGGAAGAAAATGTGGATTTGAGCATCTTACATGTCAGTTACAATGTTTGGTGCTAATGATACGCTAATGAAGTAAAGGCATACCTCAGAGATACTGCAGGTTTGGTTCCAGGCCACTGCAATAAATTGAGTCTCAAAATATGGAAAGCCGTAATCTTTTTGCTGGCAGAAAGTCTTGTATTCAATTTATTTTTAAAAACACATCTGTGGAGCTAAATAAATTGAGGTAGACTTGTAGTGCAGCCACTCGAAGGGGTTAGAACTAGTCCAGTGATGGTGCAGAGCAAGCAAATAGCACTATGATTTAGATAGTATGGAGCACACCCTCACCCACTAGGAATACATAACTCAGCCAAAACTGGAAAGTTCTAGAGGAATAGTAATAATGCTTGAAATGCCTCTTAAAGCATGAGAAATGTGAGGAGGATGAAGGGTTGCAGTGGATCGTCAGCAGTGTGATCCAGAGATGGATCACATGCGTAAGGAAGGAGATACAAATCCACGTTTTGCATTTCAGCTCTGTAGGGGAGCAAAGGTGGTAAGAAAGTTAGAAATGAAAAACTTTGACACTCCAGGAGTAAGAAAGAGCAGATAAAGAAAGGCACTATGTGCTATGCTAAAGAGTTTTCACTCTTATTTCCTCTGAAAGAGGAAGTGATTAACTGTTAAATTAAAAAGTAATTAATTAATTGATTATAATTCATTGTATTTAGGAAAATATTTCTGACAAATAGGGAAAGTGGTAAAGAACCAGTTTATAGACTCAGCACAGTAAGTCAGGTAAGAAGCGATGAGTGAGTGCCTAGAGAAAGTCAATGAATAAGAGAGGAAAGAGTCCAAGAAATATGAAGGAAATAGAGATGAAAGATTTTGGTTCCTGTCAGAGGGGAGGGTGTTGAGGGGCTGGGTGAAAAAGGTGAGGGGATTAAGCAAAGGAAAAAAACCCTCATAGACACAGACAACAGTATGGTGATTACCAGAGAGAAAGGGGGGGTGGGGGAGGTAAAAGAAAGTAAAGGGGAGATAAACGGTGATGGAAGGAGACTTAACTGGGGTGGTGAACAATCAATATGATATACAGATTTTGTATTATAGAATCATACACCTTAAACATATAATTTTATTAACCAATGTCACCGCAATAAATTCAATAAAAATTAAAAAAGAATCGGTACCAGATTTAGTTCCTAGTGAGTAAGAGCTGAGAGTATAGAAAATACTGGGAGATATAAGTAGAAGCAAACCTTCAGGGTACGGAAAAAGGTTGTTTAGATGAAGGGTGAGTTGAATGTTTATAGGACAATGTTGAGTATATGCTCAGTAAGTAGTTTTATTCAGTGGTTGAAACTTAGAAGATGGACAGGCCTAAATTAAGTATGTGCATTAGAGAGTTACCAGTATAGAGTGAGGTAAGCCATAGAGGTGAATGTTTAGTGTATATAGAAACTGGGGCTGGGTGCACATGCAGAATAAGAAGATTAAATCCCCACAGGTCTCTAGGAAAAGGGATAAATGTTATAGTGGCATCAGTAAAGATAAAGACCTGAACATAGCAATTGGCTGGGGAGTTAATGTTTAATTACAATGGAGGAACAAATGGCAGTTTCTCATTTATAGTGCAGGTATTTTTATTCCATTGATATGTACGCACAGAAGTGGAAGGAAAGAATTTAGGATGACTATGTTTCTGTCTTTGGCAACAAAATGAACAAATGGCTATCCAAAGAGGGGGAAAAACACATGTGTGTATATCATATATAGCATCATATTTTTAGATGCATTAATTTATTTTGCAACTGAGAATACTATAAAAATATACTGTAGAGGAAATTTCACTATTTGTCAGATGTAATTATCCTCCCCCGTGTGACGCTGACTTTCCCTATCAAGACCAAAGTGAAATGGCTAAGCCTATTATGCTGTTTCTTTGATGTTTTTGTAGGATATCATGAAAGATGAATGCTCAGTGTTGAAGCTGCAGCTGAAGGAGAGGGATGAACTCATTTCCCAACTTCAGGAAGAGCTGGTAAGTAATGAGGAGATTGGCCGGCAAGAGTGTTTTCCTTGTTGTTTGTTGTAAACCCTACAACAGCTTATTTATTAACACTAATATTAATTATAAATCATTAGTGATTAATCTGATGATCAATTTTAAAATCCTATGGCAGTAAGGATGTGGGAATCTGAAAAATAGAGAGCATGTTTTATATTATGCATTGAGGTTTATATAATTTAGAAACAGATAACTGAACCAGGGTTAGACATTTCAGTTGAATCTATGAAAAATCGTGAAGGATAAGGCTCCATTTCATTTTGTAAAGTGCATGATTTAAATCTGCTGTGCCTTGAGATACAAACATGAAGAATAAAGCAAAATACTAAATCATACTGTAAACAAAAACATATTTTACTTTTCATAAAACTACCAAAAATATATTAACCTAATGAGACTGAATAAGCACTATATTACATAAACCCAAAGGGTAAATTTTATACAAAAATATGAAATGTATATATAGTTCCTTGTTCATGGTGTTTTTAAAAATGTGACATCATAATAAATCATACTTTTATAATATGAAAACACATTTGGTAGGTAACAAGTACTGGGCATTACTTTTCTAAGCATGTTTTCAATTTATGATGATTTTAGATTTGACTGCATTAACAGTGTATTATGTAATCATTAAATATAATTAAAATTTTATAGACCATAAAGCCTCTGAGAACTCTTATCATGTAGATGGCAGACAAATTCAGAGCCTATTTTCTTGACTCAACAACTGATGACGTTTCCGCTGAGACTTGACCTTTATTTAGGCTACTCTGTGACTGCACTAATGCTGATTGCTGGTCCCATGAGCACAGTATTGTTGTTGACTTAGAAAGTTTTTTGCATCCTGTGTAAGTGATCCTGGGCGGTTCAAGCCCATGTTGTTCAAGGGTCAACCAGTAGTCAATTTGGGTAATTTGACTTTAAAGTAACATGATGCATTTGTGCCTCATTTTACTAACTCAGCCAACAGAGGACTTATTTTTGGAGGGAAGGGTACTAAATTACTTTAATTATACCTGTGTAACATTGACTCTGGAACTAATAATTTCTTATTTCATTCAATAAATGAGGGACAAATATTTATTAAGTATTAGAATATTCTGGGGTTATATGTGTGGTGGGGCAACAATTGGAGAAAACCAGAAATAGCCTGTTCAGGCAGGAATTTGGGGTTTGGTCAACTTGAAGGAACTGGATCACACATGGGACATTTACTCCCAACTCCCTTCCAAGAGAGCAGAGTGCCCTGTGCCCTGCCGGCGGGTGGTATGCAGGGCACTGACCAGTCATACTTCTGTGGCATGGAATATGTAAATGCTACCTTTTATGTTGATAATAAATTGTAGCTTGTAGTGGTATTTTGAAGTGGACGTGTGTCAAAAAATGGAATAATCCAAACAACGTTTAAAATTATCTTACCAAGTTTACGACCATTATTCTGCTATCAAATGAAATCTTTAAAATGTCTTTATTTTCCTTTCTCTTCTGCTTTCTAGAAACTTACATGAATTTTACTGAACTTGTTGAGGACTTTTAGTGACTTCAGTTCTTTTAGTTGGTTTTCGTTTGAAACATTTTCTTCTCTTTTATGCATTCTTATTAGTGACTTATATTTGTAAGCCCTTAATCACAGTATTATCTATATAGATTTAATTTATATATAGTGTAAGGTTTATTACCCATCGCTGTGTCCTTTCCTCTTCATCTTACTCCATTGCCTGGTCTCTTCCTGGTGTGTTTATGGCTCAGTTTGAATCCTTTTCCCCGTTGGTTTCTTCAGATGGGGTGTTGATGTTGTGGTCTCTAAATCTTTAAATATCTCCTCCCCTTGAAAGATAAAGGATACTGCTGTGGATTGAATTGTGTTCCCCCAAACTCACAGGTTGAAGCCCTACTCCCCACTGTGACTATATCAGAGATTGGGCTTTTCAGGGGTCATTAGGGTTACATAAAACCATAAATGCGGAGTCCAAATTTAATAGGATTAGTAAGAAGATGAAAGGACAGAGAAAACTCTTCTCTCCTTCCCCAGGCACCAAGGAAAGGCTGTGTGCGAACACAGCCTACAGCTGTCCGTGTCCAGGAAGAGGCCTGTAGAGCAGGGGTGCCAAACTCATGTTCACCAGGGCCCCCATCAGCCTCGCGGTTGCCTTCAAAGGGCCAAAATAATTTTAGGACTGTATAAATGTAACGACTCCTTACTGTTAAGGAGTTGAAATTCCATTCGGCCCTTTGAAGGCAACCTTGAGGCTGATGTGGCCCCCGGTGAAAGTGAGTTTGACACCCCTGCATTAGAGGACCCACCCATTCCGCAACCCTCATCTGGGACTTTTACACTCCAGAACTGAGACAATTAGCTTCTATTTTGCAAGCCATCCAGTCTATGGAGTCTTGTATGGAATCCTGAGCTGACTGATAGATACCATGTGTACACATAATATTTTTAGGATTTGGTGTTTTTCTTAGTAAATAACATTTTATGCTTTTTAAATTTGGGTGCTGCACCTAGTATTTTTCCATGGTTAACCTAGGTTGTGACTAGGTTATGTGACTAGCGGTCCTTCCTTAGTTATGACTAGCAGTCCTTCCTTAGTTATGACTAGCATCAGTAATCCTATTGAGTCCATTGAAGTCTTCTTTCAGTTTATAATTTTTCCCCTCAAATCTTCCATCAAATTATAGAATATTTTTCTCCTGAACCCCTTATTTTCATATTTGGTCTCATAAGTCTATCCTTCAAGTCCCTTACATTTTTTTTCTTAGTATTGGACTATTTTGCCTTTAGCTGAGTTTCTTTTCCATAATATTCCAAGCCACTAATTTGATCCTCAGTTTGACTCTACTTTTGCCCTGACTGGTGTGGCTCAGTGGGTTAGGTGTCCTCCTGTGAACCAAAAGTTCACCAGTTTGATTCCTGGTCAGGGCACATGCCTGGGCTGGGGGCCAGGTCCCCGGATAGGGTTGTGTAAGAGGCATCTGATTGGTGTATTCTTCTCACATTGATGTTCTCTCCTTGTCTGTCTCCCTCCCTCCCCCTCTCTAAAAATAAATAAATAAAAACAATACTAAAAATCAATTATGAAAACAATGACTATATTTTAGTCTAATAAGTATTAAAAATCAGAATTTTTTTAAATCTAGAAAATAATTTTAGTGTTTTAACTATATACTGTTAAATATTCTTAGTATTTTGATGTTCTTGAGTGGTGTGGCATTTCTACTGCACTTGAAGTGACCTGTCCTTAATATGTTCCTTGTCCTTCCTTTCCAGGATCTTTGCTCCTCTTCAGATCTATAGTTTCTTTTGCTTATATCTCTATTCATTTTCAGTACCTGGGTAAAAAATTTGGAAAATTTAAACAAGAGATGGTCAAAGGACCAATAGAATCTGCTTTTGTTGGCTAGTAACAATGAATAAACCTGAAGAATATTAGTCATTGGCTTTTTTTTGTGACACTTTAAGGTCTCCTCAGTGACAGATGTTAGACACCACTGCCCAGTCTGGGTAGCTGCTCTGAAGTTTCCCAGCCAAAAATACTCTGCAGATCTGGCTAGGCTAACAAATTAAGAAATTATCACTCTTCTTGCATGGGTAGATATATTTGCCAGCAGTTTTCTCTCTAGAACCTCGATTTCTCATTTTAGTGGAGACTTATTGGCTGCTTGTCCACTGGCTCCAGTTAAGCCCTGAGAAGAACAAATTCTCTTCTCTTAACACCCATTAGAACTTAAGCTCTCCCATACATGCCTATGAGCCTTGTCTCCCTGTGTCAGCTCCTGCCTCAGCCCACAAGAAGTTAGTGTCAGCTTGAAAGATGATATGAGGGGGTAACACCCCAAAGTGGAATTATTTTCTGGAGTGGGGCCCCTTGTAGTACAGGCTTCACCCACCAGGGGAGTGTTCTAGGAACCCGTGTGTATCAGTGTACGAGCTGGTGTTGTGAGAGGCTGCATTTGGCTTCAGTGACATTTTTGGAAACTCTTTCAATGGGTTTGCACATTTCATGATGAGTGATTTATGAGAGTATGTGCCAATACCACACTGAGTATTTAGCAGTTTTTTATGAGAAATGGCATGATCACTGTGTCCCACCCTCCCTATTCACCTGCTCTCCCCATGAGCACCTTTTTTTGTTGTTGTTGTTTGTTTCCTTGGATAAAAAACATTCTGAAAGGAAACTGTTTTCCCAATGTAGAAGACATGAGACAAACAAACAAAAAATGGCAGAAGCCCTAAAAAGCATAAAAATTGACAAGTTCAAAAACTGTTTTGAACAGTGGGAAAATGTCTCAGTTGGTGTATTGCATTGTATGGAGAAGACTTTGAAGGTGACTGAAGTTTAAACATGTAAGAATAAATATACAATTTTTTATTTTTATTTATTATATATTTTATTGTTGTTCAACTACAGTTGTCCCCATCATTCCTCCAGCACTCTCCCCCACCCCATCCACCCCACCTCCCACATTCAACCCTACCCCTCCTTGGACTCTGCCCATGGGTCCTTCGTCCATGGGTCCTTCGTCCATGGGTCCATGCTCCTTGGCAATCCCTCCCCTTCTTCCCCCCCATTATCCCTTTCCCCCTGTGACCTTTGTCACAGGTTACTGTCAGTCTATTTTTAAATAAATTCTTTTTTTTGTCCTCTTATAGTGTCAGAAAAGTGTATTCAGAATACCATCTTCTTCTGAGACTTTCTGCATGCACTCTCTGATAAGCAAATCCAAAATGGAGCTGTATTATACAGTCTCCCCTCCACAATTTTTTTAGCAAGGGTTCAGTGGCAGCCACTTTACATGAAGCCCCAAGGCTTACACAAGGTTTGAACTTTGAATTGGGTTAGAAGATTAAATAAGAAATAGAGCAAAGGAGACATTTAGTCCCTTCAACTTCCTGTGGCTGTATCTTTCTTTACTTGAAGAGGTGAATAAGTGAATATAGTGATATGCAAAAAATCAGGATACCAGTTTTTAGACTAACTGCTTATGTGACTAGATTTAGCTTTTTTCTGGCCTCAGTTTCTTCAATTGTCAAATATTACCATGATACTAAAAATATAAAAAATATTAAGTATTCATCAATAATGAATTTGATAAATTATAATATATATTTATAGTGGAGATGAGGTCTGTCCAGAAAGTATCCAACCATGTAAAATGAAAAATAGAGACATTTACTGAAGAAGATACAAGAAACATTGTACATAGGACAATGACACCTCAGTCCCCTTCAAAGTAGGCACCTTGTGGCCTCACATAGTTCTCCAAGTCGCCATCAGCTGCCCTGTCATATTTTCCTGAATCTCACTGATGTTCTGAAATCTCTTCCCTTTCAAAGCGATTTTAGTTTGGGGAAAACCCAGAATTCTCAGGGTGCCAAATCTGAGCTGTAGCGGGGCTGAGTCACCTGGGTAACCTGATACTTTGCAAAAAACTCTGCTTGAGACGTGGTGTATGAGTACGTGTGTTGGTCATGATGAAGCTGCCAGTCACCGGTTGCCCATAGCCACAGCCTTCTGGATCATCAAGTTCATTTCTGTGCAGGAATATTCAAGCTTAATGCAAAATTTGATGCAGATTCCTTGCTCTATTCGCTCAGTCATTTTGAATGTGACAGCCACACAGTACACACATGCTCACTCAATGGCATCTACCACCTCCATTGACTAGTTCTCACTATATTAATAGTTGGACTTTTTGTGTTATATCTATAATATATATAGATGCATTTATAAAATTAAGTGGGAAGAACTGCATATAGAATAACATTGTATATAATATACATGCATAGAAATTCTAGTATAATTAATCATTGTTTTTAGATTGTATTAGAATGTTTAGATTCTGTTTTATATAACTTGGTAGTATTTCACTTTTAATAAGAAGCATATGGTCATTTTACAATAAAAAACAGACATATATGTTTTTGAAAATACAAAAAGTAGGATGAGTGTAGTGGTTTTCATCTTGGGGTGGGTATATTTTGAGGGAGTTTATTAGTCTGCTTGAACTAATATAGCAAAGTACCATAAACCGAATGTCTTAAACAACAGACATTTCAGCAGGCGGAACGTCTAAGACGTTGGCAGATTCAGTGTCTGGTGTGAGCTTTCTTTCTGGCTGTTCTCTCCATATGTCCTCACAAGGCCTTTTACTGGAGCGTGTACACAAGGAGAAGGAGAGCAAGCTCTCCTGACTTTTCCTCTTCTCCTAAAAGCACTAATTCCATCACGAAGGCCCACCTTCATGACCTAATCTAGCCCTAATTCCCTCCAAAGTTCTCATTTCTAAATACCATTACATTGGGGTTAGGGTTTGAACATACCAGTTTTGGTGGACACAGTGTTTAGTTTTTAACAGGCATGTGAAAGTATCAGAAGTCTTGTGGAATTATACCCTCTTACAGTTATTTAACAGTAGCCATTATGATTGCACTGGTTTTCTGTGTTATAATTTTCTGTAAGAGCATAGTTGATAAAAAGACACATCTAAGAATAAAAATGAATCAAACAAACCAAAAACCCAGACAGAGTGTTTGCTAAGGACTACTGTGAATTGTTTGAGCAGAGTAGGAAATGAGATGAAAAGCTGTGACACATACTTCGCTGAGAATTATTCAATATTGTGTTGATTGGGCAAGATACTAAAGGCATGGAAAGAAACCAACATTTAAAGTCAAGAATGATAAGAATTTTAAAAGTATAAATGATATTTAAATATATTCAAATATAAGTTTGTGTTTATTTTGTAGAATATATCAAACTTTTTAAATATCAGAAATAACTCTCCCATATAGCACAAAGATTGGGGGATTTTATGAATTTACTTCATTAAAATACATAATTCATAGCTGTAGATTTAAACCAAAAGTCTAAAATGCTGGCTAAAAGTAAGAATAATTGAATAGAATCATTTATGATAATAAGTTGTTTAAAATAACCACTTTACATTTAACATGAACTATTGAATTTAATTATATAAAGCAGAGAAATATTTTTGTCATTTATGATAAAGTTTTAGATTTTTTTCTCAGAGATGTAGTGAAGGTCACCTTGAAGAATACTGTGTAATGTTTTTTGTAAGTATGAAACTGAGCAACATTATAAATATTAGTTTCTTATGCCTGCTGAATCCAAGACACTTACCATAAATGTTCCTGGTGAAGCAAAGTCTTATGCTTTGGGGGGAAAGATATTTTCTTGTAAATGGTTATTAATCTTATAAAGGATCCATACTATGGGTGAAAAGTATGTCAGAAATTGTAGAAAACATATTTGGTATTTATGGATTGATTCAAAATATTTTTAAGTAAGTTGTAGGTAACTAACGAATAAAAATAACTTCAGTTAGACTTAAGACTCTAGAGAGTGAAGTTTAATTGCCCTAAACAGAATCAGCACAGCATGCTATAGGTTGATTGTTTCGTTATATCAGGAATTTGGATGCCTGTTATTTATGCTCTGTCAAAACTGCTTAATTGTGTGGATAACCACATTGGAAAAGTGTCAGTAATTCTAACCTTTTATAATTCTATCATATCAGACTCTTCCCTTTGGAAACTCTTATTCATTTTCTAGCTGATCTGAGTAAATGTATCAAAGGTACCTTTTTACAATATAATTTTTTAAAATGATATATTTCTATTCAAAAGGCTAGTTTCAATGGGTCACCCCAAAACAAGTTTTCTGGGCATAAAATATTTTAGGCCTCATTAAAACAATAAGGAAAAATAAAACAAGGCAAACTGAAAACACTTTCCATATTTGCTTTCACAGTCCTCTGTTTACCAACATGGCATTCATACTTCTCAGAGGGTCATGGACGCTGGTACTGTAACTGCCACAAGTTTATAGGCTACTCAGTGGGGGATAGGTTGGCTGTAAGGGCACTTAAAACATTAAAAAAATGACTGGAAGTCATTTGTATTTACTATTACCATAGGCGAACAATGTTAGTGGTAATACTCCTCCCTGAAAAGATTTTTTTGTGAGCCTAAATTCTAATTTTGTAACTGCAGGTTATGACTGAGTTTTACATTTTACACACATGTATTTTAAACATTGTTATTACTACATTTTAGGACTCATCACTTAATAAACATTTTATTTTTAAATAAAAGTTAATTGAGAAAACTTCCAGGCGGAGATGAAACACACAGATTAACAGTTCAGTATCATCCAGTAAATTTGAAGATCGATTTGTGTTTCTAACTCCCATGACATTACATATTAATGTATCGAACACTGAATTCAAAATAAGCAATGAAAGCATAGTTATTGCAAAGATGGAAGAATGGGCCTTGAGTTACTTCAGCTCTGTCATTTCAAGTAAACATTTGGCAAATTTATTTTCAATCAATACTTAAACAAATGGAGTGAGAAATATGAAGCATATATTTTGGGGGGGTATATTTTTGTATTCCTCTGGCAGGGCCAATAATCAAATTGACATGAAGAAAACTAACAAGAGAAAATAACCAAATTTATTACATACTTACACACAGAGATTCCATAAGAATGTAAGACTGGAGGACAGATTTGGCAACTGTGGCATATATATATGGCATATATGTGTATATGTACATATATATAGATATATGTGTGTGTGTGTGTGTGTGTTTGTGTGTGTGTGTGTGTGTATGCCATCTTCAGTTAAGGAGAAGGTTGAGGATGTGGTTTGGGACTTCAGTGGTCAGGAAGGTAATGGAAAAACCAAAGTTTGGTAAACAAATGTGTGCTGGGCCATCTTCAACCATCAGACACACCATGGGCCTTGCTAGGCTCTTCCCCTTCTCCCACACTTCTTCCTGGCAAACCGATCTCTTTCTTCCTTGAACAGTTTCTCTATCTAAATTCCTTTTAGATAGGTGACAGAATATGAGAAGATTTTCTGGAGTCATTTTCTTAAAAATAACCAATTTAACGTAATCAGTATCCCCAAAATGCATATTTTGAGGTAGCAAATTCTGTTCCCTCTCACAAATTTTAGTTTGTACATTTTACTATCTTCAATTCTGAACCTTTTTTTTATGCTAAAATTTATTTTTTAAAACTAGTGCACTCACAAAAAAAGTTACATCAGGGTACAATTTAGTAGTTACCTAAATTGTATCTTTTGTAGACTCTTAATAAACAAACATTATGTTTACTGAAACATTACTTTTTAACATAATCATATTTATGAAGTTCAGTCCAACAATGACTTAACTAGCTGTGTTTCTTTTTTGGCGATTACTAATATTTACTTTGTGTCATGACTATCATTAAAGAAAGTTATTTGTATAGAGCACTCCCTCCTGCAATGTGAGGACTAACCTGAGAAAAATCACATGAAGGAAGTTAAAAAAAATTCTCAATGTGTTATTAAACCTCCCTGGTTCTAATTCACAGCAAATACTGAAAATTATATTCTTGAATGTAAGGAAACATAAAAAAATTATTTCTCCCCATCCTTTTAAAAATGCCATTTATTTTATTTAAAAGTAAGGCAAGCTGTGAGCTCACTCACTGGTTGATGTTTGAACAGTGAAAAGTGGGAGGCTGCACAGACATGTGTAGAACTGATGAATTTTGAAAACTTGAAGGCCATTGGAGAGCAGAAAGTATAGCATTATGTGTAATCAGGTTACTATACATGATAAAAAAGGGTAGCTAAAAATAAAAGACTAAGAATACATAAGGCTAAATAGCACTTAATCAAGAATCTGGAGAGGGGTAATTGTGATTGGTTTAAAAATATAGGTAGGATTCAAATTGAATAAAATTGTGTGCCCTTGAAGATTTAATAACTGAATAATTTCTTTCTGATGAGAGAAAGGCTTTTTTTTGCATTTTCTGAATTAACCTTAAAAATGATTTTCCACTTGTTCCATTCTCTATTATTTATGTTATTATTTCACACCAGTCACTTTAAGGGAGAGTATTACAGGCCTATGCATGACTTACATAAGAATAGACAGCTATAAGTACCTTCAAATCCTTTTCTTTCTCATATTTAGGACACATTAGGAACAGAAAAGAAAGAGATTAGGTATACTTAATATTATTAAAGTGGCAGGCCACTTTCCTTTTCTCAGGTGACAAACTAATTGCATATATTGCAGGAAAGGCTGATGTCAGCAGTAATTACTCTCCTGTCAGGTCAGTGAGGCAGATGTATAGTGTGAGTGTGACGATATCCTATAATACTCTTCTGTTCCTACCCGGTCCCCTACCCTAAGAAGAGCTGCCAGGAAGACACGAGCTTTCCTGTTCTGCCGCACTCGTCTGGGCAATCCTACGTATTTGTCTTTATCACAATGTATCGCTATATTGCATAGATACAGGAGAATAATGGTGGGATAACTTAAATGCCAGTAAGTAAGTATTTTGCCTTGAAGAAAAATGTTTTAAAAGGAACAGGTATCCATACTATTCTGAAATTAGGCATGTAGCTGACATTAATTTACACCTAAAGTTTGGGGGTATTTTGGATATTTTTATTGATTCTGTAAGGTATTTCATATAATTTAGTAGTTTTCCCTTTATTCTTTTGCTGTTACTTTTATCAATCACGATTCCTGTTCTTGGAATAATTTACTAAAACTATTTAAGTAGTTAACAGGATACAAAGATAGACAAAGACTTAGAATTAGGAAAAAAATATAAATTGTGTTCCTGTATTATGGGTGGAGTTAAAAAGCCAAAGATAAAATATGTGCGTATGTGTGTGCTGTGTATGTTATATGTATGTATGTAGATATGTGTATATGTCTAAATAAAGTATATATAAAACATTATATATATCTAAAATGTTCCAGTATTCCATTTCACAATAAATTATCTTTACAATTTTTTTCTTTTTTAAAATTTTTATTTTGTTTTATTTTTCTTAACTACAATGTATTTTATTGTTCGAGTACCGTTGTCTCCATTTTCTCCCCACCTCTCCCCTGCCCACACCCATCCCAACCTCCCACCCTCAGTCCTACCCCACTTTGGTGTTGTCCATGTGACCTTTATACGTTTCTTGAAGACCCTTCCCTTTTTCCGTTACCCCCCTCCTGTCTCGTTACCAGCCTGAGTTTGATGCTCTACGGGCTAACCAGATGGACTGCACTCAAATGACGGGGCAGACAGAAACAGACCATTTTAGTAACAAGAGTCATTATTTACTGAGTCCCTACTCTTTGACAAGTGTTCTGATGAATGCTCTAGGTTTATTATTTAATTTTTATAACAGAATTGAGAAGTGCATATTAATAGTTCTATTTAACCTATAATAAAGTTGAACTCCAAAAAAACTGAGTGATTTGTTGAAGTCTGCATAGTAAACAATACAGTTAGGATTTGAGACATCGTCTGATCACATGAACATATTCCCCCCCTGCTACATCAGATTTAGAAATTACAGAGCACCGAGGTAGAGCTGTGCAGCAGAGCACCACAGCTCTCCTTTGCTCAGTATCAACACCATAATAGAAACAGTAGGTCCTGTTTGTGCATTGTTTGGCCCATCAGACTCCAGGGGTCAGGGCAGCCAGTCCTGTGATCCGTGCAGACATATCAGAGTGGTCCCTTTCAGCACCTTCTCTGCCCTGGAGGTGGGCACAGTGGCTCTCCTCAGAGTGAGCCTGGGCTTCACACACCATTTCATGTCACACTTGTTACCACGTCCTTGTTTTCATTTTTTTCATGAACACTCCTTTCATCTAATGATAATAAAACTTACTCCTTAGAACACAGGTGGCAAAAATCTGGCCCTCCACCTTGTTTCATCCCGCCTGGCACCTTGTTTCTACCTGGCAGGAGCGAAGAGCTCTTGCTTAACTAACTGTTCAGGAGTAGTTACATTTATACAGGCCTGAAATTACATTCAGCCCTTTGAAGGCAACTGTGAGGCTGATGTGGCCCCAGTGAAAATGAGTTTGACACCCCTGGTTTAGAAGTACATGGAAATTATGGCTGTTATTATTATAAGAGTAATGAAGAGATAAAGAGGAAAAATCTAAGTCTTATCTAAAAGCTAAGAAAACAAATGTTTTTTAAAGATCTTAAATATAAGGACTGCCAAAAGCAGGTTTGAAATCAACCACCTCAGGAGGTAGTGGGTCTAACCCAAACAGGTCACTGAAAATTCAGGTTTGTTTACTGATTTTCAGAGACAACAATGTGTAAATAATGAGGGCTGACAATTTGAACACTTACAAGATTGTGTGTAAGGACACTGTACCATTGTGGTGCTGTCTGGAGTTAATAACATTTTTATAATAATCATAATCTACATGTCTTTTCTGTATGAACAACTGTAAATATACTTCTGCCCACCTGTGTATATTTGTGTTGATAAAATGTTTTTGAATACAACATTTACGTACTCTCTATATATTTCAAATCCCTAATAAACTGACCATAGTCAGTCTAATACTGGATGCGGGAACTGTCAAAAGGGAGAACACCCACTAATCCAAATAAACATCATTAAGTATAACAAAATTCTTCCACTTAATGGATGAAATGAACATGAGTGATTGGGCTAGAGATGTTTTTGAATAATTTTCTGCATCTCACTTTCCAACTATTTGAGCTATATCCAGGCCTATTTTAAGCTCTGTAAGAAATGAACTTGAGGATTTGTAGTTTAACCAAGCCTTATTCCCACCAAGAAGCTTGGGCTTACATGCCTTCCTCATTTGCTCACATATCCACACTTAAATGTGACTTGAGCTCCTTTCTCATTGATGAGCTCCTCAGTGACAGGCCTTGTCATCCTTCTATGCTCAGAATGCAGCACAGTGTACGGGCATTCACTGAGTGTTTGAAGGAATGAATAAAATTCATAGGTATCATAGTTCTTGGTCCTACATTTGTTAAGGAAACCTTTAGAGAATAAAACAAGATAATATGTTATTAAAATATACAATTTGGCAGATGCAACATTGGAAGAAAAGGGAGAAGGAGTATGGGTTTTGGTGTGTAATTTACTGGAGAAAATTCTAGAGACGAACGAAACAGACCAGGGGTGGAAACGTGAAATGATTAGCTTAAATTTCAAATGAGTGCCACAGTAAGTAGTGATGAAAAAATGGAGGAGAAAATAAAACTATAGGATTATCTGAAGACTAGGAATTAAACAAATTATAAAAGCAAACAGGAAAGGGCAGAGTTAAAATTGATTAAAATCTAAAATATTCTAGAAATTAAAAAAGGAAACAGCATTAGTAAAACAATGAAACATTCTTAAAAAATTTAGGTAGTGCTAATCTAGTCTGATTCTCATTTTTATAAAAAAATTGGTGAAATTTTACAATTTTACACTTAAAAATTTTTAGAAGAAATTGTCTACAATTTGAAAAATTAGTAATAGAAAGTAGCTGTGGGTAGGAAGTTAATGATAGAGGAAAAAGAACAATTGTTGCTAAATATCAGTATCAATGGAAGAGCAGAACTAATTTTAAAATGACAAAGATTCATAACCTGTGTTTGCGAAAGTATAAAAGACTGAAGTATATGAGGCAGATAAGATCTCATTCTATGTGTCAGTATTCTGCTAGGCAATTTGCTTACGTATCTCACATCACCCTCAGTCATACATTTTTCTGTTTATAGTCAATGGAATTGAGGCTTAAAGATGTTACCATGTATTTTGGACTATAAGACACACTCCCCCACCCCCTGCCACCACCAAATTTGGGAGGAAAGGGGGGTTGCGTCTTATAGTCCGAATGTAGCTTACCTGGCTCACTGTGGTAGTGGGGGGGGGGGCAGGCAGTGGCCTATGTTATTTATGTTATTAAATATTTTACCACAAATTTTTTTCCTATTTTCCTCCTCTAAAATCTAGGTGCATCTTATGATCCAGTGAGTCTTACAGTCCAAAAAATTTGGTAACTAAATTGCTCAAAATTAAGAAATTGCACAATGTCATTCAAAGAAGCTATTCACATATAAATTAAATTTGACTTTGCTGTGGAAAAACAAAAATATTCTATTGTAATATTCCTTAAATTAAATTCTTGTTCATTGTTTGTAGCATTCACAGACTGGAGGAGTGTCAGGCTGAGAGGAACAATGAAATTAGACCATGTCAATTCAGTGGTCATAGGGATTTTGAAGCTATTGAAGTTGTAAATCTCAGTTGCTTTAAAATGAGAGTACCTTAACATTCTTACAGCATTCCTGATATAATTACCAATTTTCTTTTTATTGAATTCTCAATTCCTAGTACATTTCACCATTCTTAGTTTATTCAGCTGACAGCCAAGGTTATCTTGACTCGCTATTTCAAGGTTCCCGTACTTTGAGGCTGCTGTCCCACACTTCCTTTCCTGACAATTGTCCTTCATCTGTGTCAGCAGACTAGTCTGGTTGCAGTTCTACATAGATTAATATTTTTAAAGGGACATAACTTTTAGTAAGAAATGCAGAGGAATAAAACACATCAAACCCAACATAATAAAGAGATGTCCAATATAAGGACTTCTGCCCACTGTTGTTTATTTATTTTAGTTCTTGTTCATTTATTCATCCTGTATTCCATCATTGTCCCCAGCTATTCTATAAATTATGTTGGTTTTGTTATTTTCAGTGTCGTAAACAGCGAAACAGATTCAGCACAATGAATGAACTTTCCCATCAGCTAATGAGCAACAGATAAGAGACAGGGATGCTTTAGGGCTATGTCCCTTGCCTTTGATTAAGACTGACTTTTTCACATTGGATATGCATTTTGAAGGAGAGGAGATATGATAGAATCAATTGAAAATGTGTTTGCTTATTTTCACTTCCCAGCTTATCTAATCTTTTCAATTAAAAATAATAGGTATTATTTATAGTTCTCTGTCCTTTTGTACACTAAGATCTTAGGTTGCATAGTGTACCTTGTTACAATCTGTCATTTAGGAAAAATTTCTGTGTATAATTTTGCCGTGGGTGAGAGTCTATGCATTTTTCCTCCTATGAACTTTGTCACAATAGACATATTTGTTTCAGTAAAAATAGCCAGGCTGCTGGAAAGATAACACTATGCCTGTTACACGGCTCGAGATATACTGCTGCATAATTTGCTTGAGTTATCCCCATATGTTGCAAAAGGCAGATACTTGAAAAGTTTAGTGTCATCCATCTGATGTAATTGAACTTAAGGTCAGATGAATGACACTTTATTTCATCCTTGCAACTTTATGAAAACAAACAGCATAGTATCAATAAAAAATGATGCTTTTTAAGAAGTCTCACTTTCTGAATATTTTAATGAAGGGCATTGTTTATACAAAATATTAACCTTGAGTAAATATTTGGTAAAGATATTTTAAACTATATTTTTGTAATATTTTAATGAAAGTTTTCTAGTGGCAGAAGAGAAAAAATGTTACCCATTTTCTCACTAGTACCATGTAATTCTTTGAGATATCAACCCCACCATTATATAGTTGAAATGATAATGATATATTTAGTACTCTTGATTTTTTCCTAATTATGTATAAAATAAATCATATATGTCTAATTATTTGTATTCTCAAAATTAACATGACTGGAGTAAATATTTAGACATCCTTTTTCCACAAGCATTAGGTGTTACTATTTAACTGTTTTCTAATTCAGTGGGACAAATGTGTATTTACTAGTAATACATTTTCTGTCTGTACTGGAAATGGCTGCAAATGAATAGAAAATTCTTGATTTTAATGGCATATATTCAGCTAGAGTAATAGATAGATATAGGCATTTGCTAAAATACCTAAAGTAAAGCCATAGCTTGAGGTATTTGGATTGGCCAAAATCTCCATAAGATGGCCCTAGTGGCATTTATTTGTCTTTAACTTCATTTGAAACAATTTTGTTCAGTTGTATTATGACAGCTGTCATATTGGTGTACATTTAAAAACTTATCAAAAATGGTGAATTTCTGTGTCATTTTAATATTGAAGATAGAAGAAAATAAGCAGCATTTCTGGTACATGATGCTTTATTATTTCATAAGCAGTAAAAACACAATCGAACCACAGACAGAGATGTGTGCAGTGTGTAGAGAAGGTGCTGTGACTGATCAAACTTATCAAGTGTGGTTTGCAAAGTTTTGTGCTGGCGATTTCTCATGGGACGATATTCCACCGTCGGGAAGACCAGTTGAAGTTGATAGCGATCAAATCGAGACATTAATTGAGAACAATCAATGTTATAGCACATGGGAGATAACTGGTATACTCAAAATACCCAAATCAATAAAGTTATTGGCAAAAATTAAAAATGTCTTATAGTTTATGGAAACACACACACACTTTTTGGCCAGCCCAGTAGGTTTTTGTCCTGAGCTATAGCAAATGGACTATATGTATGTATAAAGGAAGCTTCAGTGTGTACTAAAAATATGTAAAACATTTTCTGATTCTTAGAAAACTACAAAACTTAAACAAGCCTGTTAATTGCTTTGAGGTGACTCCCCCCACCCGCCATTTGATGATTCTCCCCTTACTGTGAAGTGCGGTTGTCAAAGTGCACCCTGTCAGAGATGTATGAAGAAAAGAATACTGCGTTCTGAAAAGAAAGTCCTATCTGTCATTAGGCAAATGAACATTATTCCTTTTGTTCCAAAATCTGCCAATATTTTTATATTCCTAATTTATCAGAAGCATTTAATTATAAATTTATACCAAAAAACACTGACAAATCTAGTCCGGACCAGCTCTATACATTTTTACTTCAAGAACCAAATGGTATGCACTTAAAGAAAGTATTATGTAACAATAAAATTGCAACTTATTTATAGGGTTTCTTGACAAATAAAACATTAAATAGTCACATTGTAAGAATATACTTCCTGCCCTGGCTGGTGTAGCTCAGTGGATTGAGCGTGGGCCTGCGAAGCAGAGGATCGCGGTTCGATTCCCAGTCAGGGCACATGACTGGGTTGCAGGCCAGTTCCCAGCAGGGGCCAGTTCCCAACACGGGACACATGGGAAGCAACCATACATTGATATTTCTCTCCCTTTCTCCTTCCCTTACCTTCCCTTCTGAAGATAAATAAATAAAATATTTTTAAAAAGAATATACTTCCTGTATAAGAATGAGAAGATCCAAACCTACTGTTAAATAGGGAAGTTAAAATACTGTTAAAATACTGTTAAATATTTACAACCTACTGTTATAAATAGGTAAGTACATCTTACCTATTTATACTCCATCTTGGAGGAAACAAGGTGTTACTCCCTTATTGTAGTGCATAATCTTTCGTTATTTAGCATTTTTCCAATAACCTAAGGTGCTAATCCTATTCCTGCAATTGAAATGAACAAGTGAACCCTGTATGTGCTACATATGCAACTCTAAATTAATTTTGCTATATTTTCACAGTTTAAAGGAAGTTCTCTCTAAGATCCCTTTCAGTTGGCCCTCATAGAAATCGCATGACTATTTCAGCAGATGCTTATCAATAATTAGGGTAAACTCTAAGTTAAAATGGACACAAGGTCTGTCCAGAAAAAGTGCAGCCATTGTTTAATATACGAGAATGGTTTCCACAGCATCTATGGAACCTGGCAGCCAAGGAGAGTGGACTGGAATGCACATGTGTGAACAGGGATGACTTCACTGTACCAGTCAGCGAGGGTGGTAGATACTATTGAGTAAACATGTGTACTGTGTGACTGTCACATTCAGAATGAGTGAGTAGAACAACAGATCTGCATTGAATTTTGTGTTAAGCTTGAACATTTTTCTGTGGAAGCTATTCAGATGACTCAGAAGGCCGAAGCTATGGGCAACTGGTGATTGGCAGCTTCATCATGACAATGTGCCCACTCATGTATCACATCTTGTGGAGAGATTTTTGGGGAAACATCAAATCACCCAGGGGACTCAGTCCCCCTAACAGCCCATATTTGTCACCCTGTGACTTCTGGCTTCCTCAAAACTAAAATTATCTTTCCAAAGGAAGAGATTTCAGACCATCGATGATATTTAGGAAAATACAAAGGGGCAGCTGATGGCAATGGGAGAACTGGGTGAGGTCCCAAGGTGCCTACTCTGAAATGGACTGAGGTGTCATTGTCCTAAGTACAATACTTCTTGTGTCTTGTATCTTCTCCAATAAATGTCTCTATTTTTCATATTACATGGCTATGGATACCTTCTGCACAGACCTCATCTTTTCTCACTAAAAATCAGCTTTTCAAAGTCACTAGGATTTCATGCGTGATTCTCAGAGAGTAAGGAATATTAGTACTTCAGTAAGCTGAATGTATTATTGATGCTAAACACCATTTTGGTGTTAGATGCTACTTGAATTAATCATTCCAATGCAATCTTCTTCTTACTGTTAAGATTCCTTGGCTTATTACATTACAGAGGAAAATAGTTAATTCCATTCTAGAAGCATTAGTGGATAGTTTTCAGGTGTTTATTACTAATGCAGGTAAGAACTGTATCTATATTAAACATGATATGTAATTTCTTCAACTGCTTTTGATACTTACTTAAAGTACTTTTCCCATTTGCACCTAATAAATCTTTTCTTGGGGCTTTGATTTTACCTTTTTGTCAAACTAAGACAACCAATTACAACTTCATATTTGAACTTCTAAATGCAATGATGTTAGACATATTCACTCTTCATGTTTAAGGCTTCTCTTATGCTGTTAAGTGTTATTGTCTTGGAGCCTGCAAGACTGTAATCCTAGTTCAGGGATATATGCTTAGAGTCACGTGTGTTGCTAAATGCAGTTTGCCCCCCGAGCATATTTTATTTAAATCTGCTTGCAAGACATTTTCTTTTCTTTCTCTATACATCATTGATAATGCTTTTTCAGCATCCCCTGAAACTCTCATTACAGATGGCAGTTTAGGAAAACTGAATCTTTTCCAAGAGACATATTCAAATAGAATATGGTTTTAATTTTGCCAAGTTGAAATAGATGTTACCAGATTGTTTTAACTGTATGAAAGACATCTGGGAGAATTTTGCTGCAGTCTAGAGAATCATATGCCATTGTGAAAAGTTTGCGTTATTATAGGCAACACACGGTCTGGGACAAAATGGTAAATGTTTCTTAATTTTCTAATGACTCCACTTTTCTGAATGAAACCTAGAATGAGATGACAGAAACTCTGCCTTTTATATATGACTTAAAGCTGTCTCGTGATTAGGGAAAAACATTCCTGTTCTGGTCTCCATCCTAGCATTCTAAGGTAGTGGGAACTCTCTTCTAACTTGGCATGAGATTTCTGATATTCCTATAGGTGCAAATTATATGGTACTATCATACTATTGGGTACATCATTTTAAGGAAATACAGAGATGACAAGTGGAGTTTTTTTTAAGCAAGCCATGATTTAATTTTTAAATATTTTTAAATTAATCTTCATTGTATTTACTTCCATTACCACTGATTCCCCTTATACCCACCTCCCCCCAGCAATCACTACACTGTTGTAAAGGACTCCATGTCCATCAGTCCTTTTTCCTTTTTGCTCAATCCCTCCACCCTCTAACTTCCCTCCCTAACTTAGCTGTCATCCACCCTCCATCTATGAGTCTGTCTGTTTTGCTTATTAGTTCAGTTAGTTCATTAGATTCCACATAGTGAAATCATATGGTGTTTGTCTTCCTCTGACTGGCTTATTTCACTTAGCCTGATGTTCTCCAGGGCCACCTATTACTGTTGCAAAGGGTAAAATTTTCTTTTTTACCGCCAAGTAGAATTCCAATATGTAAATGTCCCATCTTTGTTTTATCCACCCATCTGTTGATAGATTCTTGGGTTGCTTCCATATCTTGGTTATTGTAAATAATGCTGAAATAAACATAGGGTTGCTTATATTCTTTTGAATTAGTGTTTTGGGTTCCTTCAGATATATTCCCAGAAGTGGAATCACTGGCTTGAAAGGTAGATTCATTTTTTAATTTTTTATGATGTCTTTATACTGCTTTCCATAGTGGCTGCACCAATCTGCATTCCCACCAACAGTGCAAAAGCGTTCCCCTTTTTCTACATCCTCACCAACATTTGTTGTTTGTTGATTTACTGATGACAGCCATTCTGACAGGTGTGAAATTTCATTGTGGTTTTAATTTGTATTTCTTTGATTAGTGACGTTGCCCATCTTTTCATATTTCTATTGATCCTCTGTATGTCCTCTTTGGAGAAGTGTCTATTCTGGTCCTTTGCCCACTTTTAAATTGGGTTGTTTGGGGGTTTTTTTTGGTGTCAAGTTTTTTAAGTTCTTTATAAATTTTGGATATTAATCCCTTATCATGTATATCAGCAAATATGTTATCCATTTTGTGTGTTGTCTTTTTATTTTGTTAACTGTTTCCTTTGCTGTGCAAAACCTTTTTAGGTTGGTGTAGTTCCATTTATTATTTTTTTCCTTTTGTTTCCCTTGACTGGGGAAATATATCTGATAAAAATTGCTATGAAAAATGTCTGAGGTTTTGCTGCCTATATTTTCTTCTAGAATTTTCATAATTTTTGATCTAACATTTAAGCCTTTGATCCATTTTTAATTTATCCTTATGTGTGGTGTAAGAAGGTGGCCTAGTTTCATTTTTCTGCAAGTATCTTTCCAATTTCCCCAACACCACTTATTGAATAAACAATGCTTAGCCCATTGTATGTGCTTGCTTCCTCTGTTGAATATTAATTGTCTAGAAAAGTGTGGGTTTATTTTTGGGCTTTCTATTCTGTACCATTGATCTATTTTGATGTTTTTATGCCAGTACTAAGCTATTTTTATTAACATGGCCTTATAGTATAATTTCATATTAGGTAGCATGATTCCTCCAACTTTGTTCCTTCTCAGGATTGCTGTTGTTATGGAAGACATTTTGTGTTTCCTTATACATTTTTTTAGTTATTTATTCTGGTTCAATGAATATTCAATCTAGTTTTCAATGAAATACATCATTGGAATCTTGATAGGAATTGCATTGCATCTATAGATTGCTTTGGATAGTATGGACATTTTAATGATGTTAATTCTTCCTGAACATAGTATGAACATGATATGTGCTTCCACTTATTTTTATCTTCATCAATTTTTCTTCAGTATCTTATACTTTTCCACGTACAGGTCTGTTACATTTGTTAGTTATTGGCATATAGAAAAATGTAACTGATTGCTGAATATTAATTTTGTATCTTGCTACTTTGCTGAATTTACTGATCAGTTCTAGTAGTTTCTTGGTGGAATCTTTTGTGTTCTGTATATACAGTATCATGTCATCTGCAAATAAAGACACTTTTACTTCTTCATTTCCAATTTTGGGGTCATGTATTTCTTTTTCTTGTCTGATTGCTATGGCTTGGACTTCCAGTACATTGTTGAATAGCAGAGGTAAATGTGGGCATTCCTGTCTTGTTCCTGATCTTAAGGGGAATACTTGTAGTTTTTGCCGGTTGACTATGATGCTGGCAGTGGGTTTGTCATATATGGTCTTTATTATGTTTAGGCATGTTCCCTCCAATCCCACTTTGCTGAGAGTTTTGATCATCAATGGGTGCTGGATTTTGTCAAAAGCTTTCTCTGAATCTATTGACATGATCACATGATTTTTATCCTTCATTTGGTTTATGTGCAGAATCACATTTACTGATTTGAAAATGTTGTACCAACCTTGCATTCCTGAAACAAATCCCGCTTTGATCATGAGGTATGATCTTTTTGATGCATTGCTGTGTTTGGTTTGCTAATATTTTATTGAGGGTGTTAACATCTGTGTTCTTCAGGTATATTGGCCTATAATTTTCTTTCTTTGTAGTATCTTTCTCTAGTTTTGGAAATAGGATAATGCTGGCCTCATAAATGTGTTTGGGAGCCTTCCCCTCTCTTTAATTTTATGAAATTGTTTGAGAAGGAGAGGTGTTATATCTTCTCAGAATGTTTGGTAAAATTGACCTATGAAGCCATCTGGTCCAGGGCTTTTGTTGGGATTTTTTTTATTACTGCTTCAATTTCACTAGGTGTAATCTGTCAGATTCCCTGATTTTTTAGATTCCCTGATTCTTCCTGACTTCTTTTTGGAAGATTTACAGTTTCTAGGACTTTATACATTTCATCCACTTTGTCCAGTTTGTTAGCATGTGGTTGTTCTTAATATTTTCTTACAATCATGTGTATTTCTTTGGGATCATTTGTTAGTTCTCCTCTTTCATTTCTGATTTTTTTATTTGGGTTCTTCCTCTATTTTCTTGATAAGTATGGTTAGTGGTTACTTACCTTGTTGATTTTTTTAAAGAACTAGCTTTTGGATTTATTCATAAATCTTTTGTATCCTCTTTTAGACTTTCATGTATTTCTGCTCTAATCTTTATTATTTCCATTCCTTCTACTTACTTTGGGTTTTGCTTGTTATTCTTTTTCATGTTTTTATATGTGTGAGGTTAGGTCATTTATCTCAGCTTTTTTAAAATATGTCTATAATGCTATAAATATTTCTCTTAGGATTGCTTTCCCAGGGTCCTACAGATTTTGGCTTGTTGTGTCCTCATTTTCATTTGTTTCAAGGTATCTTTTGATTTCTTCCTTGATCTCATTGTTAACCTATTTATAGTTCAATAACATGTTATTTGGCTTCCATGTCTTCCATGAGCTTCCATGTCAGGAAGGCTCCTGTTTGTCAGTGTCCTTGTGATTGATTTCTAGTTTCATAGCATTGTGATGAGAGAATATGCTTGATGTGATTTCAGTCTTCATAAATTTACTGTAACTTGTTTTGTGTCGTAACTTGTGGTCTATCCTAGAAAATGTTCCTTGTGCACTTGAAAAGTATGTATATTCTGCTGCTTTGAAGTGAAATGCTCTAAAGATATCAATTAAATCTATTAGCTCTCGTGTGTCATTTAAGGCCATTGTCTCTTTGCTGATTTTCTGACTGGAAGATCTATTCATTCAAGTCAATGAGGTGTTAAAATCGCCAACTATGACTGTATGTCTGTTGAAGTCTCCCTTTATGTCCATTAAGATTTGTTTTATGTATTTACATGCTCCTATGTTGAGTGCATAAATTTTTACTAGGGTTGTACCCTCTGATTGGATTTTTCTTTTATCATTATGTAGTATCTTTCTTTGTCTCTTACTATAGCTTTGGTTATAGTCTGTTTTGTTTCATATAAGTACTGCTACTACAGCTTATTTTTCTTTTCTGTTTGCATGAAATATTTTTTCCAACCCTTTATTTTTAGCTTGTGTATATATTCCAATCTGAGATGGGTCTTTTGGAGGCAGCATATATTTGGGTCTTGTTTTCTTATCCATTAATGTACCCTCTGTGTTTTGGTTGGAACATTTAAGCCATTTAAGGTGAGTAAAAGCCATTACTTTTAAGGTGATTATTGATAGATATGTTTTTAGTGCCATTTTATTGTTAGACTGTTTTTCTCTGGTTTTTTTTTTTTTTTTTTTTTTTTGTCTCTCTCTTTTTCTTCTTCTTAAAGCAAGCTGTTTAACATTTGTTGTAGTCCCTGATTTGGTGTTAACAAACTCCTTTAGCTTTTTCTTGTCTGGGAAGCTCCTTATTTCTCCTTCAATTTTAAGTGATACCCTTGCTGGGTGAAGTAGCCTTGCTGTAGTTTCTTGCTTTTCATCACCTTGAATATTTCATGCCACTCCTTACTGGCCTGAAGTGTTTCTGTTGAGTAATCAGATGCCAGTGTAATCTCTGCTCCCTTGTAGGTAACTCACTGCCTTTCTCTTGTGGCTTTTAGGATTCTCTCCTTGTGTTCAAGCCTGGTCATTTTAATTATGATGTGTCTCAGTGTAAGCCGATTTGGGTCCAACTTATTTGGGACTCTCTAAACTTCATGAACTAGTGTGACTTTTTCCTTCACCATATTAAGGATATGGTCCAGTCTTTAATTTTCAATAGGTTCTCAATCCCTTGATCATTCTCTTCTCCTTCTGGCATTTCCATGATGTGGAGTTTGTTATGTTTCATGTTGTCCAAAATGTTTTTTTAAGCTCTCCTCATTTTTTAAAATTCTTTTTTCTTTTGCTGCTCTGCCTGGGATTTTATTTTTCTACCTTGTCTTCCAAAACACTGATTCTCTCCTCTGCTTCATCAAGCCTACTGTCCTTCTTTCCAGTGTATTATTTATTTCAAATAGTGCCTTCTTTATTTCTGACTGGTCCTTTTTTATGTTTTTTTCTGTCTTTTCCCATGTTGTTGAGTATCCTTATAATCATTATTCTAAACTCTGTATCTGATAAATGTCTTACCTCCATTCCCTCTAGTTCTTCTGGAAAGTTCACTTGCTTTTCCATTTGTTTCTTTGTCTTCCCATTTTGGCTGCTGTGTACTTTCTACCTTAGTTGCTAAGTCGATCTGCCTCTAAAGTGATCAGTTACTAACCTACTGAAGCTGTAACCAGCAGCCTGGGTTAGGCACCACAGGGTAGGAGCAGAGTCATTCCTGTGGGCTGGGACATTACTTCCCCTTAGGCTGATGCCATTCAGAGAGGAGTGCTTTCCCTGAGAGTAAAGACTTCTGCAGTACAGGGAACGTCTCAGCACAGGCACCCTGGCTGCTGTTCCTTCAGTTTTCTCCTCAGAGCCCACAACCCCAGACTCTCCTCAGGCATCTCCAATCCATTCTGCCCTCCCTTTACTGGCACCCTGGGCAAGCGGCTACAAATGAAATATTGCACTTTGGCCCTGTAAGAGGCTTTCTGCTTCTTTAGCCATCTCTCTCTGGCAGACAGAAACCCTGATGCTTTTCACAGCTGGCTTTATCTGGGTTCCTTTCCACCTCTGGTGCAGGAGGCTGGGGAGCCCCGCGTGCAGTTTAGACCACACACTTCTCAGGGAGAACACCCTGGCTGCTGAAATATCCCTCTGGCACTTCAGCTGCTGCCCATGTGAACCCAGCCAGCCCTCTTGAGCCTCCCCTGCACTCCTACCAGTCATTCTGTGCTGAAGTGTTTTCTCCTGTCTGCCCACAGTTGTAGGCCTCTCTCCCACTAGTGGTCAATTGGTTATACTGGGTGATTTCTCTACAATTCTGTTGTAATTCCAGATTGGCCCCAGTAGGAGGTTAGGATGACTTCCAGTTAGTCTTTCTCCATCTTCAGCCAAATGATTTTAAAATAGTGTAACCTACATGAATGTCTATTCACTGTGCTCTACTCCTGAAACTAGAAGAGAGCACTGGAGGAATCAACAGATGGAGTTTCATTCATCCTCACCCATACATATATTTTCTTACCTTTTAGATCCAGATAGCTCTATGTTGAGCAGGCATACAACTGAAATTTAGATCAAGCTAACCTTTGGACCTGTCATCCTGATGAAGGATTATTAGTCAAATGTAAGAAACTATAGAAAAGATTTGTTTATAACTTAATGTGGATGAGCAGACATGCATTCTGCTGAGCCTTCTCAACTCACAAGCCTTGCTACTTGGATTCCCTTTCCCTCCCTGGCCCTCTCTGGCTCACTCACTCCTAGAGTTCTTGGCATGCAGTCTAATCATTTTTGTCTCCTAAAGTTTAAATAAAGATTTCTAAATTTTAATATAGAACATATAGAGTGTTTATATACATATAGAAAAAATATATCAGTTAATATATTTTTAAAATTTAAGAAAATCAATGCATATTTTTTTAGTTGACAGTGTCTCATGGAGTATNCAACTCACAAGCCTTGCTACTTGGATTCCCTTTCCCTCCCTGGCCCTCTCTGGCTCGCTCACTCCTAGAGTTCTTGGCATGCAGTCTAATCATTTTTGTCTCCTAAATTTTAAATAAAGATTTCTAAATTTTAATGTAGAACATATAGAGTGTTTATATCCATATAGAAAAAATATATCAGTTAATATATTTTTAAAATTTAAGAAAATCAATGCATATTTTTTTAGTTGACAGTGTCTCATGGAGTATTTTTATTAGTAGAATACAACTGACACTGTACACTTTCTTGTATAATTATTTAAAAATATGTTAGTTGTCCAATTTAATTTGGTTATCCAATAATCAAAATAAATTATTGAAATACAGTATTACATGAACTATTTTCTGCCATTAAATACACATTTGGATTTAATTTTCACAAAATGTACAATAATTTTTAACCTGTGAACTATCGTGTTTTGAGTGTCTTCTATATTGTTGATTGCTTTAAGAAACATTATCCAAGAAGGAATCTATAATCGAGATAGGAATCTAAAAAATGCAGATATAAGCAATTAATATCACATAATAATGCATTTTGGAAAAGCTTATAACATACCAAAAATATCAGTTTATCAAACACATAAACATAATTTTAAGTGACCAAAGCATATTTAAATAAATAAAGTGAGTGAACTTTTCATACACTGATTCCAACTACCAGTTCTGAAACAACTGAAATCTAAACATGGGGTAGGGCAGCACATACCTGTGTCCTCCATGTGTCCTAGGTCTTATTTGGTCAAAATACCATAGACCGGGTGGGTGGCTTATAAACAACAAGCATTATTTCTCACAGTTCTGGAGGCTGATAGTTCAAGATATGGGTGCCTGCATGGTTAGGTTCAGGTAAGGGGTCTCTTCCAGGTTGCAGACTGTTGACTTATAGTTGTATCCTCACATGACAGGGAGTGAACAAGCGAGCTCTCTGAACTCTTTTTAAAAATCTCATTTCTATGAACATTGGTGTGCATAGGTTCTTTTGGATTGGTGTTTCAGGGTTCTTAGGATGTATTCCTAACAGTGGAATTGCTGGGTCAAAAGGCAGGTTCACTTTTAGTTTTCTTAGAAAATTCCATACTGTTTTCCAGCAGTGGTTGGAAAACACTGCACCAGTGTTTTCCAGTGGTTGTACCAGTCTGCAATCCCACCAACAGTGAACTAGGGTCCCCTTTTCCCCACAACCTCTCCAACATTTGTTGTTTGTTGCTTTGTTTATGATGGCCATTCTGACTGCTATGAAGTGGTATCTCATTGTGGTTTTAATTTGCATCTCTCTGATAGCTAGCGATATTGAGCATCTTTTCATGTGTCTCTAGATCCTCTGTATGTCCTCCTTGGAGAAGTATCTGTTCAAGTCCTTTGCCCATTTTTAATTGGGTTAGTTGTCTTCTTAGAGCAAAGTCATGTGAGTTCTTTGTATATTTTGGAGATTAAACCTTTGTCTGAGGTATCATTGGCAAATACGTTTTCCCAAACAGTTGGTTTTCTTTTTATCTTAATACTGTTTTCTTTAGCCCTGCAGAAGCTTTTAATTTTGATGAGATCCTATTTGTTTATTCTTTTCTTTATGTCCCTTGCTCACAGTAAAAATGTTGCTGTGTGAAATATCTGAGATTTTCCTGCCAATGTTCTCCTCTAGGACTTTAATGGTGTCACGGCTTATATTTAAGTCTTTTATCCTTCCTGAACTTATTTTGGTGTATGGTGTAAATTGGTGCTCAAGTTTCATTTTTTTTTGCAGGTAGCTGTCCAGTTCTCCCAACACCATTTGTTGAAGAGGCTCTTTTTACTCCATTTTATGTTACTGCTCCCTTGTCGAATATTAGTTGCTCATAGAAACTTGGGTTTATTTCTGGGCTCTCTGTTCTTTCCATTTGTCTATGTGCCTGTTTTTATGCCAGTACCAGGCTGTTTTGATTACAGTGGCCTTGTAATATAGTTTGGTACCGGGTACTGTGATCCCTCCTACTTTGTTCTTCTTTCTCAAAATTGCAGCAGCTATTTGGGGTCTTTTATGGTTCCATATAAATTTTTTGAAGTGTTTGTTCTATGTCTGTGAAATATGCCATTGGTACTTTAATAGGTATTGCACTGAAGCAAAGAACTGACAAAGAACTGAACCAAACACAGAGTTTTTAGTAGAAATAGGGAGAGCAGATTTATTAAGCAATAATAGTACACTCCACAGAACATGGGAGCGGGTCAACACTGAGCAGAGATTGACCTCAGGGGCTGAAGGGATTCTACTCCTATAGGGCGCGTATTTCCCAGATAGTTTTGGTGGGCTTTTATTGTGTATGTACAAGTAGTTACATTACTTTAAAGCTATTGCACATGTGGCCTCCCATGATTTTCCTTGATTGGCCACTGGAGAAGGAGGTTGCACAATGTTAATTTATTGTACTACTATTATAATGAAGCAGGGATCGTGTAGCATCTTTTGCACAGGTGCACTTGTGACTCACCATGGGTCAGCATTTTCCCAGAAAGAGGGGACAAGTGGTCATAGAACAGGGCCTTTCTGTGAACTGTATGGTTGTCCCTTATCTTAGCCCTGGGGTTCCTCCAGAGTTTCCTCCTTCCTGACGATCTCTGCCTCAGCTTCACCAATATCTAATGTTAAATGTGTATAAGTAAAGAATGGGGAGAAAGGCTTTCTCTTGATTTCAATTTAGAAAGGAGACAAAATAGCCATTTTCTCTTACAAAATGCGTTGACTCTGACATTAATTTCCCCATGGAGAATCCATAATCTTCATTTTAAAAAATTGGTAGCCATACTTACGAAGTGCTGTGTGCTCAAATCCTTGAAGAAATTTTCTGTGTTATGATTAGCTTAAGACATCTATCCTGGAGTGTTTCACCATTTTCTAGCTTGTGATCACATCTTCCTACTAGGTGTCTGATGAACTAAAGGAAGTAGACAGCTCTAAATGCCAGCAAACTCGCAAGTAAGGTTTTATGAGCATTAAAAAATAATTTAAGATGCCAGTATTCAAAATGTTTCACAGCTGGTCTATTTAGTGTCTTCACTGACTAAGTGCTTATGTATAAGGCTTAAAGCAGATCAACAAAGGGACACCATTATATGAAATGGCACTCATAATTTTAAAAAAAATATTTGATTTGAAGCTCTGTCTCCAAATCACTCTGACTTTCAATGGTAGTTGTGGCATTTTTCACCAAGAAGTCATTTTTCTTTTCTTTTTTTCAGTTTGTGAAGTGGCATCTGGGTTAAAGGAAAGCAGAATCCCTTAAATAAACTTCTAAAAATGACAGATAGTCACAGATAGTGACAGATAGTGAGTAGCATGCTACCTTGCAGTTGTTACATGAATTAGGCACATTAACCTGACTCCTTGCAGTTCGAAAACAGCATACCTCTGACTTCTCCCTTTTGGGACATTTACCTGGATCCTGAAGATAGTGAGTCAGCAGCTAGTCAGTTGTCACTAACTGATGTTTTTCCTCACCTTTGGAAGATGTTAACCTAAAAATTAAAGGCCAAAGTGAGAGGCAACATGCATTTGTTTGAGATTTTAAAAGATAGCTATTTGGAAAGCACTGATGCAGATAGAAACTTAGTGTTCTGATTAAGGGGTGGTACTAACTCCAAAGAACGTCTTTAACTTTAGTCCTTTGATAGTCGAGATGTCTGCTTTCCTGTTAGTTTTGCAAACAGTTGTTGAAAAACAAGGTTGCTGTGGCAGGGTCCAAAAGTTATTTTGCCCAGTTCAAACATCCCAAAGACTTGAGGAATAAGGTGTGCAAGGCAGTTCCACTGGCATGGGTGACCCAGCTCTTTCAAAATGGCAACTTTTCATGTTGATAATAAGATCGATGTTTAAAATCCTCCCTAGAGAATGCAGAAACAAAACGACACACTTTCTGAAAAGTAACCTTTATTATCAAGATAATAGTTTGTAACTTAGATAACTCATTTCTATAACAGGAAATCAGGTTTGTGTTTGAGGGCCTAGGATGGGAACAAACCTAAAAATCAACACTTACTGAAGAAAATATTTCTGCATGTATTCCCTGAAGTAGTCTAGGTGAGGATGCATTTTGTCTTAGAACTACCTGTGATCTCAATTTTCTCTTTTGCCCAGGTTTCAGGCTACTTTGTAGAATTTTAAAAGCTCATTGAATTTTATTACACTGTAAATCAAGTAGAAGCTTCATTATGCATATTTTGAGGGTTATTCTGGTACTCTGGAAATATATCTGGCTTTCATTAATCCTCACAATAACTAAAACTTTAAGTAGAAAGAATGTGATTTCTCTTGGCCACTAATTTCAATGACTTGCCCGAAGAACAAGAATTTAGGCAGCAATCACAAAAAAGGAAATTCTTGTGTAATATACGCATCTGTGCTGTCCCCTTTGCATTTCCTCTCTCCTGATTGCTCACCTATTTAATGCTTTCTCTTCTTTGCCCTTTAAAAGATAATGCTTGGCCTTACTGAGTGCTCAGTAAAGGTTAATTTCTTCACCCCACTGGCCTTCATTGGACTAGTTTATTAGTCTATACAGCTTATTTCTTCTCATCAGCTTCTTATTTGAAACACCTTTAAATGAGCTATAATTTGAAAGCAAAATTATAAATATTCTTGTTTTAAAACAATTATCAGTAGTTAAGTTAATAATATTATTAAATTTTCATTATTTTTCCTCTCCCAGGAACAACTTCTACAGCGAGTGTGGGTTAGCTTCATGGCTGAGTGGAGCCATCTCCTTTCTTATTTGGGTTTAACTGGTTTTTCTGGGATTGGAGGAATAAATAGGAAACTAGGAGGAACATGGAGAAAAAGTGGGTGCAGAAACAATGACCCCTGTGAAGAACTAACATCTGGATTGTACAGGAAACCTGTCTATTTTAGGCAATCAGTTAGGTCTGAAAGGGAAGGAGGGGGAGCGTCAGGGTGCTCAGTGGGGCATGCTTTGGTGCTACAGGGAACAGAATGTGGGAACTGGTCTAAGGTATCTGATCATCGAAGAGAACCAGCAGAAAAATGAAATAGAAAATCACAAGAAATGGGCTCAACATCAGGGAAAATAGCCCCTACAGGACAGAGGTAGCCATGAAGGACACTGCTTCCTGAAAGGGGAAGGGCAGGATTCTTAGGGAATCGGTGCCAGAGGGAATGAGCAGGTCCTACAGAAAACCCCACGTCTAATGTGACTACATTATGGTTTACCAAAGAGAGTGTCTGATCACAAAGCCATTTTTTCCCAATTATTAATAGTCACCTTTCCCGTGTTCAAAAGTGTTAACAGTTTTCATAACAAATTACATGTTCACTGTATACAATACCCAGAAGATATGTATTAGGAGACTTCTGCTTAATAGACTATGAAATTGCTTATGTCTTAAGAAAAAAGTATGATACACTGAAGTGAGAATAACATGTTATGTTGATTGAATAGATGAAGACTATTTCTATAGACTTTGTAAGTTAAAGGGGATGGAAGTGTGGAACAGCTTTCCTCTACCACAAGCTTCTTTGGGCTCGACATGAGACAGATTAACAAGGAAAAATAATCAAATTTGATCATGGGAATCATACACATGTGAGAGGTTCAGGGACAGAAAGTGGCAATGGGTGTATAAGACATGCTGAGCTAGGGATGAGGTAAGGTGACTTGGGGCTTCCAAGGTAATTGTAGGGAGAGCGCTATTCAATAATTGTTAGTTTGAACTGCAATGACACTAGGTACAAAGTCATTTCTGGTTTTGACATTTACCATGGGCCCCGCTTCTACTTTAAATTCTTCTAGTTGTTTAAGAGGGTGGGAGGTGGGGGAAAGACAGAAGCTTCTCTTGAACCAGCATGGTCTGTTTTGCCTTTGACTTAAAATAATCTGCATGCCTTTGAGGCACATCTTGGGCTGGCTCCTTATGAACCCCTGCAATGGCATCTTTTAAAAGTCAGCATAGGTTAAAAATTAAGTGAGTTTTTTTGTGTGTGTGGAGCTGTACTGGACAGTTTAAGGCTCAATTTTCTAGCATTTACTATTTATATGACCTTTGGCAATTTATATAATATCCTATTTTCTCATTTTCTCATCTGTGGTACAGAGGTAGTAAGAGTATCTACTTCATACAGCTCTAGTGTCGATTAAATGATTCATTTTAAAAAGTGTGCTTATAGCAATATGACTATACACTGTCAAAGTGGTTCCCCTCTGGCTCCAGGAAATTGGCTACTGACAGATTTCCAGGTGTTCTTTGATCTGCTGCATTAAAGTTTGTCTACAAGAGAAATTGGTAATAAACTGAGTCAGACTTTTTAACAGTGTTGCCTAAGACAGTCTGAAGCACTTTTCAAATGTAAAGTGTCACTAACCTTCATTCATTTTTCAGTTTTTCATATCATTTAGTAGTTTAGATTACTATTTTAAAATTTAATCTATTCCTTATTTTGTTTTTTAAATTATATCATATGGATTATGCTGTTACAACTGTCCCAATTTTTCCCCCTTTGCCCCCCTCCACTGAGCATCTCCCACTCCCTCGGGCAACCCCCACACCACTGTTCATGTCCATGGGTCATATAAGTTCTTCGGCTACTCCATTTCCTGTCCTGTACTTTACATCCCCATGGCTATCCTGTAACTACCCATTTGTACTTCTTAATCCCCTCACCTCCTCACCCATTCCCTCACATTCCTCCCATCTGGCAGCCATCAAAACACTCTACATATCCATGATCCCATCTCTGTTCTTCTTGTTTGCTCAGTTTGGTTTTTAGATTCAATTGTTGATAGATAATGCAGTTACCATCATTTTATTGTTCATAGTTTTGATCTTTTTCTTAAATGAGTCTCTTTAACATTCCATTTAATAATGGTTTGGTGATGATGAACTCTTTTCGTTTTTTCTTGTCTAGGAATCTCTTTATGTGCCCTTCAATTCTAAATGATATCTTTGCTGGTAGAGCAATCTTGGCTCTAGAATTCTGGTTTTCATGACTTTGAATATTTCTTGCCAACCCCTTCTACTCTGCAGTTTCTTTTGAAAAATCAGCTGACAGTCTTATGAGAACACCCCTGTAGGTAACTAACTGCTTTTCTCTTTTTGTTTTTAATATTCTCTATCTTTACCTTCAGCATTTTAATTATGATGTATCTTAGAGTGGACCTTTTTTGCATTCATCTTTTTGTGGACTCTTTGTGCATCCTGGACTTTCATGTCTATTTCCTTCACCAAATTAGGGAAGTTTTCTTTCATTATTTTTTTCAAATAGATTTTAAATTTCTTGTTCTTTCTCTTCTCCTTCTGGCACCTCTATGATGAATTTCAAGCATGTTGGCATGCTTGAAATTTTCCCAGATTATCCTCATTTTTTTGATTATTTTTTCAGATTATTTTTTCTTCTTGTTGTTATTGGTTGTTTTTGCTTCCTCATGTTCCATATCATTGATTTGATTCCTGGCTTCATCCACTCTACTGTTGTTTCCCTGTAAATTCTTCATTTCAATTACTATATCCTTCATTTCTGACTGGATCTTTTTTTATATTGTTGAGGTCCTCACTAAGTTCCTTGAGCATCCTTATAACCAGCATTTTGAACTCTACATCTGACAGATTGCTTATCTCCATTTTGTTCATTCTTTTTCTGGAGTTTTGATCTGTTCTTTCATTGTGGCCATGTTTCTTTCTCTCTTCATTTTGGCAGCCTCCCTGTCTTTGTTTCTATGTATGAGGTAGAGTTTCGATGACTCCCTGTCTTGGTAATATGGATTAAGGTAGTAGATGTCTCATAGGGTCCAGTAGCACAGCCTCCCCTAACACCCAAGCTGGGTATTCAAAGTGTGCTTTTCATGTGGGCTGAGCACACCTTCCTCTTGTAGTTGAAACTTGATTACCATTGGCAGGTCAATAGGAAGGGTATACCCAGGCCAGTCAGTTGCAAGGACTGGTTGGACCACTGACTGCCAACCTCTACCCTCTGTGGAGGATCAGCTGTGCATGGGGCAGGGAGGTGGTGCTCCAACATAGTTCATAGCTGTCCTCTGGGTGCACAGGCTCTGGGGTTTCCCAGGTGGTGCAGTCCAAGGTTGGCCCCCTCCTGTGTTTTGCCCAGGGCCACCCTACCTGAGCTACAAAGCAATTTGAGCTGGCTGGTACTTGTGCTGGACTTGGAGATTCCCAGGCAAAGTGAAGCCATGAATCTGGGCTGGTTGCTACTAGTGTCAGGCTGGGGCCACTTAGCAAGAGTTATGGAGTATGAGGGCTCACTGAGGTTGCCTGTTGCTTGTTTGAGAGGAATTATGAAGCTGAGAAGCATGAGCCAAGACAAGCTATTCATATGAAAAAGCAGTTTGGGTAGGCCCATAAGTAGAGTGGGAAGGAGTTTCTGGGTATCTCCAGGGCGGGGTTAACAGTGTTAGCCAGGTTGGTGGAGTCTCAGATATGGTACCAACCTGCTGGCTCTGTGGCTCCTTGTATAGGGGGTGCTTCAGAAAAGGGACATTGGCCTCTACCTACCTTTCTCTCTGGGAAAAAGCTGCCTCCAGCTCATGCCTTGATGCCAGACACTTTGGTTTCCCCATGTATGCCACCGTTGCATTTCAAGCTGCTACCTCAGTGCTGTAGCTCAGAGGAAGTGAGTCTGAGTAAGTCCATGTGTGGCTTCTTTAGGAAGAACTGCTTGGGACTCTAGAAGTTTTTTCTGCTGGCTCAATCCTGGCTGGTTTTTGCAGCTAGAAGTTATGGGGACTTATCTTCCTGGCAATGGGACCCTGGGCTGGAGTGGCTGGTGTAGGGCTGGGACTTCTTGCTCCCAAGATATCTCTCCCAACATTTTATCCACCACACATGGATGTGAGTCCAAGCTGTTTCGAACCTCCACCCCTCCTACCAGTCTGGGTGGGTGTGATTTCTTTAATTCTGTAGTTATCAGACTTCCATTCAGCTTGGCTTCTGATGGTTCTGAATGCTGGTGGTTCTATAATTTAATTGTAATTTTGATGTGGTTGTGTGAGGAGGTGAGTGGTGTTAAGACTTCATCTTGACAGCAGAAGTCCATCAGTACTTTTTCCCATTTAAAAATGATTCTTTTTCTCTCTCATCATCAAAATATTTTCCAGAGGACTTTATCTGTAATTATGTAATATGGAATTTTATTCATATTTTGTTTTTTTACCCAGCATAAAATTATTCTTTATACTTATGTATCCATTCCTCCATCTTTTGTGTTTTTTTCCATATGCCCTTTGTTCTGTATAGCCAAGTCACTTAATACTAAATCTTTTTTAAAACAAGTTTTTTATATTTTCTTGACACTATCAATTTATTTCAGGAATATACAGATTGTATTTCTCTGTGTTTTACATTTTTTCATTCTATAATTATTTCTGCAATCCATCAGGAAAGCTACCTGGTGAGTCTAATAACATTGCTTAGTTTCTTGGAGCTCAAAGGTAATAATGTAAAATGTATTCTTTAATATGTTCAGTACTCTTGAACCCTAGCCAAACCTTTCAAGATTTTGTGAATTTTTCAAGCCCTTCATGACCTCATATATTATTGCATTTAGATGTTCTCCAAGATATTGTTATAAATCATTTCACTATTCCAGCCTCCTTTCCAGTAATATATAATATATATTGAGATATATGTAGCAATTGGATATTACTAAACTAACACTGGACTTCAGAGTTCTTAAATTATACTTGCTTAACCATGCATAATACAAAATAATCTCTTAGTTCATATTTTACAGCAGTTACTGGCAATAACAAATATTGGTACCATTGAAGACAATCCTCAGTGTTAGAACTACTTTCTCCTTATTTATTCTTCCAGTTGGTCCTGTCAGCCTTTCTTGAACATACAGAGCATGTTCCTTCCTTTCAGCCATTTGCCTTAGCCGCCTTCTCAGACCATGGCATTATTACCCCAATTCATGTAGTTACTACTTCCTGTCCTTCATAAATTTATTCAAATGTTACTTTCTCAAATTCCCCCACTCTGCCCAATTTAAAATGGCCTCCACATCATATGCTCTTTTCCCACTACTCAGATCTCTGTTCCACAGCATTTATTACTTTCTAATACACAATATTATTTACATACTTGTTTGTTTATTATTGACATCTGCCTGCTCCAGCCAGTAGGTATGGGCCAGGAAGCAGAGATGTTTGTTTCATTCACCAGTGTATTCCTAGATTTTAGGCTAGAATTCGGCACATTTTTTCTGTAAAAGGCCAAAAGTGTAAGTGATGGATGTGACTATGTTCCAGTAAAATGGTACTCTCCAAGAAAAACTGTAGGGTAACATTGTAGGATGACAGTAACAGCTTGCAGTTACTGTTTGACACAGAGTGAGTTCTTAATAAGCATCTGTTGAATGAATTATATACATGTATTAAAATTAAACATACTAAAAATGTCAGCATAAATTACCAAAGAAGTTTTCTTCTTCTTTCACCATAGAATTAATTGTCATGTCTTCTCAACTGAAATATTGACTCTGGCCTTACTACCCATCTTAAACAAAAGAGTTCCTCATTCCATTAAAATTAAAATATATTCTTATGTATGACAGATAACAATAGTGTAGAGGGTACAATAGAGAAATTAGAATCATAATGAGCAATAAATGGCTGTCCTGGGTCAGAGAACTGCAAAACCCCGAGTTAAGATTAGAATTTAAGTACCTTGGTTAGTATTTACCTTTAAATTTAATCTCCAACAACACAGTATTTCTTCAGCATTTTAAGAACTCATGTCTTCAATAGTGTATAATATTCTTTCTTATTCAACAGTGAGAATGCAGGATGTCCCTATTTCTTGAGTTAGATATAAACCTGAAATTGTGGCAGTGGACTGGCAGCCCTCATGTTCTCACCCTGTAGCACATTTTCAGCAGCAACATGAAATGGGGAGGAGTCGTGGGACTGGGAGACTATTTAAAGGTATATGAGTGTTGTCGACCCTGAGTGCTCAACATGAAAAAATGCAGGAGGGTAGTGTTATCTAACCACAGGAGAATGCTTAGTTTGTTCTACAACAAACTGAAGGGCGACCCAATGACCAAAATGAAGAATTAGTTTGTTATCACATATATAAATATCTTTTGAAATTCATTGGATCATTTTGTTTTTGATAACTTTCAGAAGACTTCTTTACTTTGCAAGAAATTTAATGTGATTGTGTCCTTATTCTAAATAGGAGTGTGTGTGTTGGTGTATGTTTCAGAATGAGAGTGAAACTTTTCCATCTTAAAGAAACAAAGGCATCAATTATAGACATGAGAGGTGTAAAAAGCCTAGGGAAGTCATCCATCCTCCCAGAATCTAGCAGTATGTCTCTATGAAATAAAATTATTTCTTTAATGTAAATCTGTTTTAACATTTTTATGAGGACTTGCCCATCAGAAAAAATTCTTTTTACCATTTATATTATATCAAGATGCAGTCTGAAGCACATCCAGAATAATCGACCAGACTGTGTACATTTTACAACTGCTAAAATCTATTACGGTTTAAGTTTTAGAAATAGTAATATGTAAAATACAAAGGAAAAAAATCAAAACTAATTTATTGTGAATATACCTGAGATGAAATTGACTACATCCTATTACATCAACAAAAGAGATATTTTAAAATCTTTTTTTTTCCCCTTAAGCAGACGTGGACAGGAATCACTTATCCACAAATGATAGAATTTGTTTGACAAAATTGTTGTTTGACAAAAATTACTTTGCTACAATTTTATACTTAAATTTAAAAATAAACAAATATTCTGGCATACTATGATTATAAGTTTTGTTTTAGTTTATTTTCTCTAATGTGTCTTTACTTATTTTGAAACTGATTTCCACATTTGAACACATAACTTAATTCATTTACTCATATTTTCTTTTTTTTTTTTACAGATTTTATTTAGTTAATTTTAGAGAGGGAAGGGAGGGAGAAACAGAGGAAAAGAAACATCAATCTGTGGTTGCCTCTCATGAGTACCCTCCTGGGGACCTGGCCCTCCATGCCTGGCACAGCCCAGGCATGTGCCCTGACTGGAAATCAAACCAGAGATCCTTTGGTTCATGGGCCAGCACTCAATCCACTGAGCCACATCCGGCAGAGCTATTTACTCATATTTTCTTAACTGCTGTTAGAAGTTTTGTGTATTCATTTATTTAATTATTCATTGATACTTATGTAATGTTTACTTTATGTAAGGACCAGGGAATTAAAAGAAATAAGATATGACTCATTCCTAAACCATTATAATCTCATAGGAAATATAAATGTATTTTAGTAAATATATTTCCATTCAGTGTGAGGAATGCCGGACAGAGTATGTACAGGCTGTACAGGAACAACCACCATTGGTGGAGCACCTAATTCAGCATCCCTTTGGTTCAGATAGAAAGACTGGCATTTGTCACATCGCACCTCAGAAGTCTCTCTCTGGATTTGTCTTTTCTCCTAATTACAGGTCCTTTTTACATCATCGCAAAATGTTTTCTTACATTGCTTTCCAGTCTAGTGAGATTTTTTGTGTTAAATCCAAAATTTTAATTATTTTATTCTCATTGCTCACCTTATGATGAACTCTATTTTTGTATTAGAAATTTTTTGTAGCTCCATTCTCTATACAATAATAAACACTTGGTTCATCACACTCAATCTTTGTTATCAGTATTTCTTTTCACTTTCTTAGTTTAACATACCTTAAATGTACACTTATCTATACTTTAGAAACAAGGAATACAGGAAAAAATAGAAAGAATTTCATAAAACAATATAAAAATTGTCATTCAAATCAAATAGACACAATGATCTCTTCATAATTTCTTTTACATTTCATTCTTGATTTGTTCGCTCTTTTTAGATTTTGCTATAGATACTGTTTTTATTTTGATTATTTTTCTATTACTCAAAGATCTTCATTGATAAATAATACATGTAAATATGCCTATCTCAATAGGATATTTATTTTTCGAATTTAGTATATGATGGTCATATCATGACTAGATAAGACAAATGTTTGCCATCTGGTTTAAGAAGATTTTATTTTATTTTTAATGAAGATGGTCATGAGTTGGTCTTTATGCTTCCATTTGTAATTTTTCTTATACAGTCATAGGAATTAACACATAATTATGTATTTGGTAAGTGCAGTTATATATTAGGTAGCAGTGTTAATGGCGATGCCAGCTGTTGGTTCTTGAGTTCAGCAAAGAGAGAATCCAGAGCCAGGAACTCTATCTAGCACAAGAGTAAGTTTTTGGCATGCACAGAAAACGTGCACTCAAAGACAGAATTAGAGCTGGCTTCCCAGAGAGTTGCCTTGGCCTTTTAGAAAGGAAGTCACAGAGGTAGAAGAGTGAGACAGCAGGGTTGTATGGACTCAGAAAGCAAGTTACAAAGGCAAAAGAAGGGCCCTTGAAAACAAGTTCAGGGGTTGGCCTAGGATGTGCTGTGCTGCCCACTGTTCCCCTGGCTGCTAATCTCATGGGAACCCTTGGAGCTTAGAAGAAAGGAAAGATGCATGACAGACCAAAAAAGGCACAGGCATGCTCTAGGGAGAGCATGCACTGGGTTCTTTGTCTTAAGGGTTTTTATCTTTTTTTCTAAAGGCAGGAATGTTAGGGGAGGTCTTAGGGGAGAATCTCAGGAAAATATTCACCAGCTTTTCAGGTGTGTCCTTTAATATGCAGATTTATCAAAATGAGCACATAGGGTCAGGTTCGTGTTCTCTACTAATTGGTTGGCAGAAGGATAGGGGATGATTGGTCATTGCATCCCTTCCTGATGCCAGCCATTTCATCTGGTTTTGCTGCTTTTCTGGGAGTTGAAACACATCTGAGACCTAGATGTTATCTCTAGTTTGACAAAAAATCTGTCACTCTGGTCAATAGACCCAAGGCTTTGTTTCTAGGATTTTTTGATGCTGATCAGAACCTCATTGTCCTGAAGGCTTAATACTTAAGGGAGTGGCCATACCAGGGAGAAGGAGGCAGGTGAGTCAGGGTGCTAGTTGAGGCTGGTTTCAGTCAACTGTCTGTCTCAGTTTCCCCATTCCACTTGCCAGGGAGTTTTCCTGGCTTCTCACTATCCTGCCTCAGCAGGAGCTGATGGCTTAAAAGGTGAATACTTAGCAAGAGTAAGGCAAATATACATCAATTACATGTAAATGGCATTTAAATATTAAGTCATTTTTACAGAAATTACAATTGGAAACTAAGGGCAGAAAATAGCATAAAACATACATAGCAAGTCGAGGAAATATTTTAAAATACTGAAAAGTAGCTCCTTTGGTTAGAACATCATCCCATATGCCAAGGTTCTAGGTTTGAAACCCAGTCATGGCAAATAAGAATCAACCAATGAATGAATAAATAAGTGGAATAAAGTTTCTCTCTCTTTCTCTCTCCCCTCTTCCCCTTTCTCCTCTCCCTTCTTTCCTCTCTCTGTCTTTCTCTACACTCTCTAAAATCAATAAATAAACATTTTTGAAAAGTATGAAAGACTAGTATAAATATGTGGTAAATTAATGACCTTCCCACTGACCCAGGGTAAAACACAGTGGTTGAAATTCCTTTTTTCAAGCTTGACAATGTCTCAAAAATTCTAAAGTAATTGAATTTCTAAAAATTCAAGTCATCATCAGATAAATGTGTAAACCTATTTAAAGTGATTTTGATTTATATACTTACAATTTATACTGGGTAGCATGAATTAACTTTCAGTGAGAAACCTAATAATGGTTAATTAAGAGATCATAATGTTTTATGGTTATATAGATGGTAAATTTATATATTTTTTAAATATCTCAGAGGAACACACTGAAATAAGTAGCAAAAGTGAAATACAAACGAAAGCTACAGGCCCATAGTATAATCCTCAAGATTATGCCCCCAATAATTAAAATTAAAGACAAATTTTTATTTTTACTAATAAGTTTATTAATTTGGATATTTGAGTATGTTGGCTCCTGTGTGGTATAATATTAATTGTTCTCAATTAATGTGTCAATTTGATTGCTATCAACTTCAACTGGTCTACCCTACTGTGGAGCGAATTCCAATGAGAAATCTCCAGCATGAAATTTTGCAAAACTTTTGACATGTTCAATCAGTCACAGCATCTTTTCCATACACTGTACAAATCTTTTTTCTTGCATTTCAGTTGGTTTTACCTATTTTGAAGTAATAAAGCATAGTATAATATTTAATAAAATATAACTTATTTTCTTCCATCTTCAATATTAAAATGGCTACACAAAGTTCACCAATTTTGGTGCTTTTTTAGAATGCACACTGATATGACGGCTGTCACAATACAATCTAACAAAGCTATTTCAAATGAAGTTAAAGACAGCTAAGCACTACTAGAACCATCATACAGAAAAAAACACTCAACCAAATTTTTGGCCAACCCATACATTATTTTGGCTTCTTACAGAGCTGTTTTTCTTTGACCTGACATTCACTCTCATGCCATTTTTATGCTGAGCTAGATTGTACCTTTTAACTTTGGGGCACTATGAATCTTAAAGCTGAATGTGTTTCATTGTAAAATTTTGATTACTAGCTTAAGAGTCCAGCTCATCTAGCGATCATACGTAACTATGTGGCATGCATGCTTTTCTGTGCATTCTCTTATTCCTTCCTTTTAAATTTGCCTACTGTCTGCTTTCTCCAGGGATTCAGAAATTTATAAGTTTAAATCGTTGTTCTTATGAATTGCTCTGGGATAATATTGCCAGTTTCTATTTTGCAAAGATTATATACGGAAGACTCTCCGTTCCTTTGTGGAAGACCATATCAGTCCTGGTCCTGTTAATAGACAGACATCTCAGAGTAATTGGAACAGACGTTAATATAAAAAGTTATTAACGGTATTTATAGATCCAGATACTGTAGCATTAGCTAGTCTATAGAAGAGTCCTCTAGAGACTATAGAAAGAACAGATATAAAGAGCAGACACTAGTCCTTAGATTGAAACAAAACAACCATGGAAGTGCCCTCCCGTCCCCAGGTTGAGATGTAGACCTTGTTGAAGAGAATGCAACTATGGCTCACTGGAGGGCAGGGAAGTCATTATGGTGCTGCACTGGCAGAATTTCCTGGAAGTCTGTCCTCTGGTAATTATGGAACTCCACCCTGTAAAACGCCGGGGAGTGCTGTTGTTCATGGGGAGGGTTTTGGTGGAGGCACTTTTCTAGGAGACTACCTAAGCAGGTTGTTGGGGGGAAGCTTCCGACCACTGTGTGCTGTTGGCTCTCATGCACTAAGGGAACTGGGCAGTGGGGAAGCCATGGCTCTGCAGAAGCTGGAGCATCAGAAAATTTCCCAAGTCTAGGATCCTAGAACTCAAGAAAGTTCTCACATTACAGAAGCCTGTTGTAAGAGCATATTAGAACCGGGAAAAAAACCACCTTTCTCCTTGTCACTAAAGCACCTTCCACTGATAAAACTTAACATCCTGCTAGCTGGCAAAGGAAGTAAGTATTTTTAATGTTCCAACTCCATTTTTGCACAGGCAATGAACAGCAGATTTGGAGCTGAAAGACCACTAATGAAAACTGGCATAAAATCCTTGTCATGCACAGCCCCGGATGGTGTAGCTCAGTGGATTGAGTGTGGGCCTGTGAACCAAGGAATCGCAGTTTGATTCCTAGTCAGGGCACATGCCTGGGTTGCAGGCCAGTTCCCAGCAGGGGGCGCACAAGAGCAACCACAAATTGATGTTTCTCTCCTCTCTTTCCCTCCCCCTCTAAAGATAAATACAATCTTTTTAAAAATTCTTGTCATGAACAAATAATTAATTGTGTTTTTGCTTTAATTGTTCTATACAATTAAGTCCTCACTTAATGTTATCAGGAGGTTCTGCGGCTTTAGGTGAGTCTAGGTATAATTTTCCCACAGCCTGATTGATGCAAACGAGAGTTAAATTCCTATGGCATCTCATCAACATTATGACAAAATAGCTTTATTCAAAGACTTGCTGTATGTGATTTGCAGAATAATCTACAGAGACTTTATGTACTAAAAAGAAACTGATAATCTTATTTTAGAGCAATTCATAAATATGATGGTTTAAATCTCTTCCTAAGTTATGCAGATGTAGTTATTTGCTTGAAGGCTAGTAATTTAATAGGGATCCTAAGCTGCTTTCAATATCAAACACCTGCAGTTGCACCCATGATTCAGGATGGCTTTGGGCATGAGCAAGAGTAATGCAAACAGAAAGTACGAAATGAAAAAATTCACAGCTTCATCATCATAAACAGTGGAGACAACAGCAACAACAGAAAAATGGCAAACAAAGCCTGAGGTCCCTTTGCTGCCTCTGCTGCTATCTCAACACTTTACTGGCTTTTTCTCTCTAAGGTTAACGTTTCATTGAATGTAGCAAAGAATGAAAGTTCATGCATAGAATGGATGATTTTCCTATAACGCAGTACCTTTCAGAAGTGGTCTTTTTTTCTAATTTCGCTTCATTTTCAAAAATTTTCAAGAATTACAAAATCTTAGAAAACAAAGAAACTCAGTGAACCAAAACAATGCTGCTGTAATTTATTTTACCAATTATTAGGTCCAAGAAAACCAAACGAGATGTAAATGTAAATAAACTCATAATTAAAAATCCAATTTAACATTTAAGCTTAGAATTATTATTTCTGATAAGTTATTGATTCATTTCATGGGGCCACCTGGAGTTTTTTCTATGCTTTTGTTTTGACCTTTATATCTGAAAAACACATCTTTAGCTATATAAATCAATACCTTTAAAGATCATATTTCATTAAATATAGATTTATGTATTAAAGTAAAAACAACTGGGCAGTGAACATATTTGTTTAAACTAAAAATGTTTGAAAGTACAAGCCTGTATATAGTTTGGGTAGTTCTGAGAAATGATACATTGGGTTTCTAATGTCATATTTTATTTCACATTTTGCAGACATCAGTATCCATATTAGTATAGCATTTATGGTTGTCCAGGTGATCAAATTAATTCAAATCAGCTTAGGGAAAATATATTTGCTCATGAAATCCAAGGAAGGATACAATGGTAAATGATGGCGAGGAGGTGATGCAGCCCACTAATTCCGGTCGTGCAAATCGGTGAGCCCGCCCACCCATGAGATATTTTTAGTACTTACTATCAGTATCATTTCTCAAAAGGAGACTCAAAGAAGAGTCCAGAAGAATATACAGTGTAGCTCCTAGCCTCACTGAATTTAAGTACTATTTACTGCAGTTTAACAAGTGTGCGGGAAGCTCCTGATGTATCCCAGTCACTTGTAGGAGACCGTTCTGTGTGGCGTGGGCCTAGCCCCCAGTGGCAAACATTTACTGCAGAGTAACTTCCTAAAATCCATGCTAAACCTTCCAAGGACATTTGTAACCGGTTCAGCCACTTTTGCCTTTTCATTTGCAAATATCCCTCTTCTGTGATGTGATTAGCAGCATTGGCTCCTTTGTTTTCTGTAAAAGGTAACCACCTAAAGCAACCTGTGCCTAGTAAATGAGGACCATCATGTAATGTGCCACGAAAGGTCGGTGGCACATGTAATGTGCACATGTAATGTGCCCAATAAAGGTCGGTCAGGGCAAGGGCCGTGGCTTATGCTTGCCTTGAGAGAAAAGCCTTGTCCCTTTTCCTCCACCGGACTCGGTAGTCCGTGTGAATGTCGAATTTCATCCATAAAGACGCAGACACTGCGGGCCGAAGTCCGCCTCAGTCACTCTTCGAGGAGCTGGAGATAGAAAAATGAGTAACAGTAAGATATAGTCTAAGTATATGCACCAATAGTAGTTGATTTCCAGATATGAGTTTTTTGAGATACTTCACGGATATGATGGGATTTAATTAGGATATTGAAGAGAGAATTGTCTCGTTTTCCGTCCAAGTACTAACCAGGCCTGACCCTCTTAGCTTCCAAGATCAAAGGAAATCAGGCTCATTCAAGGTGGTATATATGGCTGCAGATAAAAATTGTCTCTAGTTACATGATTAGAAGATTCATCATATTGGGTTAACAGTGTAAACTGGAATACAGTTCAAAGGAAGGTTAAGGAATCTGAAGTAAATGGGGTTGCTGGAATGTGCAAAGTTTAAGTATAGGTAGTGAGCTGGAAAATGCTAGAAATGTGCATTTTCCATACTGGAATTGGGAGAGTACATTTATTTATTCAAAGTAGTTGCTTCCCTCAAATTCTAAAAGGAGATATTTCAAGTGTTTGTTGCTTTGTTATCACTCAGATCATGTCTTATAAGCAATTATCCACAGTATGCTAAGGTTCACATTGCTATTTTATTTTAGGAAAACGTGCTGCCTACTGCCAGGGAACTACAATAAGATTTTTACAATGTTCACTGCGCAGGGCTTCAGCGTACAACACTTCCCTGAGTTCTCTGGGCTGACACATGGCAGCCCTCACATGCAGTTGTGGAGCTGAATGCAGCCTCTTTTACCTTACACGTCTTTTGCAGCCTGGAAAAGAGCGTTCAGAATTTCTTCTTAACTTAAAAATTATTGCTGTGCATTAGGGATTATTTTGTCTCTCTAGGATTACTACTTTTGCTTCCTTCTCTTGAGACCTCACAGCACGCCTTTGCCTTCCACTGCGACTATGCATTCTGCCTAGTGAAGACAGAGCACAGGCTGAGAACACCACTGCTATCTGCTCAATCATTTTATGTTTTTAATTTTAATTTTAGAATAAGTCTACTTCTCAGATGGATGTAAAATTATTAAACATAAATATTTTATTTGTTATGTCACTTACTCTAGCAAGAATTGAGGCCAGAGGACAAGCCTGACTGACAAGTTTGGATATTATGTCTTATAACTGGTTTCCACTATCAACATTTTAATGTTTTTATGTAGTGTAATTATTATTCATAGAGTTCTTCAATAATTTTATAAATCACTTTTTATTTTTTAATTACAGTTGGCATACAATATTATATAGTTCCTGGTGTATGCCTCACTGATTATACATTAAATAACTTACTAATGGCTCATCCCAATAAATCCCATGCCCATGTGACTCCATACATAGTTATTAGAATATTATTGACCATTTTTCCTGTGCTATTTTATTCAGTAATTTTTACTAAAATAATTTTCTGCCAGCTTTCAACCCCTAAAGTATGTTAGAATAATATTTTTGGAGATACATGATATTTATTAACTGATTAATATCTTTATATTATGGCTTCGCTGTCAATTTAGATGTCTTCTTCCTAACTCTAGACCTTGAAATGATGAACAGTTATTTGAGAACAATTCGTATAAAAAGAAAGAGAGTGTTTTGGTAGTCAGGCAAACTTAAACATTTATTAGCTATGGCATTAGACGTTTATCTACTTTTTGCCTCTGTTTTCATCTATGATGTGAATAATAATATTCATTTAGTTATTCATTCAACATTTTTAGCAACTGATTTATATAGGAGCTGTGTAAAAGATCAGCCAATATAGAAGGAAAAAAGAGAAAAAAATACAATCACTATGGTTAACACACTCATATGACTACTTGTCATTCAGTTCTTTAACCTATTTAAAGTATTAACTCACTACACACTCAAGTGTATTAGACTATTTCATCTCACTCCCTTTCTTATCTTTCTTCAGTGCTAATTTTAAAGTAGGGCTCCTAGCTGATTGGCCTCACTCAGCACTTGAAGAGCTTCATTGCTATGTTCTGTTCAGAAAGGCCAAAGTTTATTCCTAATTTCTAATGCATTTTGTTTACTGAGAAATGTTATTGCAGTAGTCAATAGTTGGTAATACAATTTTACAAGATAATTAAATATCTAGAAAATAGCAAATTTCATTTTTAGATTATGTTTAAATTTTAAAATCTTTAGCATACATTCATTAATAGGCTCACATAAACAGCATGTACAATGATTTTGAAATTTCAAAAATGAGTATGGCAATTAGGATGAATTTTGTGGAGAACAAAGTGTCAGATAAGTTTATTTGGTTTTCTGGGGTAGGATGCCATACTTTATAACTCAGTATAATAATATTATTTACATGTTGAAGTGACTTTTCCAGTTTAAAGTGGCATCGCTAAAAGAAAATAACACATAAACTGCATTTATTACCTTGAGCACATGTAAGTCACAGGAGCAAGAAAGTATAATCTGATACTACTATATAATTTAGATATATTTTATTATGACATTCAATCTATTCAAGTACTGTCCAGAACTGATAAAACAGATGTATTTTCTTAGGGAATGATTCTGCCCTACACAATTACTTACCATCCTTTCCAGCTATGGAAGGAAAGGAGAAAAGGAGAGGAGGAAGAGCTACAAGAAATAGTCGTCTTATCAGATTGTGAGTAAAGGGCAAATACAGCTCTTGAGAAGTAACTAAGATCAAAAGAAATGAGATACCCCTCGACACCCACTAGGACGGCTGGAATAACAAGATGGGCAGTAACACCATCTGATGAGGATGTGGAGAAATTAGAATCCTCATATGCTGCTGATGGGCATGTAACATGGTGCAGCTGTTTGGAAACAGTTTGGCAGTACCTCAGAAGTTAAGTTACAGAGGTAACAAGTGAGCAAGCAATCTATTCCTAGGTATAAACCCAAGATAATTGAAAAGATATGCTCATCCCAAAACCTGTACATAATGTTCATAGCAGCATCATTCATAACAGTCAAAAAATGGAAATAACCCATGTGCATCAGCTGATGAATGGATAAACAAGTATGATATATCCATATAATGGAATGTCAGACATCAACAGTAATGAAGTACCGATTCGGGCTACAACATGGATGAAACTTGAAAACAGCATAGTAAAAAAGGCAGAAAGAAAAGGTCATATATTGTATTATTCCACTCACATGAAATATTCGCAGTAGGTAAATCCCCCAAACAGAAAGCAGGTCAGTGCTTGCCAGAGGAGGTGGGGTTGGGGCATGGAAAATCACAGCCGACGGGTACAGAGTGTTTCTTCAGGGTGAAGAAAACTTTCTGAAATTACGTAGTGCTGATAATTGCACAACTCTGTGATTATACTAACAATCACTGAACTGCACACTTTGAAAGGGTGAATTTTATAGTTGTCTGAATTACAACTCAATAAAAATGTTATAAAATAATAAATTAAATAGTATTTTTTCTCTTGGAATATGTGCCTTTCAGGAAACAAATAGGATAGAGGGATAGACAATAATTCAGGGAGATAAACTTTTTTAAAAACTTAAGTTATGTTTTTGGAAAGCACAAAAATGCAAATCTCCGTGCTTTCAGATTTATTATTGAATGCAAAGTTGTCTACTAATGGTATGAGGAATTACAAAATTTGAACTCAATAAGAAATTTGAATGCTAAGCACTGAGAGATGTAATGCATATTTAAATCAGTCCCTCAAGGGCTTGTTTATAGCCTATGATGCTAATGAATAGATTTCAAAAGCAATAACACAAGATCATCATGTGTAATGATTAATATGCCAGCGTTACAGACATGCAGCTGCTGTGCAGGGTTATACTCATTCTACTCATTGAAAGAGCTGAGAGGTTACATTTTGAGAGAAAAGCAATCGTTATAAGAACTTCAAGGATTTTCATTTTGTTTAAGAACTTCAGAATTTTCATACTGTAGTAGAATAGTTTAATACTTACTTTTAATGAATTTGTTAGTATCTTTGAAGTCAGGGAAGGTACACCAAATTAACCATTTAATTAAGCAAGTGTCAGTGAGAAAATAGAACAAAACAGTTTTATAGGTATTCCAACTTAACATAACTTCCAATAATAGTCATGTTAAATATGAATCGTTTTGAACTTTTTGGCACCCCTCGTGGATATCATGTCTCATTGGACCCTCACAAAAATCTGAGATGTGGCATATAGCTATCATTCCTCAGTTTTTACCAATGATGAAACAGAGAGTGATAATAATGCAATATCACATGGCCTGGTGGTTTGTTATATGTGATAAGAACCATGGATCCCCTAATATAGCACTGCATTGATATTCTTTTCTGCTAGAATAGTATGAATTGAGCAGTGGTAGTAGTGGGGTGAGAGCTGCTAAGAGGCTAATAGTCAGGAATAATGATTTGATAAAGAATCGGTAGGGAGCAGGTAGTTCAAAATCTGACAAGTAAAATATTAAAATATAAATAATTTATTGAGCAATTATTACACACATTTCGGAGCACATTACCTAATAAGATTTTGTGACTAGGACTTAACTGTTTATTAAAGGAGACTCAAGAGGTTCTCAGCATAAAAATGTTATCAAATAGATTGTGTACTTCATGCACGTGATACGTACTTTAAAAATGCCTGGGCTGCTGCTCTGCCTCCGAGACTAATGAGTCATTATGCAATGAAACACGCCACGTGACCCCTCTTCTGAAGTGAAAGTCGATCCTCTCTGATGAAGCATTTCTGTGAAGCATGTGATCATTTCCCAAAGAAATCAGAATTCATTGTTTTCTTTGGAATGACAACTGATCTAGAGATGACCTTGGCTTTGGAAGCCCTTCTTCATGCCTTCTGTAACTGTTACTTTGACTATCCTTTTAAGACCACAGAATATCACTTTACAGTGTTCTTAACTAGTTCCNGGTAGTTCAAAATCTAACAAGTAAAATATTAAAATATAAATAATTTATTGAGCAGTTATTACACACATTTCGGAGCACATTACCTAATAAGATTTTATGACTAGGACTTAACTGTTTATCAAAGGAGACTCAAGAGGTTCTCAGCATAAAAATGTTATCAAATAGATTGTGTACTTCATGCACATGATACGTACTTTAAAAATACCTGGGCTGCTGCTCTGCCTCCGAGACTAATGAGTCATTATGCAATGAAACACGCCACGTGACCCCTCTTCTGAAGTGAAAGTCGATCCTCTCTGATGAAGCATTTCTGTGAAGCATGTGATCATTTCCCAAAGAAATCAGAATTCATTGTTTTCTTTGGAATGACAACTGATCTAGAGATGACCTTGGCTTTGGAAGCCCTTCTTCATGCCTTCTGTAACTGTTACTTTGACTATCCTTTTAAGACCACAGAATATCACTTTACAGTGTTCTTAACTAGTTCCAACAAGCACAAGACATCCCTTACTACCTGAAGGTGGTACTGTGGCACTGTACATAACCCCAACCGTAGAGGTTTCCTGAGCTCATCCTACTTCAAGATGGAAACCAGACAGTGTGACATAGGGACACAAAAGGTGTTGTTTCATGACTAAAATTGCAGAACAGAAATGATCCTCCATTCTGTCATGTTGTTGGGCTCCATAAAAGCACAGTTAGTACCCAACAGTCTGGCCTGGTTTGGAATCGAGGTCACTATTTGCCACATCAGTATGTCTTCATTTCTTTCATATTATTAAAGTGTAGATTTGGAAGAGAAAATCTTTTCAAAGTATTTTTCCATTTAATATTTTTTTTATTTTTATGGTCATAGTTCTTCCAATTATTTCCCCCTTAACCCCTTCTGCCCAGCCTGCCCCCCACTTCCATAGTCAATCCCCACCCCATTGTCCATGTCCATGGGGCCTTCATATATGTTCTGTGACTAATCCCTTCATCCTCTTTCAAACAGTGCCCCCTCCTTCTTCCACTCTTATCCCTGTCAGTGTGTTCTGTGATTCTTTGCTTCTGGTTCTATTTTGCTCATTAGTTTATTTTGTTCACTAGATTCCTGGAAGAGAAAATCTTGGTGTAAGTACTTCTAAGCCCCTATTACTAGAGCACAATAATTTTACCTTTTAGGGACTGCCTGGATATTACACTTCCCTTTATTTGATTTCTTTCAGAATTACTTCATTAACATTTTATTATTGTGAGGTACAAATAGCGAATTTTAAAAATGTTTACACATGCATTATTCACAGAAATTATTATTTTCTTCTGCCTCACCAGTTCAATAACTATTTTCTTCTTCAATCAGATTATACTTTTACACATCACGTCTCATTAACTGTTAATATAAGAGTAAATGGGATCATATGTATTCCTGTCATAGACCCTTTTTCCTTCCCTTATCCCTCATTTTTCTCTGAATTCCTTTTTTCACAGCAAACTAATTTTTTTACTTAGTCATCTTTTTCAATTTAGCATATATGTAATTTTTGTTATATTTTAGCTACTTTGACTATCCCAAATAATGCTGCATATGTTAAAGTTGTAAAATGCACAATCAGAAAATAGAAAGAATGAATGAAAGCGACAGAAAAAAGGAAAGAAAGGGAGGAAGGGGAGAAAAAACATTTTCAAATCTTCATGACCTGAAACTTGATAAATGCATTTTGCTTACTCGTAGTTCTGTGTAGCATAACTCTTTCCTTAAAGTCCCTTTACCACTTAGGAGATGGAGAAAACCTCATCTAGACCAGATTTCTTTCCTGCTCTGTCCTCCTCTGCTTATCACCTTTTAATGAGTTTTTCCTACGACAAGGATCCGTGTTGGAATATCACTATTTTGCATCAGGGTCTTAGTTTCCATTTTCTCCCTGTGAACTTGCTTCTGGTTCACCTTATTAATATTTTGCAGGTTTGCTTCTTCCCACATTTCCCACAAACTATTGTCTGTTTGCCACATTCATTCCTTAGCCTTGATTTTAGTGTGCTTGCTTAATGCTGCCCTTCTGTTTTCTAACCCGAGTGCTCTGTACTTGCTGTCTATATTTCTTTGTGGCAGATTCTTTTATTCTGCAAGTTTTGTCACAAAAAGAAAAAGTTGGATTTATGTTCCTAATGAAAAACGGATCTATATTGCAGTAAAATTCCCCGATTATCTATGAGAGCAGTAGTATTTCTTTCCTGATCCTTGCTGTTCCCAGAACCAAGTCACAGTATCTGAACCAACCGATGTCTGGGCCCGCTCTGCAGCAGGTCAGATGACATACCTGTTTATGGCATGTCCACCATTCTTATAGACTACAAGAGTGTGCAATATCTTCATATAGATTGAGTTACACAAGGCTTGCAATTGATGGCATGGTTATAATCTCAGCTAGGTATTCTCAAAAAGTTTGCCTATTAAATATTGAGAGAGGTTTTTTTTATATGCTAAAAAACATTTAAAAGTTGTGTAAGATGCTTAAGTTTATTTTTTTAACTTTTAAACAACAGTTTCTCATTTTGATGAATCAAACAATTTCCTTTGTGAAATCATGTAAATTCGACGTTATTTATGGACATAGTAATTGTAATACAGACGGTTAGTTGCCCAAGGACATAGAAATACACTGACAGGAATCAGCTGGAATTTGTCTTTTGATGCTTATTCAAAAACCAAATGCCTCTTGCTATAGTTTTGGTTAAGGGGAGTGAATAAGGAGGGTAATAGCAAAAAAAGTCTCTTTAGAATCCCTTTAAGGTTATTTCATTTCAATTTGACATACTTCTATTTAGTCAGAGTTTACCTTTTGAACAGTGAAAAGAAAATTTCACCTCTAATTGAACATCCATTCGTACTATTTAGAAGCTAGGAAGTCATGTGACTACAACAGCTAAGCAGACATGACATATCTGAGATTTTAAAGTGCGTACCTTTAGCCCTGACTGGTGTGGCTCGGTGGGAGGGATGACGTCCTACAAACCAAAAGGTTACCCATTTGATTCCCAGTCTTGGCACATGCCGAGGTTGCAAGTCAGGCCCCTGAATGGGGGCCTGCCAGAGCCAATGTTTCTTCTCCTCTCTTACTCCTTCCCTTCCCCTCTGTCTTAAATAAATAAATAAAATCCTTTTATAAAAATTAAAAAAATAAAGTGCGCACCTTCAGATTCTGAGATATCTGATACTTTCACTGAACATTGTCTGTTATGAAAACACTAGTGTTACAAATCAGTGTCTCAGACACTAATCTAGGCAGGTAGTAGTAGGTAAATGGTACATCAATCACGGAGTGATTCACAAGACCTCTCTCTGGCATCATACCCACTTCTTTTTTTTTTTGTCTTTGTACACAGCTCTTATAATCATTTTAGTATGAAAGACACTATAAATTATATTTTGATTAGAATCTAGGGGGCAATTAAAAAACACTAATGCAACTTTACCTTCTCATTATCCTTTACCTTCTCATCTTTCTTCCATATACACATACTTACATTCTTTTGTCTCCATTCTTTCTTCCTTCGTCCTCTTTCCTCTTCTGCTTGCTAAAGGCTAATGCCGCTAACCTTATAAAACCACTGATAATTAGAAATCATGTAGTAATGAGACTAATTTTCTTTGAGAAAATATTTGAGCATGTTATAAATGAGTTAGTAAAGTAATGAGGCAGACTACAAAGGCAAAGAAGCATTAGTCACATTTAACAATTTTATAAAAGGTCTTTATAGCTACTTCCCAGAGCAGGCTGTCTGTATATAACAGACAATTAACACAGAAGAGCAGTGATATTGTTTGCACAGGCATTAGCAAAAATCTGCACCCATAATTTGCAATTGAATTATTGATTTCCTCCCATCTCTTCAACTATCTTTTATTTTTGTTAAAATAGGCCATCAAATGTAGACTCAAATTTTAGGATACAAGTTTAATCTAGAGTATAAGAAATTTTCTAATAGGTGGAAAGGTTATGAATGTTCAATTTTTAAGATGCCATGTAGCCAATCAGTTTACATAGGATAATCAACACTTGTGTTTTCTCACCTTGAACATTTTATTTATCCAGGTTTCTTTCATCACACGCCATTCCCCTCTCACGGTTTTATGTGCATTATGTTATAACCAAGCCAGGAGAATTTTGGCTGCTTACTATTGCCAATATGTGAGAGAGTTAACAGGCAATTCATAACCAATCCTCAGAAAACCTCAGTGGTATCATTTCTGGTCACACACCCCACGTACACTAAGCTTTTACAACAATTTTTCAATAAGCGACAAAGAAGCTGAATTAAATGTATAGGTAATCACTTTTGGAATATTTATAAATATTTAACTATTTTAAATTTGATAAAGAAGCTAACTATGGATTTCTTTTTACTATAACCCTTAAGAATGCAAAAAAGTTAGTATTTCAAATAACCAACCAAAGTTAATTTTCTTAATTTTTGAAAATTTAAAAGATTTCTAAGTTTTTATTCAGATTTCATGTTATCCGTGTATCATAATTTTTTTAATTTTCTAAAATTTTTTAAATTTTATTTTTAAAAGACCTAATGTTTAGATATTTTATTAAATCTGTTAAATAACTGGATTATTTAGCAAGGTGCTATTTTCTGCTTGCTCTTTTATAGAATATGTTCGTAGGGGTATAAAACAAAGTGGCAGAGAGCACCTCTTTTAAAAAGGCCTGTCCAAATAATCTGAGTTTGAATCAGGACCTTGGCATTATAAGCAGGGTGACTCTAGAAAATTAAATTCCCTGAATCACACAAAATGATGGTTATAATAATAATATATACCACATAATGTGTTAAAAAGGTTGAGTTGGTGCATATAATTAATCCTCAATATATGTCAGTTGTTATCAATGATGATGATATATATCAATATTTTACTTCCTTAGGCTATGAAGAAACATGAAAATTACAAATAGTCAATTTGTAATACCAAAGCACATATACTATTATTGAAATTACTATTTTATTTTCAAGTGTATTGCATTTATTATGCTATTACAATTTCCCCCTTTATCCACCCATGCCCTGCATTCCCCAACCTTCCAGCATCCCCCCTTAGTTCATGTCAGTGGGTGGTACATATAAGTTCTTTGAATTCTCTGTTTCCTATACCATTTTTCTCTCCCCATCTATTTTATGCCTATCAGTTATGCTTCTTCTTCCCTGTACTTTCTCCCCCATTCCTCTTATCCTCCCCTCTCCCGCCCACTAAAAACCCTCCATGTGATGCCCATTCCTCTAATTCTGTTCCTATTCTAGCTGTTTGCTTAGTTTTTGTTTTCACCGGTTTTTTTTCCTTAGGTTCATTCGTTGATAGTTGTGAGTTTGTTATCATTTTACTGTTCATAGTTTTGATCTTCTTTTTCTTAGATGAGTCCCTTTAACATTTCATATAATAAGGGCTTGGTGATGATGAACTCCTTGAACTTGACCTTATCTGAGAAGCACTTTATCTGCCCTTCCATTCTAAATGAAAGCTTTGCTGGATAGAGCAATCTTAGATGTAGGTCCTTGGCTTTCATGACTTGGAATACTTCTTTCCAGCACCTTCTTCCCTGTAAGGTCTCTTTTGAGAAATCAGCTGATAGTCTGCTGAGAACTCCTTTGTAGGCGACTGTCCCCTTATCTCTTGCTGCTTCTAGGAATCTCTTCTTATTTTTAATCTTGTGTAATGTAACTACGATGTGCCTTGGTGTGTTCCCCTTTGGGTCCACCTTCTTTGGGACTCTCTGAGCTTCCTGAACTTCCTGGAAGTCTATTTACTTCACCAGATTGGGGAAGTTTTCCTTCATTATTTGTTCAAATAAGCTTCCAATTTCTTGCTGTTGTTCTTCTCCTTCTGGCACCTCTATAATTCAGATATTTGAATGTTTAAAGTTGTCCCAGAGGTACTTAAGCCTCTCTTCATTGGTTTTGAATTCTTGTGTCTTCATTCTGTTCCAGTTGGATGTTTATTTCTTCCTTTTGTTCCAAATTGTTGATTTGAGTCCTAGTTTCCTTCCTGTCACTGTTGGTTCCCTGAATATTTTGCTTTATTTCATTTTGAGTATCTTTTATTTGTCTTTTCATTTTGCAAGAAAGCTCAACCAGCTGTGTGAACATTTTGATTTTCAGGGTTTTAAACTCTCCATCAGATAGGTTGGCTTATCTCCTCATCACTTAGCTCTCTTTCTGGAGTTTTTCTCTGTTCTTTCATTTGGGCCACATTTCTTTGTCTTGATGCACCTGTTAAATTACCCAGAGCCTTAGGTATTCACCAGGGCCAGGCAACCCTCCTTGGTGTGCAGTGCAGCCTGTGGGGGAGGGGCCAGAGAGGGAACAGTTCGGCTCACCTGCTTACCTCTAGTGTGCTTTCCGTCAGACTCTTGTGTGAGACTGGGAGTTTCTCCCACCATGGCAACCCCTGCCATAGTACACAGTCAGCTTTGAGTCTCAGTTTCCCGTTCAGTCAGTCCCACCTGCATGGTCTGCCATCTGGCCACCAGTTCTCTCCATCCGCTGGTCTTACCAGTTTTGTTGTTCTGTTTGAATGTTTCTTTGATTCCTTGGCTGTCAGAGTTCCATTCAGTTTGATTTTCTGGCACTTCTAGTTGTTTATTGATTTTAGATTGGTTGTTATCTTCCTATTGGTTGTGTGAGGAAGGGAAGGGTTTCTACCTGTACCTCCATCTTGGCTGGAACTCAGAAATTAGTATTTTAAAAATCAAATAAACAAAACAAACTAAACTTGTTTTTATTAATCAACAAATATTTAAATGATGCTTCCAAAATATTTCTTAGAAGTTTGTCATCAGTAATTTAGGTAGATGTTTTAAAAATAATTTATGTGTACCTTTGATGAATGTGCAGATAAGAAAAGGGAAGTGAATAAAAAGTATAGTAACTGAAGTCTGAAATGCTTAAAATATAAACTTTATAGCCCTGGCTGGCGTAGCTCAGTGGATTGAGCACAGGCCTGCAAACCAGAGGATCGCGGTTCGATTCCCAGTCAGGGCACATGCCTGGGTTGCAGGCCAGTTCCCTGCAGGCCAACTCCCAGCAGGGGACACATGAAAGGCAACCATACATTGATGTTTCTCTTCTTCTCTCCTTCCCCTCTAAATTTAAATAAACAAATAAAATCTTTATAAGAAATATAAACTTTATAATAGCATAATTATAGTTGGTCTCATTTTAGAATACAAATTGCAATGAGGACATTTATATATTGACACATTTTATAGATGTATACATGCATGTATGTATGTGTGAAATACACATATATGAGGTCTTTTCAGATAAAGTCCAGCCATTATTAATATAATGAGAACAGTTTACAACACATAGATGTAACCCAGAAGTCAAGGAAAGTGGATTGTCATGCACATGTATGAACAGTGGCAGCTTCAGTGTACTAGTCAGTGGGTGTGGTAGATGCCTGTGAGTGAGCATGTGTACTGTGTGGTTATTGCATTCAAAATGACTAAGCAAGTAGAGCAATGAATCGGTGTCAAATCTTGCTTTAGCATTAAAATTTCTCTGTGGAAATGATTTGACTGCTACAGAAGGCTTTTGGGAATGCTGCAGTGAGTACAGCACAAATAAAAGTGTGGCACAAATAGTTCAAAGATGGTCGAGAATGTGTTGAAAGTGATCCATGTTCTGGAAGCCCTGTGGCAAACAGTACACCTAAGAATTTTGAATGTGTATGGGCTGTAATCAATAAAGATCTGGAGCTAACAGTGTGAGAACTAGAAGCTGATCTGGGGATCCTAAAAATTACTGTGTCTGAGATTTTGACACAGGATCTTGTCATGAAACATGTTGGGACAAAATTTGTTCTGTGGCTTCAGCTTCCAGAGCAAAACGTAGTGCTGCAGTTGCTAATGACGCTGTGAGAACGGTGTGAGGTTCCAAGGTGCCTACTTTGAAGGGAACTAAGGCATCATTGTCCCATGTACAATGTTTCTTGTGTCTTGTATCTTCTTCAATGAATGTCTCTATGTTTCATAGTTCGTGGCTGGATACTTTCTGGAGAGAGCTCATATGTATATATGTATATATACTAATATAATTAAATTATCTGGCAGTTATGTTTTAAAAAATGCTTTACCAGATGCCTGAGTAAAATAATATTCTGCATTTTATTTTTAACTTTTTTGAAGTATAATCAGTATATAATAGTATATTAATTTCATTTGTACAACATAGCAATTTTACATTTGTATACATTGTGACATGATAACCATACGTCTGGTTGCCATGTATCACCATACAAGGTTAATACATTATTATTGGCTGTATTCCTTATGCTATACATTACTTCCAGATGACTTGTTTATTTTAGAATTGTGAGTTTCTACTTCTTGATCACTTTCATCCATTTGCCACATTCTACCTTTCCTCTCTACTCACTGGCAGCCTCCAATTCTCTGTATCTATGGGTCCAGGTTTTGTTTTGATTTTTGTCTTTTTTTTATCCACATGAGAGTGAAATAATGCATTATTTATCTTTCTCTGTCTGACTTATTTCACTCAGAATAATAACCTCAAAGACCACCCATGTTATTTCAAATAGCAAGAATTTATTCTTTTATATGACTCAGTAGAATATTTTATTGTGTGTATATACAGTAGATCTCTTATCTGCAATCTCACTTTCCATGGTTTCAGTTACAACCGGAGAAACAACAACAAAATTCACTCAGGCAAGATCAGGTGAATCGGGAGGGTGGAGTATGATAGTCATGCCATTTTGGGTCTGAATACTCAGTACTGTGTGGACAGGTGTGCTCAGGAATCTCTCATCATGAAATGGGGAAACATTAAAAAGTCTTCAATACAATTCACTGAAGCCAAATTCAGCTTCTCACAACACCAGGTGGTACAACAATACTGAAAGGTTCCTAGAACACTCACCTAGCAGGACAAGGCTGTGCTACAAGGGGTCTGCCCTCCAGAAGGTAATTCTGTTTGTTTGTTTGTTTGTTTGTTTTTGTCCCACCTCATACAGTTTTTGCTATACAGGGCTTTTATCTGTTTGTTTAATTTATTGCTACATATTTTATTATTTTCAAGGCCATTGAAAATTGGATGTTCTTGACTGCACTTTCTGATAGTTTATTATTAGTGTTAAGAGATACAGCAGATTTTTATCTTTTTAAATTTTATTTATTTATCTTTAGAGGGGAAGGGAAGGAGAGAAGGAAAGAAATATCAATGTATGGTTGCCTCTCGTGCATCCCCTGCTGGGAAGTGGTCTGCAACCCCAGGCATGTGCCCTGACCGGGAATTGAATGGCGATCCTTTGGTTCATAGGCCCACATTCAATCCACTGAGCTACACCAGCCAGGGCAGATTTTTATCTTTTTTATTTGGTAACTTTAGTAAATTTATTTATTATATCTAATATTTTTTGCTGTAATTTTTAGGATTTTATGTAGATGGTTTTATGTTATTTACTTCTTTATATCCAATCTGGATTCCTTTCTTCCTTGCTTAATTGCTATGACCAGGACTTCCAAAACTACATTGAATAAAAGTGGGTAGAGTGGGCATCTTTGTCTTGTATTTGATCTAAGAGGAAAAGCTTTTAGCTTTTAATCATTAAAGTATATTATCTATGGCTTTCTCATATATGACCTTTATTATATTGAGGTATATTTTCTCTATACACACTTGGTTAAGAGGTTTTTTAGGAAGAATAAATGAATGTTAAATATTGCCAACTGCTTTACCGCACCTGTTGAGATGTTCACTGATTTTTTCTTTGATTTTGTTAATGTGCTATATATTGTTGATTGATTTGAGGGTGTTGAAACTATTCCTGCCTGCCTGAAATGAATCCCACTTGATTATGGTATATGATTCTTTTAATGTACTGCTGAATTCAGTTTACTAATATTGAGGATTTTTGCATCTCATCAAATGTCGACAGCAGTACTGTCCTGTAATTTTCATCAAAGAGAGCAGTCTGTAATTTTCTTTCTCTGTGGTGTTTTATTAGCAGAGTAATGCCAGCCTCATATGAGGTTGGAAGCACTTCTTTCCCTACATTTTTTTGAAAGTTTGAGAAAAAAATGGTATTAAATTTTCTTTGAATTTTTGATAGAATTAGTCTGTGAAGCATTCTGCTCTTGGACTTTTGTTTGTTGGGTGTTTTGCTGATTTTGAATCCAATTTTACTAGTAATTGGTCTATTCAAATTTTCTGTTTCTGCATAATTCAGTATTTAAAATTGTATGTTTCTAGGTATTTAGCCATTTGTTCCACATAGCTCAATTTGTTGGTGCATAATTATTCATAGTAGTCTGTTCTGATCCTTTGTACCTCTGTGGTATTATTCATAACTTCTCCACTTTAATCTCTGTCTTTGCTTACTTGAGCCTTCTTTTCTTTTCTGGTGAACCTAGCTAAAGATTGGCCAATTTTGTTTATCTTTTCATAGTACCATCTTTTATACATACTATTTAGTCTCTTTAGTCTTTTTAGACTCTATATCATTTATTTTTACTCTGATCTTTATTATTTCATTCCATTAACTTTGGTCTTTGTTCTTTTTCTAGTTTGTTGATGTGCCAAGTAGGATTGTTTATGGTACTTGAGATTTTTTGTTTGTTTGTTTCTTGAGGTAGGCCTGTGTCACCATGAACTTCCTGCTCAGGGCAGCATTTGCTGCATCCATTCCAGAAATATTGGTATAACACACTTCTGTTTGCATTTGCCTCTAAGTATTTTTCTCCCTTTATTTCTCTAGTAACCCATTGGTTTGTCAGTATTATGTTATTTAATCTCCACATTTTTGTGCTTTTTTTCCAGTTTTCTTCCTTTAATTGAGTTCTAGTTTTGTGCTATTGTGGTCAGAAAGACACCTGATATAATTTCAGTTTTTTTGATTTAGTACTTGTTTTGTGGCCTAGCTGTGGTCTGCCCTGGAAATGTTCCAAGTGCACTTGAGAAGAATGTGTATTCTTCTGCTTTTATTTGGAGTGTCCTGTATATGTCTGTTAAACTCACCTGCTCTAATGTGTTGTTTAAGGCCAATGTGTCTTTGCTGCTTTGCTGTATAGATGATCAATCATTAATGTTAAGTGAGGTTTTAATTTCTTTTATTACTGTAAAATGTTCAATTTCTCCCTTTAGGTCTGTAATATTTGATTTATACATTTTGGTGATCCTATGTTTGGAGCATATATCTTTATAAATGTTAAATGTCCATGATAGATTAACCCTTTATCATCATGTATGCTTCTAGGTATTTACCCATTTCTTCTTTTCATTTATATTTTCATGGAATAGCTTTCTTTATCACTTTAAGTTTGCGTGTGTTCTTGCTTCTGAAGTGAGTCTCCTATAGGCACAATATAGATAGTGAGCCCTGTTTTTTATGCATTAAGCTATTCTGTGTTTTTTTGATTGGAAAATTTATTCCCCTTACATTTGAAGTGATTATTTTTTTAAATATTTTATTTATTTATTTATCTTTAGAGGGGAAGGAGAGAGGGAGAGAAACATCAATGTATGGTTGCCTTTTGTGCATCCCCAGCTAGGAGTTGGCCTGCAGGGAACCTGCCTGCAACCCACGCATTTGCCCTGACTGGGAATCGAACCACTATCCTCTGGTTCGCAGGCCCGCGCTCAATCCACTGAGCTACACCAGCCAGGGCTTTGAAGTGATTATTGATAGGTATAGATTTATTGCTATTTTAATTATTTTCTGGCTCTTTTGTAGTTTCTCTCCATTCCTTTCTTCTCTTTCTTCCCTTGTGGTTTTATGATTTTGTTTAGCATTATATTAATCTTCCTTTTTATTACCTTTTGTGTATTTGCTATAGGTTTTTGCTTTGTGCTTGCTGTGATGTTCACATACAACATCCTGTGTGCATACCAGTATGTTTTTAGTTAGAAGTAACTTGATTTGAATTAAACCCAAAACTCTACATTTTTACTCCTCCCACATTTTACTTTGTTATCACATTTTACACCTTTTTATTGTATATATTTCTTCACTACTTACTGTATTTTAGTTAATTGTATCCTTTGCTTTTTGATTATATTAGCCATATAAGTGATTAATCACTGTCTTTAATATATATGTATGTATGCATATGTATATGTATGTGCACATTATATATTTTTTTTCTTTTTTTTTACTTTATTATGTTTTCTTGACCATTACTTTTAAGGTCTTTATCAGGAAGATTACTTATCTTCATTTCATTAAGGTCTTTTTTTTGAGGTTTTTGTCTTGTTTTATTTGGAACATAATTCTCTTTCTCCTTATCTTTCTTGATTCTCTGTGTTTGTTTCTATGTGTTAAATGAGACTGCTCCCTCTCCCAGTCTCGAATGAGTGGGGTTGTGTAGGAGAAGACCTATGGGGCTCAGAAGCATAATTGCCTTGGCTACCAGATCAGATGTTTTAGAGGTGTTTCTTATGTGAGGACCTTGTGCTCCCAAGCTATGATGGAGCTGCCGTGGGGGGCGGGCAGGACCCGCACACTGGCACTAGTAGTTTAGATGGAGAGTGCCGGAATGGCTGCCAGCACTAGCACTAGCAAGGCAGAATGATACTGCAAATGTGGCACCTGCCAGTGCTTTGTTTGCAAAGAGAAGCTCAATAGGTTCCTGTCTCTCTATTGTATACTTAAGATTAGTAGGTAGGTTTCACAGACTTATTGAAAGTATTGCTTTTGTACTTGGTCTCAGGGCGAGTGAATGGGTGTGTGAGCCCTTTAAGAACAGGTTCTAAATTTACAAATAGTTTTTTGATTCTCTTGCATGTGATTCCTGTTGGTCTTCAGAGCCAGACGTTTTCAGAACTCATCTCTTTGGTGCCAAACCCAGTGTTTAGAGTGCCTGATGTGATAACACAAGCCTTTCACTGCCCAGGGGAAAGTTCTGTATTTTTAAGATGCCTCCCTCTTGTGGGTTGCCTTGCTGGGGATGGGGCTTTTAGAGAGAATTGTCTCTGCTACTCCCCCCTGTTTCGATAGGGCTCTTTCTTTGTTTGTTGTGGAGGTGCTATGTATCTTGTTTTCAGGTCATTTTCAGAGGAAATTAATTCATATGTAATGTAATTTTTGTATCTGTGGGGAGAATTGAGTTCAGGATCTTCCCATGCCACCATTTTGTATGATCCTCCTTAATAGTCTGCATTTTAGTGTATTCCACAAAAGAATATCCCTTATTACTCTGTTTCTGTTTGAGAACCCGCAGTCACTTTGAATATGGATAATCGTAGTAATAATATTTATAGTAGCTAATATATATTACCACCATCACACACTAACCATAATCCTAAATTTTCCTAATTTATGTAAAAATGTTATTCCTACAACCATTCTATAAACTATTACTGTCACCATTTTATAGAGGAGAAAACTAAGACTAATTTGCTCTAGAAGAGACTCCGACATAGTATCCCTATAAATTTCCTTAAAAACAGCCTTAAACGTACAGAAATATTTACTGCTCTCTATTTTTCTTCAAATACATTCTTAGTGTCTTCTAGATGAAAGGCTGAAAGGTGCATGTAAATTGTGTTACACAGCCTTTTCTAAACTCAAAGAGGTGTTTTTGGCTGGATGGACATTGGTTTATCTAATAGCAATAAAATGATTATTTGTCTTCATTAGAAAATAAAGAGTGTGTCTTAAATAGTAGTGAGCAAATAGAGATCCAAGATGGTGGCAGGGTAAGTGGAAGCTACACTCACTTCCTCCCAGGACCAAACTGGAATCACAACTAAAATGTAGAAGAATCAACATGAATAGCAATTGAAGACTAGCTGAAGAGAAGTCTTATAACCAAGGGTTTACAAAAGCAGCCACACTGAGACTGGTAGAAAGGATGGAGACATGAACAGGGCTGGCCCCACTGCCACTGGTGGCAGCTAAGATTCTGGAGGGACATCTCAGCTGCAAAGGTTCCTTCTGAAGTGTGTGGGTTCTCAACCCTATACAAGACCCCCTAGCCCACAGCACCAGAGCTAGAAAAAGGTGCCCACATAAGATCTGGCTATGAAAATCATTGAGGATTTTGTCACTAGTGAGAGACAGGAACCTGCTAGGGATGCAGGTTCCATCCTAAAAGGCCAATACACAAAATCTCGTTCACAGATACTTATCATGGGTTCTGGTAGAGGAAGGGCAGAGCAGACTGGAGTCATGTGAGGAAAGTCTGTGGTATGCTGCGCTGGTCCACTAGCCCCACCGCCCTCACTTCTGGTGATCCTTCCCTGTTGAGCTCTGGCTCCTAGCATAATCTTGGACAGACTGAGATATGACTTTATGGTGGGGGCCATTTTTCTCTTGTACACCTGACTAGTGTAGAGCCCTCCCTTCATGTGACCAAATCTTGGTCTGTTTGGGCCTGTAAACTCTGCTGGGCTCACCCTGATGGCTTCCTGAACCCCACCCCACCACAACGGTCTGCAGAAACCCAGAGGGTGGCAGCTAGACTTGCTATACCCCGGGATATTTGTTAAGTGGCCTCAGACCCTGCCCTAGCACTACTTACCTCTGCCTGGTAACTCACTGAGAACTGACCTCATGAAACTGCAGCACCAGGTGCTTTTGTAGTGAGTGAGCCTTTCAAGCAGCTGGAGGTAGATGGAGGCAGATATTATGTTCCTTGGGACTTTTACTGACCTGCTCCTGTTACCAGTGATGACAGCTGTCCTTGGTATGCATGTGATCTTTCCCACTCACACCTGGGCCCACACATGCAACTAGAAACTGTGGATTGTTTTGAAACTCCCAACAGGTTGCCCAGGGCCAGTCATAGGCAGCGTCTGACATTGGTCTGGACCAAAGTCCCTCCAAAGAGGCCCCAGAAAAAAAACACAATTATTCGTCAGTTTCAGACAACATCAGAGCAAAGTCTAATAAACTTCACAAGTGAAATATCCAAAGGGAGATCTTGGAAGGCATAAGACCCAGATGAGGTGAATTCTGCTTCCTGTGGTCACTCCTGCACGAGATCTCATATACTGTGGTCAAGGTCAATTTTTATAGAGACAGTCTGAGGATGGGTCCCACACATTAATGGGTCAATAGCAATCAAGACTCAGTTACAACAGGAAGGCCCACTAAGGTACATTCCCAGAGCACCCAGAATAGGTGATCACAGAGAATGTGCCACTGGGTCCCACAGGATACCTACTCTGTAGGTAAACCCTACCAACATGGGGAATCATAGCAGAACAAAAAAAGGCAGCCAAAATAGGGAAACAAAGAAACAAGCCCCAGATGAAAGAATAGGAGAAATTTACAGAAAAAAAAGAGCTAAATGAAATGGATGCAAGCAATTTACCATGTATAGAGTTTTTAAAAAAATGGTTATAAGAATACTCAAGGAACTTAGTGAGAACTTCAAAAAGAGATAGCAAGCATAATAAAAAGGACATAGACACCACAATAAACAGACAGTCAGAATTAAAGAATGCAATATCTGAAATGAGGAATATACTAGAAGGAATAAACAGTAGATTGGATAAAGCAGTGAATTAAATCAGTGATATGGGAGATAAGTTGACAGAAAACACCGTATCAGAGCAGCAAAATGAAGAAAAAAGAATTTTAAAAAGTTAGGATAGTTTAAGTTACCTTGGGATGACATGAAGCATAACAACAACAACATTAGGCTTTCCAGAAGGAGAAGAATGAGGACAGGTGATTGAGAGCCTATTTGAAGAAATAATTACTGAAAACATCCCTAGCCTGTTGGATTTAAAAGACACAAGTCCAAGAAGCACAGAGAGTCCCAAACTAGATGAACCCAAAGAGGCCCAAAGAGAAACATTATAATTAAAATGGCAAAGAGAATCTTAAAAGCAACAAGAGAAAAGCAGTTAGTTACCTATGAGGGAGTTTCCATAAGACTGTCAGCTGATTTCCAAACAGAAGCATTTTAAGGCCAGAAGGGACTGGCACATGAAATATTCAAAGTGATGAAAAGCAGGAGCCTACACCTAGACAACATTACCCAGAGAGTCTCTTATTTAAAATTGAAGGAGAAAGAAAGTGCTTCCCTGACAAGGAAAAGCTAAAGCAGTTTGTTACCACCAAGCCAGTATTATAAGACATGTTAAAGGGTCAAGAAGAAGAAGAGGAGGACAAAGGAACATAGTTAAAACAGTAAAATGGCAATACACATGTATCAGTAATCACTATAAAAGTAAATGGCTTAATGCTCCAATGAAAAGATATAAGGTAGCTGTGGGATAAAAACACAAATATATAAGGTCTTTCCAGAGTATTTCTAGTCACATAATGTGGAAAATAGAGACCTTTGTTGAAGAAGATACAAGATACAAGAAATACTGTAGATAGGACAGTGATGCCTCAGTCCTATTCAAAGTAGGCACCTTGGACCTCCCACAGTTCTCCAAATTGCCATCATCTGCCCCATTGTGTTTTCTTGACACTCACTGATGATCAGAAATCTCTTCCCTTTCAAAGGTGATTTTAGTTTTCGGAAAAGCCAGAGGTCACAGGGCACCATATCCGGATGGTAGGGGGTCTCAGTCACCTGGGTGATTTGGTGTTTTGCCAAAAAATCTCTGCATGATAGGTGATGCAGAGGTGGGCACACTGTTGTGATGAAGCTACCACTCACCAATTGCCCATAGCTGTAGACTTCGCAATCATCATGATAGTTTCTGTGGAGGAATGTTTAATTCAAGCTTAATCCTAAATTGGATGCAAATTCATTGCTCTACTTGCTCAGTCATTTTTAAAAAAGATTTTATTTATTTATCTTTAGAGGGGAAAGGAAGAAGAGGGGGAGAGAAGCATCAGTGTATGGTTGCCTCTCATCCCTGCTGGGAAGTGGCCTGCAACCCACCATGTACCTTGACTGGGAATTGAACCATGATCTTTTGGTTCGAAGGCCCTAGTTCAATCCACTGAGCTATGCCAGCCAGAGCTTACTCAGTCATTTTGAAAGTGAGGGCTGCACAGTGCTCACTCAATGGCATCTACCACCCTTACTGACCAGTACAGTGAAGTCACCATTGTTCACATGTGCACATTCCAATCCATTTTTCTTGGCTGCCATGTTACATCATTGTCACACAAACCATTCTCATATGTGTGAGAATGGCTGAACTGTTTCTGGACAGACCGAGTATACACACACACATATTTATATCCACAGTGTGTGTATTTGTGTGCATGTATGTGTGTGTGTATATATGTATATATATATACATGTGTGTATATATATAATATATATATATTCTATAAGAGACCCATGTAAAGATGATAGATACAGATTAAAAGTTTTATGGAAATTGAAATAAAAAATCTGGGGTAGCAATACTTATATCCTACAGAATAGACCTTTAAGAAAGGCTATTGTGAGAGACACATAGAACACTACATAGTGATTAATTGAGCAATTCACAAGAGGATATAATGCTTATAAATATTTATGCATCCAACATAGATCCTAAATACATATAGCAACTCTTGGTGAACATAAAGGGGTAGTCAACATAGGTGGGATTTTAACATGCCATACATGTCAGTGGATACATATACCAGAGAGAAAATCAAGGAGGAAACAGCAGCCTTGTTTAGGTGGATTTAATTGATATTTTCCTAGCAGTTTACCCCAGAGCAGCAGAATATACATTCTTTTCAAGTGCACATGGGATATTTTTTAGGATAGACTGCATATTTGATCATAAAAGAAGTCTCAATAAATTTAAGAAGATTGAAATCATATCAAGCATTTCTCTGACCATAATGGCATGGAATTAGAAATAAATTAAAAGAAGAAAACTGAAAAACACACAAAAACATGGAAGCTAAATAACATTTTACTAAACAATGAATGGATTGATAATGAGATCAAAGAAAAAATTAAAAGATAACTTGAAACAAATCACAGTGAGGCTACAAAAACCCCAAATTGACGGGACATGGCAAAAGCAGTCCTGAGAGGGAAATTCATAGTATTATAGTCCTACATTAAGTAATGAGAAAAATCTCAAATATACAATTTATCTTTACACAGAAAAGGGCAATAATCAAATCCACAATTAGTAGAAGAAAATAAATAATAAAGATCAGAAAAGAAATATGTCCTGGTCAGTGTTGCTCAGCTGGTTGGAGTATCATCCTGTAACCAAAGTGTTGAGGGGTTGGTACCTGGTTGGGAAATGTGCCTATGTTGTGATTTTGATATTTTTGATATTTTGAATCACACATGCCAGTCTGGGCATGTGTGATTCCCTGGTCTGGGTGTTTATGGGAGGAAAATAATAAATCTTTTCCTCATATTGATATTTCTCTTCCTCTCTCTAAAGCAATGAAAAAATGTCCTTGGGTGAGGAAAAATATTAAAGATCAGAATAGAAATAAATGAAACAGAGTCTAAGCAAACAGTATAAAACATCAGTGAAACCAAGAGCTGGTTCGTTAAAAAGATAAACAAGGTTGACAAAACTTTAATCAAGGAAAAAGAGAGAACTCAAATAAAATCAGAAATGAAAAATAAGTAACAGCACCACAGAAATACAAGGGTTTGTAAGAAGATATTATAAATAAATATATGCCAACAATTGGAGAATCTGAACAAAATGTATAAATTCTTAGAAATATGCAGTCTTCCAGCCCTGGCTGGTGTAGCTCAGTGGATTGAGCGTGGGCCTGCGAACCAGAGGATCACGGTTCGATTCCCAGTCAGGGCACATGCCTGGGTTGCAGGCTGGTTCCCTGCAGGCCAACTCCCAGCAGGGGATGCACAAAAGGCAACCATACATTGATGTTTCTCTCCCTCTCTCCTTCCCCTCTAAAGATAAATAAATAAAAACTTTAACAAAAGAAAGAAATATGCAGTCTTCCAACACTGAATCAGGAAGAATCACAGAATCTGAATAGCTGTTTACAACGAAAGAAATTAAAGCAGTAATAAAAAAACTCACCACATACTAAAGTCCTTTACAGGTGAATTTTGCCAAACATTCAAAGAACTAACACCTATTCTTCCCAAACTATTCCAAAAATTTCAAGAAGAAGAAGGCTCCCAAGCTGATTTTATTAGGCCAACATTATGTGAATTCCAAAACCAGATAAGGACATCACAGAGAAAGAAAATTATAGGCCAATATCCCAGATTGAACAGAAGTGCTAAAATCCTCAGCAAAATATTAGCAAATCAGATGAAACAATACATTTAATAGTTCATACACCATGATCAAGTGGGATTTATTCCGGAGATTCAAGGTTGGTACAATATCTGCAAATCAATAAACACGATATACTACATAAAGAAAATGGCATATAAAAAAACACAAAAACTTATTAATAGATGCAGAAAATTATTTGATAAAATCCAGCACCCATTTGTGGTAACAACTCTTATCAAAGTGGGAATAGAGTGCTGGCCTATGAACCAGAGGGCCACTGGTTCGATTCCTAGTCAGGGCACATGCCTGGGTTGCAGGCCAAGTCCCCAGTATGAGACAGTTGAGTGGCAACCACACATTAATGTCTCTCTCCCTCTCTTTCTCCTTCCCTTCCCCTCTCTTTAACAATAAATAAATAAAATCTTAAAACAAAACAAATACAATGAGCTATTATTTCACACCTGTCAAAATGGCTATCATCAATAACTCAACAAACAACAAGTGTTAGCAATGATGTGGAGGAAAGGGAACCCTCCTGTACTGGAGGTGGGAATGCACATTGCTGCAGTCACTATAGAAAACTGTGGGTTTTCCTTAAAAATAAAAGGATCTACCTTTTGTCCAAGCAATTCAACTTCTGGGAATATACCCAAAGAAATCAAAATAACAATTCAAAAGAGTATATGCACCCCTTTGTTCATTGCATTGTTATTTATAATAATGAGATTTGGAAACAGCAAAGGACCCATCAATAAATGAGTAGATTAAAAATGGTGGTACATTTATACAATGGAACACTCACAAAAGCATGGATGGAACTGGAGAGCATTATGCTGAGTGAAATAAGCCAGGTGGTGAAAGACAAATACTATATGGCCTCACCTATAAATGGAACCTAATTAACAAAACAAACAAGCAAAATAGAACCAAAGACATGTAAATAAAGAACAAACTGACAGTGACCAGCTGGGAGAGGGCAGGGGAATAATAGGGGAAAGCAGGGGAGGGGTCAAGTCAATGAATATGCATAAAGGACCCATGGGCATGGGTAGGGATTGACTGTGGGAAAGTGAGGTAGTGGGGCAGGGGAGAGCAACAGGGAAAAAATGGGATAACTGTAATTGAACAACAATAAAAACAAAAACATGGTACATTTATTTACACTATAGAATACTACTTGGCTACAAAACAAAAACAAAAAAACCTCACCTTTTGTGACAGCATGGATGGATTTGGAGGGTGTTATGCTAAGTGAAATAAGCCAGTATGTGATAAACAAACACTATGTGTGGAATCTAATGAACAAAATAAACAAAGAAAATAGAAACAGATTCATAGATACAGAGAATAGACTGAAGCTGCTTGATAGGAGGGGCATGAGTGGGCTGCTTGAAAAAGGTAAAGGGATCAAGCAAAAAATGACTAAAACAACCTCATACAGACAATAGTACGGTGCTCACCAGTGGGAAAGGGGCATAGGAGGGGATGGAAGAGAGTAGAGGGAGAGTAAATGGTGATGGAAGGAGTCTTGACTTGGTGAACATACTGTCGGTATACAATGATGTAGTATAGGGTTGTACACCTGAATCGTATATAATTTTATTAACCAATGTCACCAAATAAATTCAATAAATTTTTTTAAAGACAAAAAAATTTTAGCAAGCAAATAAAAGCATGGATGTTGATGTGGTGAATTAATAACAAAGAATAGAAAGTTAGAATTAGCAAATTTTACATTTAGATTTTCATGTCAATATTAGAGAGATGTTGGTTGATGATATTTAAGTGAACGTGCATTTCATTGGTAAATACTATAACTTTTTATTAACAATGTGATATATGTGTACTTTCAGACACAATCCTGAGAATTATCTTCATTAAGAAAAATAATCAATTACTATTTTATATATCAATTGTTGTTGTTTAATATTATATTAATGGATGAAAATTTTGATCAGTATGATCCTCCCTCTATAAAAACTTAAGTGATTATTGCAGCCTTCATTGATCTTTATTTTAATTTAGCAACTAATTTTATAGTTGTATAGTTATAATCATTATTGTTTACAAGTTATCCGTATCTTCTTAACTAGATTTCACACCTCTGAAGTACAGAGATCATATATTTTTACCTTTTCTTTCCCACAAGGCTTAAGTAAATCCTGTGCACACAGATGTTCAATAATTTCTGTTTATTACTAACTGTAAAAACAGCTCTTGATTGTAAACTTCCTGTAGCCAGTGCCTTGCTATAGCTCTTCAGTGTGACAAAATTAGTAATGTGTAAAACTTTTACAAATATTCAAACACGGTATCCATTGTTAAATATTTGTTGTGGTTTCCAAATTCTTCAGTTAGGACTCAGATTTCCTTAAAAGCATCCATCCATTGACATCATTGATTTTAATTTTTGGTGTTCAACTCAATTCATGTTAATATTAAACCAAACCTTTGAAATTATATTTGCCTTCAATATTCCCTGCAGATCCCTAATCATAAACAATTTATATTCTGATTATGAGATTAAATTTTTAAAATTTTAATAGACTCTACATGACATTATACTTTCTCACCAATAATTATGGAATGATATTTATTCTCTTGACCAATGATTATTGAATAATTTTCAAAAGAATAATAATTATTCAATAATTATGTTGAATATCCACAGTTAATGTTAAGTACTAAAAATGAACAGAATGAATATTACCTGCTGAAATGCATACATATAAGTACAGTTTTTGAGAAGAAATAAGTGGCAGTGGAATTGTTATAGTAAACATTTGGGGACAAATAGCAGATGTTGAACTAAAAATCAGAGTGCCTTGACTTCTGTATATTGGTTCTATTTTTCTCTCTGCTCCTAAAAAGACATCTGGCATTCAGAGTCTGAGTGGGCTGTTCCCAGATTTCTGACTTATCGAGATGTATTATTTAATAACTGGCTTTATTTTAATTCTGTTTTCAAAAATGTAAACAAACAATAACATGCAGTACTGCACTACTATGTTAATAATTTAGTTTTCAACCTTCTTTCTTTAATTTCTTTTCAAGGTGAAAGAGAAAGCTGGTGTAGTGAAAAGTGAATGATTCCTTCACATTTGGTTTTCCTTCTATTTTCTACTTAAAAGTTAACTATGTACCTAGTCAGAGGTGTTGAATAATGTTTCTTTCTATCTAAAATTGCTGTTGAAGCATTTTTCTTCTTATACTTCATTGTCTTTAGGCACAGCTTTAGGTAATATTTTAAAAGTCATAAAATATTTCCTTAAGATATGATTACATAAATCCTTTATCTACAAACACAAATCATACAAGGGTTTGCATTTGAAGTTTTTAAAATAAGCAAATAAAGCTATTGGCTATGTAGTGAATCTCTAAACTTACTTAAAATGTTCCTTTTCCCCTCTTAGTCTTGTAAAAATATTTGATATATTTCAACCCTAGGAGAAGTTTTTGTTTTGATAAAGAAAACATGCCATCAGGTTTCTCTTTTGATATTAGTCTTGTTGATGAGACATTTGGCCAGGTCACCAAATGGGCCTGATCTCACCAACTTCTGCTGTTTTCTTCTGTCCGCACGCTTTACCTCCAGGGATCTTCAGAAAGTTACTTAACTTTCTTGAGTGTCTCTTCCTACCTATATCTAAAAATGCCATAAAAAATAAATTCAGCAAATGCTTTGGTATTCAACAGCTAACTTTGGCATTCATAGATTGATATTCTTCAAAAGACAGATCATCTCTTTTTTTTCTTTGCTTATCTTATTCAGTGACTTGAAAACCCAGTGCCTAAGATATGTTTTTTTTGAGATCTTGAGTTCTGTAATGATCTATGATAATGGAACAGCCTGTACTGGCTGGACTATGTGAACAATTATGCATGATGTTGAACAAAGAAAGGGGAGCATAATAAATGGACATCCTTTTGTTTTGAGGGTTATTAAATGCCTTCACTTTCATACAGTGAGAAATTTGATAAACAGAGTTGAGCCTCATGGCTAATGACATTTCCAAGTTCCAGAATGTCTGTAAATAATGGAGGAACTTCATTATAAGCAGTGGGGGATAGAACACAAAGAACCTCTCTTTTGCTCATGAGAATAAATTACTCCACATCGCATCTATACTTATGTGAATGATGTTGGAGTCTATTCATTTATCCTCTGATGCACATTTTTGGATAAGTTATGGCATTCTTCTTAAACTTCAAATCCTAATGACTTAATATGATAAAATATGTGACATTTTATAGGCATTTGGTAACACATCTTGCATGGCACTGTAGTGCAGTTACATACGATATCAGTTATTACCTAAGGTATCATATAGTTGTAGGTCATAAACTTTTCATTTAAATTAAACATCACAGCTGGTTGCTTTAATTTGTTCATTATACCACAAATGTTTCAACAGCTTGACTAAAATGAGCCATACTGCAGAATCAAAAGAAGAGCGAAGGTCAGTGCACAGGAAACCTAGTCATATGCAAATTTTCCCTGGGCTATTTAAAAACATTCTGCAGAATATGCTGTAATGGAATGTAACCAAACAAAATACAAGAAAATGGAGTGGACTATTGAAATGCCAGTTCACTTATGCAGGGTGATACTACAAATTCTTAACTTCATGACAGTGTGTATAATTGTACATTTAAAATTATGAATCTTGTGCATTGAGAGTGTTGTTTACCTCTTCCATTGTGATAGTTCTGACTCCTTTTTTCAGAATTTTAAAACATTATTAAATCTGCAAAGGCAATGAGCAGGAAAGAAAAAGCAAAATGATAGCCCTTTTTCTCATCATCTACTCAGGAAGTTTTTTCCTCCTCAATTCAAAAATTGGAAAAGCTGTCTCTTCACTCATTCTGTTTGCACTCCGAAAATCTTTAGCTAAGAGAATTGATAATAATAACTTTAAGATTATCATTCATTACAACATAAACCCAATTTTGAAACTGTTTTATCTCCAAGAGTGTTCAGCAGCAATTAGCCCTAAATATCATTGCTAAAGCAATTCATAAGCTATAATAATATAATCACTTATGATCAGAAAATAAAGTCTCCCAAATTATGTGTTGGCAACACAACGGAGATAAAGAAATTAGTGCAATAGGTTTTTACAGTGATATTTCAATATACTAGAAATTTAACTAAATTGGTTCTTTTATCATCATGAAGTCATAGAATTTTAAAGCTGAGTGAGAACCAAAACTAGATAGCATCTATCTAATCATCATCTCTCAATTCAGAAATAATGATTGTCCCTAAAGCATAATGCCTTTAACTATGCCATTTGGAGCCCATTCTGTCCTATCCATGTATTACTGAAGTATGCTCTGTTACATGTTCTGATCTAGTCATAGTGTGTGTGTTCTTAGCCAGTATTTTAAATACCCTTGTTCCTTTTGATATTGTTCAATTACTTTCTCCTCCTACCGTTACCCAAAATCTTTTCAATCAAAATAAACTCTCCCTTTATTGGTATATCCACACAACTTTATTATTATGGGATTATAATTATGGAATTCCTTTTGTCCTAATTAGGTTTATTTTAACAGCTAGACTGCTGGTCTGAACCCCTAAGGTTAGTGTAGCCTCCATCTGCCCTTCAGCTCTCCATTTCTCTGTGTACCTAATGAATGTAAACTGAAGTGAACCGCATCATCATTCTAATCCAACACAATTTTTGTTACAATAGAGAAAGCTGAGTTTCAGGGAAATTGTTTTCTAAACAGAATAGAGTTGTGTTATTTCCAGAATCAGAAACCCATTTCTGACCATGCATAGGTGCCTCATGATAGAGAAGAGCAAAGCCTGCTTTGCCTGAAGTTAGTGTTATAATTAAAGTTGGGAAGTCCAGGTTTTCATTCTCAATGCAGCTTTCCTTGTCTTTGGTGGGAAACATGCCCCGACCTACCTCCTATTCTCTTGTTTGTTTTTTCCCAGCTCCCACGTGCACCGTGTTTCTGGGGTTGACTTTGGCAGCAGTAGTAATCTGCCTCGCCTCATCTTCCCTGTTACGTGGAGGAAACTGTAATCAGTTGAAAGGAGGATGGCATTCACAGTAGCGAAACCTACATATGGTCATATTCCCTAACTTTGCATTTACGTTTTAGTTATTTTTGAGTCTCTATTAGTCCCATGCCTTGCACAAGCTAAGGGTCCTCTCAAAATATTAATCTTTTCTCAATGGAGAGGTGTATGTACTCTGGAGATGGATGTTCTGAGTTTGAATCTCATCCACACCCCTTCATTGTTCCGTGACCTTGAATAATACAAAAGTCGTCTATACTTCAGAGATCCAATGTAAGAATTAGAGTAATAGTTGTTTTAATGTAAGAATTAGATTAATAGTTGTTGTGAGAATTAAGTGAGTTAGTAATTGTGAAGCATTTAGAATATTGTATGTTTCCACTAGTATTGGCATTTTGTAGAACTCAAATGACCATTTTATTTTCTTTAAGATATAACCAAAAATATATTTTCAAAAATAGCGTTCTCCTTCCAAATATCCTTCATGGCATTACCTCCAGAGGTTTTGCTTCCTCTCTAACACAATTTTTCCCTGAGCATTCAGTGTGTTTGCACATTTATCCCCATATAACTTCACTGCCTAAAGTCCTTCATTGAACTATCATTGTAAATTCCCAGATGGGTGAGCACTTCAGCTTGAAAGAATTAAAATATTCTCTCATATTTTCATTTGAACAGACTCTTCATTGTCTAAATGACATGACTAGTATGGGAACCTCGGGTCTGGAAAAGGTGATGGTGGAGGGTGTGTTGGCCGTTGGCAGGGAAGTTCCAGATCACAGTACTTTGTGCTTCATTAAGGTCAGGTCTGGCCATAAATATACAACAAAAGACACTGATAACACTGGCTGAGGCCCCTTTGAATATCAGCCAGAGGAGCTAATTGCAACCTTTACTGGTTTCCTTTCAGATATGAAGATTGTTTTTATCATTTAATATTGTCTAATCACATCGTGATCTTTCATAGTCCTTTATATTTTTTTCATAACAGCCCAGCAAAATGTGAGTTTCTTTTAATATTCATTTATTTTCATTATTGTTCAAGTACAGTTTTTGGTCTTTTGCTCCTCACCTTCCTCCCATTTCTACTCCTCTTAGTTTTTGTCCATGTGTCCTTTATAGTTGTTCATGTAAACCCTTCCCATTTTCCCCTGAAATTCCTTCCCCTCTCCCCTCTGGCCAAATATGTTGGGTATAATCCCTAGTCATGATCAGGAGCTTAAGTCCTTGACGTGAATTTACCAAAAGACATGGACGGATACTATCTGTTCCTGTAAACCTGCTCCTACATGAACATGCAAAGCAATCAAACCATAGACAAAGCATAAAACTGTGAATCTAAGATCGTGCATAAAGATTGCAGTTTAACAGAATGTGGAGATCCTCAATTTGTTTAAACCATTTACTAAAATATTTTATACCAGACATTTTTTCTGAACTTAATTTTTTATTTTATAAGGGTAATATAATGACTGAACTTCCTATGTCACAGAGCTGCTATGAGAATCTGTCAGCAAATATATGAAAAAATGCTTTAAAAACTAAAAATTAAAAATAATTTGGAAACATTTTTTAAAGAATTAAAGTTAAAAAAACCAATGCTTTTATAATTGAGCCCCGTCTAATCATTGAAGAGTGAATGATTCTCATTTTACTCATGTATTCTATAATCTATTCCATAGGAAGGAGTGGAGGGCGTTTTCTACTTCACTCTAAAATTCCAGCTTCACTTGAATGTTGAAAATAACAAAGTCACCCCCACAACAATGTACATAGAGAACCATGTTACTTAAGAATAAGATACATAATTTCTCAGTGAAGTATTTGCACATAAGGTCTAGCCAATGAATTAACAAGGAATCAAAAACAGCAGGCAATGTTTATTGAGTGCTTACATGAGCTTACTTCTTTTTTCATATAAGGAATTATGTACTTAAAAGTTGAATAAAATTGTTGTACACAGCATCATTTACAATACAGTTTTTTAAAAAGGTCAACAATTCTAAAAATTCTAGACAGGCAGTGAAGGAAGAAGGCATGTACAGCCAAAATTAAGTATTTTATTTAAAGATTTTATTTTATTAAAATCTTAATTTTAAATAAAATTTATTTTTAAAATAAAATTATCTTATTTAAAAATTTTAAGGATTTTTTATTGTTATTCTATAACAGCTTTCTGTTATATCCCAAAGTAACTGGTAATAAAATTTGAGCCCTTGCAAGGTGAAGTAACCTCATCTCGTAAATGTAGTGAGTAGTACGGCTAGCGTTTGAAACCCTGCAGTCTGACTCCTGAGTTCATGGTCTTAGCAACCTATTATCCTATTTTGCTGACCCGTGTAAGATTCAAGGACAGTTAAATTTTTATGAAATGTATCAGTATGATTCATGACAGCAGTGAATCAAAGGAGACAAATATTCATTGTTTCCATATGTGAGTAAGACGATGCTATCATCAATGACAAACTACAAGCTTTGTATTAAAAAACCCCACGTACTTTGTTTTAAAATAGGCACATCCCCTAAAGGAGGTACACTGAAATTCAGTTCAGTTCCCTCTGGTGTTGCCTTGGGCACCTACAGCCTACCTGGGACAGTGCGCTTGGGGTATGTAAAGAGTGTTGAGATGGGGATGCAGGGCTCTGCCTGCGCCAGGATCACAGGGTCCCCTGGAGAATGAGTACAAGACAGACAGGAAGAGATTAAGCAACCTCAACAAATACATAATAATGGATAATGGAAAGTATGAGTTTTTTTTCAGGCAGAAGGACCAGCAAATGTATGTAGTTCTAAAAGCTAGCTGCATGTGGGCACTAAAAATAATTCCACGTTAACCGAGAGCAGTGTGAGGTGGACAGTGGCAGAGAGGCAGGGGGGCAGAGGCAGGTGCCAGTCAGCAGAGCACCTCCTGTCATCCTGTCAGGGGGAGAGGCTCTGGCTTCCCGCTATGCAAACTACTTAAAGCCATTTCTTCTTTCTGGTGGGTTATAGCTGAAGGCTTTAGAGCAAAAGTAATCCTGAAGAGGTTGAAATAATACAGAAAACTGACAGGTGCCTTAGAAGGACAATTGGAGAGGAGATGCATTTAGGAATTGGTCAGGAGTTAAAATCACCGGAGACTGGTGACTAAATAGAGAGGAATATAAGGTGACCTCTAATATATAAAGTGACTGGGTAACATGTGAAGCCATTTGTGACATTCAGAAATTCGGGAGTAGAATCGTTGAGGTGATGTATCTATCCTCCAGGTAGCTCTGTCCAATGCGGAGACTTGCAGACAATGGCAGCTCAGGGGAGAGGTCAACACAGTGGACTGGGGAGTTGTAAACACACAGGTGGTACTGAAACCATAAAAAGAGAATCAAAAAGGAGTTTGTATGACATACTGTTTGGCATACAGTAAGTTCTCCAAGGTCATTTACTGAAAAACTAAGTAAAGCAAGGTGTAATGAGTCAAGAAAAGAGTCGGGTGGAAGAATGGCATCATTTAGGGGCAGGAGGAAGCCCCCCTGGCAAGGGGTGGGGAGGAGTGCCTGTATAAAATGCAATGAAAGTTATAGAAATCATGTCTGTGGCCATATGCATATGTGATAAAATAAGCATCAAATTACATTAGTGATTAACTCTATGTAGAGTAGGAGGTAAATTAGACAACAGTACAAAGGACTTTAACAATATCCCTCTTTATTCCTCATGAAGGAAAATAAAACTGAAGAAACAGGAAAACATGCTAAAATTTGACAGAATGTTTAGTGAGTCCATAAATACATGCTATTTTAAACACGTTTATATGTGCTTAAAATATTCCCTAGTAACTTTTTTAAAGAGTAATTGGAGAATTTGGAACAAAATCAGTAAGTGTGAAGTACATTTTGCAAAAACCTGATCTTGAAAGTAAAAAGATGAGAGTGTGTTAGAGCAGACTCAAGACAAGGAGAGATTTTTAATTTTTTAAGATAGGAGAGGCTTCGCTAGTTTATAGATTTAACAAAAGGACAGATGGAGGACAGTTTTTGAAATATAGGCGATGTCTCAACAATATAGTTGTGAAGTCAAAAATGAGAAAATTCATGTCATCCAGTGTGTCTGTCCTTCAAATTCCATTACAATAGAGTTAGAATTTTTATAGTTTTAATATATGCCTTAGAGTACTAAAAGCATCAACTCATTTTGTCTAGTCCTGCATTATAATAAAGAACTAAGGGGAAAATGTTATACTTCTTAGATGACATCATTCAAGAAATTATAGCAAGACAGTCGCCTAATCTGTTTTTCTCAAAGGAAACTAGTGAGCATAAGAGTCGTTCACAAATTGCAGTGCATTTGTGTTCACTGTGCCATTCCCCACACGGGGCTCCTGCTAATACAGCAGCATCACCAGAACAGACAGAAGAGAGTGCACCTGCTGAAAGAAGGAAGGAGAATGTGTGGGCCAACATATAGTCTTGTATTTCTGTTGGGGACCACTCTGGACCAATTCCTGGTTTCAGGAATTGTGACTACCCCCCATGGCTAAGGATGAGTGAGTGACCTCCGGAATGCAAGCCACAAAAGACAAAGCTTGTTTCTGGTAGCGAACGCTGCCTCAGTTTCCTCTCCCTGCCCCCAAAGCATGGTCCAAAGTCAGTGACTGGGAAGACTCCTCACAGAGAGAGGGGCAACCTATGCCAGACTTGATCACTTGAGAGGCCATCATGAAAGAACTCAGGGGGCTACAACAAAGAGAGAACAATGGACCCTTGCCCCCCGGCTATGTGACATAGCCCAAGACCCCATGTCCTCTGGGAGAAGCGCTTCCTGGCTCTAATCCACTTAAGCCTGAAAACCTGATGGGGAGGGGTGCAGCTCCTTGCCTTGCTAGAGCAGATACGTGGAAATCTGGCATAAGAAAGAATTCCTTAAAAATCCTGTGAAAACTGCTTTGCTAAGAGTGCTTTCATTCATATGTTAAGGGTCTGAGCAGGAAATGAGTATGTCTCCCAAAGTTTCTGCAAACCCCCTTTCCTGACAGACTAAGCCCTCAGATTTCTTTGAAATATTATCAACTGTTTGATCCTTGCCGCCCCATATTCCTGTGTATTACAACCCAATAAAAGCCCTCGGAGGAAGGGGCTCTTGGCTTTTTTCCTCTGAGAAACTGGCCACCTCTCCTCCCCAAGCAGATCATGTCTTGATAGTGTTACTTTCATCCGTGGTGGATGGGGGAACTTGAGGGCATTGTCACCCCCACATATTTCTAGATAGTGAAAACTGTTAAAAAGAGAATGTAATTGAAGTTAGGGAAATGTCACAGCATTGGTAATGGAGAATTTATTTAAAATAGAGAATTTCTTAATGACTTTAAGAACTGATATCCCAGGTGAAGTGTAACTTCTGTTTGTCTGCCCTGTATAATAGCACTGAATTTGATAGTGTGGGTCAGAAACTCTTTTAGGATTTTGGGCAGTTTATCTGGAAGTACTTTTTATTTTTGCCAAATTCATTTTATATTTGGAAATGTTCTTTTGTTTGGTCCTTAAAGAATATAGAATGTTGTCCTGAGAAGCATTTGTAGCTATGAAGGCAATGGTTAGTTGTGTTAGAACAATAAGTGGAGTTGAGAAAAAGATGACAATAATAGGCGATGACAAAAATGTAGATGGCAATAATAAGAGAAAAAAAGATGACAATAATTTTAAGAAAAATTATGCTTGTGGCAAAAGATGGCATTACAACCATCTCCTGAGCAACAGATCTCAAGGAAATGCCAAATGTATTAATTGTTTAAATCACATCATCAAGTGTTAGGGCAAGTATATCAAATGAAGGGCAAATAATTCAGCTGCATTACTACTAATCCTGTTACCAAAAATCCCTTGTTCTTTACTCTTCTTATTCCTAATGTTCTCTTCCTCATCTTTTTGCTAATTTTATTTTCTCAATTTGATCACTGCTATCTCTTCATCTCCTGTCATTTTACCATCTTGGGCAAGTTGCCTTGAATTTTCTCTCACCTCCTGACCCCCAGCTTCTCTCTGTTGCTGTTCTCCAGTGACCCCCTCCCCCCCATCCTTCTGCATTAGCCAAGGGCTCATGTGTGAGCTGGAGAGTCATCCCATTCAGACAATGAGCCTTGAATGTGCTGGCAGCTGGTACAGCAGCACTGGGATTTGAATCGCAAGGACAGGTGTGCCCCCTCACCCTTTGAGATTCCACCCTGAGGAATCCCTGGGACAATTTTGGCAAAAATAACTCATGGTTTGGTACAACTTGCAGATGTGGGCTCTTTTTAATCCTCTTATCATCTTCTCCTGACTTCAGTCTCTTAAAGAATTGTATTTCTTGGGCATCAATTCAGCCTCAGTCTGTTTTATCATGGAAGAAATTCATATCGTGTTCTCAAGTACAATAATGATTATTCTAAGTGAGCTAACCCCACCCCTCAGAAATACCCGCCAATTTTAATTAAGAATTTTAAACATTAGCAGAGGAGAAATTTTTGCATCTTTAGATGTTTCTGAAATGATGCAGACTATGTTTGATCATTATTTCTAATTATTGATAAGAATGGTAATAACAATTGAAATTTTGTCATGAACTATTTTTTCCTCTCATTTAATCCTCAAAAATCTCTATGATGCAATATATGATCATCATCATTTTGCTGAATAAAAATTTGAGATGCAAAAAAGTTTATTAACTTAAAAGTCACCTGACAACCCCCCCAAAAAGATAGTGCTGCTGAGCTTTCACTCTTATTTATTAATGAAGCTACCATTAGAAACAGTGGTTCATAAAACTATGTCTGATTAGTTGACAAAGAGAACTTTAGGGCTGTACCTGGACTCATTATAATACTCATGGAGTCAGAAATTTCCAAGTACCCTCCAGCTGAATTACTGCTTCTGCTTTTAGTTATCACCTACACCAGAAATACTTAGGGTAAATGAGGCCAATGAACGTACCAAATTAAAACATTTAATAATTAAATAAGGTGGTTAAAAGAAGAAGGGCCATGCACAGAGATAGAAACACCCCTTAACAACAAAGGATGTAAAACTTAAAGAGATGCTTACATAATGTGGGATGCAGTGAAGGTATTCCCAGATTGAGCTAGGCCACCAAGAAGAACTGCAGTGGTTAAGGCTACCATCAGCAGGGAATAAAGATTCTACAAGAAACAGAAATTCACATTTGTCATTTTTAAGAAGGGAGAGAAGGGGAGAGATGTTATATTCTTCTGAGTCACTTCTGCCCTACCTTTCTGGAGATTCTGCTTCCTTGTCCACTTCCACACCATGTGCAAAAGGTTGTGTGAAATAACTCCAAGTGTAGCTGAGTAAATTGAAAGTTAACTTTTTAGACATTGTGTCACAGACATCAGGACAGTCAACTTAGAGTCCATTCTTGTACCATATCTCTCTATTCTGAAGGAAATTTTAAATTCACACATTCAGGAACCTCTTAGAATATTCCGGATTTCTGGGATATCCCAAAGAGATGTTGTGTCTAATTTGAGAAGGGGAAAAGACATTCCAGTTAGGAAACAAAAATGGCAGAAGTTACCACAATCCTCCAAGGGATACTTGGATGGTACAATGATGAGAAAAGCACAGTTTTGGTGGGGGGAGCAGGGAACCAGTTGGAAAGAACCCATGTGAAAAGCACATGAGAAGACAAATGAAGTTCAGAGTAATTTGAGGCCCTAATGGGTACACAGTTACACTGACGGTCGTAAATACACACCACCCTTGTTAATACTTTTCTTTATTATTGTCTTGAAAATAATTTAGGCCAACTTGGCATTAATTAATACTTCTATAAGAGTTGAATTCAAAAAGCTCAGTTGCAATGGCAATGAAAAACAACTTATATCCACATACGTCATATGTGGATATTTTTTAATTAAAGGGGAAATAATTTTGCATCCCTAATTATGTACACTATTTTATTACTGATTTCTTCTACCCTTTTTATTTTTGTATAAGTGCCTTTTCTTGATTTACATGTACTTTGAAAGTGCAAGAGTAGAACAAATAATGAATAAGAAAGCAATGAAAAGAAACTCAGAGCAACAATTCTCTTCTTAGCCCTGGTTCAGAGATTTGTTTTGTATTTTACCATTTGATGATCTATGTTGATTACCACAAGAATACATATCTGATGCTATTTTTAAATTAATAAAATGTTTAATGTTTATAGATTATTCAAAGTGGAAAAATTACATGTAACTTTAAGGAATGCTTTAACATTCCTGTATAACCTTTCATTCAAAATCAAGTTATATTGTTAAAATATGAGCTTGAAAATCCTAAGTGACAAATATGTTTTGAGTTGAAAAGTATAAAGAGAAAGGACAGCTTTCCTCAATTTTCTGTCCAGCACAGTGTTTCCTGACATTACAATAACATTAGTAAATACTTATGACTTTTTATAGTGAGCAATTTTTTAGTCTTTGTTTTCAGACGTAATAATTATCAAAATTTATATATTTTTATGTTTATTTTATCAGTAATTTTATACATGAAATATTGGACATTTAAAAACTCAAACTGTGATTAATATTACGTAGTGTCATACATTTTAATAATAATATATACAAGTGTATGCTTGTGCAAATATAATTTATAATGTTTTCTTTAAAAACCCAGTCCCTCAAAGTTAGCTCTTTTTTACTTGAAATAAGTGACTCTTAGTATATAAAGCATACATAAAATTTGAAAATACATTAGCTTAAAAATCACACATAAATTAAATTTATTAATTATGCTCAAGAGTAAATATTACATTATGAAGACACCAATTATATTTTCCTTTTTGCTCAATGACAAACTTCTACTATTTTTAGAATTAAAAAAGTCAAGAGTGTTTTCAAGTACCATATAGAGAAATACTATTAACTAATAATCCCACAAAAATAATTTTTGTAACGAAGCTAGGTTATTAATATAGAATATTGTCATTGAAAGCAACCTGACACGAAGGAGTGGAGACCTGGATTCTGGGCTTCTGTTTGCCACATACTAATTTTGTGATTCTGGTCAATGTATGTTACCTCACTGGGCTTCAGATGCCTCATAACTTACTTCAAGAGTTAGACTTTAAAGTCATTTTCAGATAAACTGTAGCAAGTGCTGCTGGTGCTCTGCCTGTACCTTACATTCCTATACTGTGCTTGCACACGCACAGGGCCCCAGGTTCATATTGATTAACCCAACCAGCAACTGACTGTCAGTAAGCTGTCAAAGCCAAAGCTTCAGGAGCCTATGGCTCACTTTGCTTGCAGAGTAAACCTCCCTTACCAATGACTACCTTGCATGGAGGAATCTGGCTACCTTACCCTTTGGTAGGGGTAGTTTTGAGACATTTCCCCTTTCTCCAGGCTTTTCTGTGGGATAGAGCCAAAGATACCTTCTGAGATCTCGAAGCTTCACTTTTAGATATGCTTCTTCCCTTCCCTTTCTCTTTCCTCACTCTCCTACTAGTATTTTTCCTGGGAGCATCTCCAAATACATCAATTTCACAAGAATTATCATCTCAGAGTCCATTTCTGGATATTCCAAGCAATAATCTCTTTTTTAAACTCAAATTGAGATATAATTGATATATAATAATACAAACAATAACATTTTGACTCATTTTATCTTGGTTTAACACTGGCTTTCATGAACTCTAATGTCTGTATGTTATCTCAGAAAAATATTGCAAAAACTACTGTACTACAATCTTAGTGCCTGAAACAAATCAATATAAAGATTATTATAAAGAAGACCCATAAGATAATATGGTTACTTTGTATAATAAAATGATGATAATTAATATTATCAGTGATAATATGGATATTTGATGGTGGGTGTTCTTGCCATCTGTGAACCACCAGCATAGATCCATATAAATCAGATATTTTCCACATATTTTATTACTAATAATATAATAAACAGAAAAGCAAAAAGAAAAAAGTATAAACAGTTAAACTACAATAAATAAAAAGCAAGTGAGCAAACTTGTTTTAATTTATACAAACATTAAAGAATGTAGAATTAATCCTGACAGGTGTGGCTCAGTTGTTCGGGCATCATCCTGTGAAGTGAAAGGTCTAAGGTTCGATTCCCTGTCAGGGCACATGCCTGGGCTGCAGGTTCAGTCCTCAGTTGGGGTGTGTTAAAGAGGCATCCAGTCAATGTTTCTCTCCCTCTCTTTCTCATTCCCTTCACCTATCTCTCTAATAAGTAAGTAGATAAATAAATAAAGTCTTTTAAATTAATGTAGAATTAACATATACTGAGATTAATGCTGATTTTAGATAAAAAGATATTAATATATGACTCAAATATTGATTCTATTTTGTATTTTTGATGTACTTTTAAAGTCAAGGTAATATTTAAAAAATAAAATACTCCTTTTATAGTACTGGTAATACATAATATATACATGTATAATCTTCAAAAGTTATTTACAAAGCTCTAAAATTATTGATGCATGGAACAAGTATTAACAACTCAAGAAATTACCTTTGATAAACACTACTTGTGATTTTAATCAGACCAGCTAACTGTTATAAATTCTTCTAAGGGCTAAAATATTTCTGAGAGATATTTTAGAACCTGTTTGATATATACTAACATATCAAAATATGTATTTATTTTTCTCCCAAGTGACAAGTGAAATCAGAAGAGAAATCAGCACAGTGGCTGAACTGAGCATTTATTTTATCTATTTCATCAATTGTTTCCCTTGACTTCAAACTAAGAATGAAGCTTTTATTTATCTAAAAAGTATAGTTTAATGTTAATAGTATGGTCGCACCTATTTTGCTGATCAATGATTTCAGTGATTTCACAATGTCGAATATAACATTTTAACAGGCCTTTCGATAATGTAAATGCTACCTAGAAATTTAAGGTCCTCAAGATCTGCGCTTTACTGTCACACTGACTTCGCATCGTCTTCACTCTGTTTGAATCCACGTAACTTGTTTAAATAATGTGCATTACCCAGCAAGCTGAAGTGAAAGTGTAGTAGTTTCTTTCATTTTATTAAGCAGATTGTCTTATTTTTTAAATAAAATTACCTAGAGAGATATTTCATTATTGGCCTCACATAATCTGAAGATGAGAACTAAACTTTATTTACAAGCCACCTCTTCTTATATTACTATTATCATTAGTATTTTAACTTTGGCTCAAGACTATGTATACAAAGCATATATAAGGCCACAAAATACTGCAAGTCATCCAAAGAATGATTTGGTTTATTAATAAGATATTAAGATTGTTATTCTTAATTTCTCTTGATTTATATTTATCAATTATATGTTTTCCATTCTTTTATTTCAATATCATGGGGTTTTTTGTTTGTTCCTTACAACATATTGTTTGATCTTATTTGCATTTCTTTACTGTGTGGGCTTTTGTCTCTTATTTGGTTATTTTAGTGGCAGTGTGGGTTTTCAGGTCTTGACTTTGTGTAAGAAAGATTTCATTACACAAGTCTAGGTGATTTGGTGAGTACATTTATTAAAGCTGAGGACAGTGAAACAGAAGATTTGCTTAAGATGGAAGAGGTATGATTGTAGCAACAGGAGTGGGCCCAGGCGGAGCTGCCTGGACCCTTGAGAAAGAAAGCCACAAAGCAGAAGAAGCGAGTCATCTGGGCTGTGTGGACTCAGGAAACTGGCTACAGAGGCAAAAGATGGTCCTGTTGGAGAAAGAAAGCAAAGATACGCACCTTAGGGAAGAAGCAGAGGAAAGGCACAGGCTTTTGAGAGACAGAGAGAGAGAGGGAGAGAAAGAGACAGGGTATTGGTTCCTTTGTCTTACGGGTTTTTATCTGTTTTCTAAAGGTGGGAATTATTTTAGCTGATGTCTCAGGAGACTATCTCGATAGAATATTCATTCATCAGCTTTCCAGGTGTGCCCTTTCAGGGTTGTGTTCTCTACTGATTGGTCAATGCTAGTGTAAGGTCAAAGAGCTGAGGGCCCACATTGCCATGGGTCATTGCATCTGTTCCCACTGCCAACCATCGTACTGCTTCATGTGGTTTTGCTGCTTTTCTGGGCCTGGAGCTGAAACACAAGTGATACCTAGATGTTATCTCTGGTTAAACCAAAACTCTGTCTCTGTGGTCAGCAGACTCAAGGCTTTGTTCCTAAGATTGTTTGATGCTGACAGAACCTCATTGTCCTGAGGACTTAATGCTTAAGGGAGTGACCATGCAAGAGAGAAGGAGGCAGGTGAGTCAGGGTGCTGGATGAGCGGAGTTTGAATCAGATGTCTGTCCCAGTTTCCCCCGTTCCACTGGCCAAGGAATTTTCCTATTATTTAGTTTCCTAATAAAATAATAATTTTATTATCCCTACCTCAGTTAGTTTAATACATCTTCATATGGTTTAATTTCTGTGTAACTGGGATTTAATTCGTTCATTTTGTTTAATATTTTTTAGTTTTTATATGTATGCTTTTCTAATTCAATTCTATAAAATTTTCTTCTGGTATTTAAACGTTATACAGGCTCATTTTATTATTGTTTCTCAAAACTTAAGAAACACATATAGGATAACATCTATTTCTTAAACATATCAATGCTTGTATCTTCATCTTACAAAGGAAACATCCCATACCTTTGTTCTCTCCATCTCCCATTTTATTACTGATGGCTAAAATATTAATTTTGTTAAAATAGATAAAATTTCCCCTTCCTTCTTTCCTTCTTTCATTCATTATACTATATTACTTATTTAAGATTATTTGATTATATGTATTAATACTGTATTTCTGAAAGCATTTATTTTGGTCCAGTTTATTATTTATCTTTTGATGTGGAGTACTCAGAAGTCAAATCCGTTTGGCCTGTGAGCTCACATTACCTATGTAATGGTGGCTCTTTGGTCTTGGTGAAGGGCCAACGTCTATGTCAGTCTAGGGTAGTTCAGGATGTGTGTGTTCGAGGGACAGGGAATGTGACACAGACTTTCACCAACCAGAGTATCATTCATTTTGCAACAGCTCAGCAGGAAACAACTGCCAGGATGTCACCCTCAAATCCTTGGGAAGTGAAATATAGGGGGGATGTGGTTTTGTGAGGTTGTAATCCACAAACTCTGGGGTTGGACTGGGAAAAGTAAAGGACTGATGCTTAAAGCAAGTCAGCCCCCACTCACTTTGATTTCCTCCAGTGAGATTCTTGGTGGCATAGATACGCACAGCAGTGGTTTGAGGAACGTGGACAGGCAATGGCTGTCCGAAGGGAAGGAAGTAGAAGGGTCAGGTTGGGAGAGACAAAGCAGAATGTCAACTGTCCTTCCACTGGTGCATGTGATTTGGCTCCGACCTTAGCAGCGGCCGCCCTGTTTTAACACGGAGCAGTTTAAAATACTGTCATCGTCAGTGTAGTTAGATCTTGGATTCTGTCTCTCCTTATTGTGTATTCAGACTCATTTAGCAGTGGTAACCAGCGACCCATCCAGTTAAACATCTTGTTGCATATATGAATTTTGTATGTGTGTTGTTAATTTGTGTCTGTATTCAGTATGCACTATTTATGTAAAATCTTTCAATTGGTATAAAATACGTCCATATTCACTTTTCTCTTTTAAATTGTTCACATATTTTTGTTTTATAATTCTACAACTGTTACATCTATAGCTATACAAAAACTTGTAGAGTTGAATATCTGTGCTTATTTTACACTGAAATTTCTCCATTTACAATGAAAGTAAATATTGGGATATCTGACCTTATAAGTATTCATTTGAAAGGACACTTAAATGAGGTATGAAAATGCCAAGTAGCAGCTAATAAATCTTTGTGAACACTTTGTTTAATGCAATTTTTAGGTGCATTGATTACTCAGATATATAAACATAGAATAGATAACATGTGAAGAGACTTTGGTCATCTTATTTAAATGTTATTTTTTGTGCATATAGTTGAATACTGCTAAGTATCATCTCTTTTATAGACTAAATAATCTCCACACATTATTTTAATGGATTAAGTGACCTTATCATCTTTTTCAAATTAAAGCACATTGAATAACAGGAAAAGATGACATGGTTGTTTCTGTGCATATGCTTATTTACATGACAGCATGAACATGAGTACATGGCCTCGGATTGGAAGTGCCAAGGCGGCAACTAACATACGATGACTAAGTTTTTTAAAGTCCAGTCCCTTTTATTGATTCCCTGCACTGACCCCTCCATACAGCACCTTGCGTTGTTCCAGGAAACACTGGCTGTACTGGCCACTGACTCCATCTCTCCCTGAGCTCTGTCTCCCCACAACTTCCCCTTTCTCCTCTTCTTCCTTTTCAACCTGTTTCTGTTTGTTTTTGCCATTTTTCCTGCCATTTATTTTCTCTCCATTTCTTACACATTTTCCTCTTTTTCTTTCATTATCAAGTAGTAGTGGTATATTTCTCATAAATGCCAATGATGGTCATATCGATGATTCATTAAGTGCTTTTCATGTGCTTGACATTGTGCTCAGCTTTTTACCGTGTAATTAAATTCGGTGGTGTTTGGGATTCTAATATGGTCTGAATGTTTGCCTCCTTCAAATTCATACACTGAAGCCTAACCAACAAGGTGATGGTATATATTAGCTAGGGCCTTTGGGAACTGATTATGTCAAGAGGGCAGAGCCCTCATGAATGGGATTAGTGTCCTTTTAAAAGGGAACCCAAAGGCATCTCTCACCCTTCCACCATGCGGGGATATGGAGAGAGGGTGCCATATATATGAGAGAGCAGAATTTTGCCAGACACCAAAACTGCCGGGGACTTGATCTTAGGCTTTGCATCCTGCAGAATGCAAGAGTAAATTGCTGTTGTTTATATAGCAGCCCAAACAGACTGGAACAGATTCAGTAGAGTTTGGTGTGTGATTTCATTAAAGTTATGCTCTTGAAACTTTGTAGTTACAGTAAAATTAATAGACTAAAGAATTTAGATTAGGAAAGGTAGATTTAAAAACTCAAGTTGTATGTATATATGCATCTGTGTATACTTTTAACAAATATATTTCTCTATGTATACTTTTTCATGTTGTTTTAGATGTTTTATTAAAAATTAAACAAATATATAATCTTTCAGGTATAAGTATTTATTTAAATAGGGTTGAACATAAAATAATATTAAATTTTAATTTCCCATACATTTCTTTAACAAATTGTTATTCTTTGAATATTGTGGCCATATTCTGTTCTTTGCATTAGAATACCAACCAAAAATAAAGAATACTTCATAATAACCTCAGCAGATATTTAGAGGTACCTAAAAATTGCCCTCTTGGATTATTAACTTCTTTATTAGATTATTTTATAAGAGGTTGGTCACATTAGACTGAATCAAAACTAGGTTGATCTTTCTAATTACAGTTGCAAGGTTTGCTTTGCTCAGCTCTTTCAAAAAGAATAAAAATATGCAGAACCATCTGCATTGTAATTGCAGAAATCAAATTAGTTTTACCTTATAGATTCAAAAAGAAGTGGAATTTGTAAAATAATTTACACTTTGAGTCATAAGAATCCTGAGCTAAGTGGATTCCTGTTGTGAATAAAAAAGGTAAAATAAAAAGGTGAAAAAAAGGTGAAATAAAACATTCTTTAGGCTTCAGGTAAAGTATAATAAAAAACAAAGACACCTTAGAGAGCTTATCAGATTTCTTGAACATAAAGTCATACTTTTTTTTCTTTTGGGAGCTTACAGTGTTCTGGGGAGTAGTAGACCAGACAAATAGCCAGAGACAAGATCATGAAGAACCAGTTGAAAAACTAGAGTATTAAACTTATCTTGAATTTGTAAGAAGCCAATGAACCATGATCTGATTTTATTTTATAAAGATTTTTTTGCTGCAATATAGAGCATATATTAAGAGAAAAAATCTGGAGGAAAGAATGCTTTTGAAAGTTTATTACAGTGATTCAAGAGAAAAAAATATGGTGGCCTGGAGTAAACACTGGCAGTTAAAATAGACAGGAAGGGACACATCTGAAGAATATTTTGGAAGAGAACTTCTCGGATGTGGGACAAATGAAAGTGGGAAGCAAAGCAACCAGGATGACTCCTCCTAGGGTCTTTGTTAAGAGATTCTTTGATAAGGATACTTCTTGCTGTTACAGTGAATCCAAACAAAGTTACAAGATATCAAGTTGTATTTAGAATATGGTGAGATCATGATGCGTGAGAGCTGTCTACATGCATGTCCCTACTAGACAATTTGACATATGGGATAGACTTTGTTCAAAGAAATGCATATATTTTGCTAATGAAATGAATGAGAAGTGTAGATGTGGCACTATCTTTTATAATTTTGGTTTGGTGAGTTGTAACTTTTATTATTAATACTTGTTTAATTTCAGGTCAACTTAGTTCTTAAACCTCTGGCATTATTAGGTCCTGTGTAATGTTCATAACATATTAGGAAGTAGGTTTAAATAAATCACTTAAAATATTAGTGAATATTAATTAGAATTAATATTATTAATAATTATGTAACCAATGGAAGTTTCAAGGTTAAAGAGAAAGTGGAGGATAAAGAATGTATGTTAATTCCTCACAATTACATTTAGAAAAATGTTGTCTAATTATGACAAATCAAGAAATGGATGAAATAAAATTTTAAAGTATTGTTCTAACTTCAAAATAAATAAAAACATAAACAAAAGTGTTTATAAGGGGGGGCCAGGGTGAGGAGAGAAGACTATTTTCACTTTAGTTTTGTGTACTTATATGCTTTGCATGAGTATAGTGTTTAAAACACTTATCTAGTGTTTAAAAACACTGTATCTGTAAAATATTGTCTAGTGTTAAAATAGTTGGTATTTATATTATTAGATATTGCAGTTTATTACATAATAGAAAAAAGCTGAGTACAAAAATATATGTGCTATGATAAAAAATACATAAGATTTCCATAATAGCCAACATGTAAGTAACATATATGAAAGTATACAGAACATGGTTAAATATCTTTTTTAATAAAATTTATTTTTGATTTCTTATTTCTGAGTTTATTTAAATACAAATTTCAAACACATATTTAAAATCAACTGAAAACAAAAATTAGACTTGAAGACTCTACTTAGGATACTAGCAAGTATTTATTGTTTTGTGAAAATATATATTTTTTGAATTAGTTCTCTTTTCTTATCCTTTGGTTTTGGCCTTCTCTTTTCTTGATTAGGTCTCTCTTGATAATAAATATCAGGAAAATAACTCAGTCTACCATAAACTAATATAGGAATTTGTGAAAAGACCACTTGAGTGATTCATGAAACCAAAGACAAGTCTGAAGTTGGGGACCAAGAACAAATGTCATTAACAATGAAGATGACAGTAATTTTTATTCTCTATACTCATTTCTGCCGTTCTTTGATTTTTTTGTTCTCTCCTCCCAACCCCTTCTTTCTCTTTCTGCTTGAGACCGATGTTCATTGTCCTGTACTGCCATAAACTTGACCCACTGTAGCTCTCAGACTTAACCAGTTTTTATCAAAGCACCACAGGAAAGATCAACTTACTTTTCCTACTTCTTGTACCGTAATTACCAGTAAAGGTCTCTGGCCCAGCTTGGGAATAGAGTCCCCTCTCGATAGTCCGTGAACTGTGACAGAGTGATCATATCGCACTACCCAACAGCTCTGGCCAGAGCCATGTGGCTGAAATTGAAGAAAGTGAAGTTACCAGAAGGTATGGGTGTGTGAAGGGAGCAATGAGGAACTCTGGTTAGAAAAAATGGGTGTTTGCTATTATTCGAGAGAGCAGTGCGTTCATTTAAACACTCTGTGCTCTTGGCCCTCTTACTGGGCACTATTTATGGCTTTCAGCAACCTAACTGTTCTAACTCATATCATCTCCTACTTGCTTGAATGTCTCAAAATAATCTCATTTTTAATATATTCTGTATATTCTGTTTATTTTTCTACTCAGCTCATCCTGCTTCTTTATCTCCCATCCACTCCTATTTCCAATTAAACCCACTGCTCCTACAGTGTTCCCTGTATTAGAAATGCTGTTACCATCCAGCCTTCCAGTTTGCTCAAACCAGAAACCTGGGAGTTGCTCTCAACTTTTTCCTTTTCTTTAACCTACCTAAACAATAAATTACTGGCTCTTTAAATCTAGGTCTTATGTTAAATCTGGGAAGTATATAGGACTGAATTACATTTGCCTAAAGCCCTTCTAAACTAACGCATTGTGTAGACTCCCTTACTCCTCCTATATATTTCTTGCCTCTATTTTCTTCTCCATGTAGCAGCCAGAATGATATTGCTAAATATGGAAATGTACCTAAAACATTTTCATGGTTTCCCACTGAAACTAACATAAAAATCAATGCTTAGCAGAGCCTACAATCATCATATGTCAATATTCCTCTTGTTCTCTAAGTTCTAGTCACACTGTACTTTGCTTTCAGTTTCTCAAAAGAAAAAAAAGAAAAGAAAACCATACACTTAGCCATATCCCCACTCTCTGAACTTTCTTCAATGTCTCTCTCTCTCAAACAGTGCCCTGCCTACTGCCTTGTCCATGTCCTTGTCCTGTAGGTTTAACAGTAAGGACATTTTCCTTAGTAAGGCACATTCTGTTGTCACATATACTGGGCATCCTTCATGTTAGCCTCTTTCCTCGGCACTCATTGCTTCCCTGTATATCACTTACCAAAATTTGCAATTTTACACTTGTTGATTTCCTTATTGGAAGCCTATCTCCTCTATGAACTAAAAGTAGGGAAACAGCAAAGAGACATCTTTCACCACTCCTTGCGTAATGAGGACATTGGGTTTAGCGTCCTAGACAGACCACTGTCTCCTGAGAAAGCCAGCACCTCTCCTCCAGCTGCACTGCTGAGTCCTCATGAGCTCTAACATGGCTCCCAGTGAACAATTAGCCAAGCATTGTATAGAAATAGTTGTATTCATAAATATAAAATATACAAAATACAATACACTAAACAAAATAAAACTATTGTATTTCTAATTAAACAGAGAAAAAAGTTAAATCATAGCTTAATTTACATACTTAATGTACTATAATTATTGACAGATAAATTAATAAGTTATACATACACATTAAATATTTGTTGGAATCAATTAAGTCCAGCTTTGAATGCCTTTGCCTAACAATTGTTTAAAGGATCAATAAGCATATATCCAAAACAACTAATTCTTCTAGTCACCTATAATCCCTTTACATTCTATTTTATTAGAATCTGCTCTCCAGATATATTTGAGGTTTTATGTTTTTTGTTTGCTTGTGAGTGTGCTGAAGGAAATTTGAAGGACACTGTATTTTGTGGCATTCAGAATTTCTTGAGTTGACAGTGAAGTTTGATCTGTGTGGACAATTTGTCCAGTGAAGTTTGATTCATGACATCGTTTTTTCCTAGCTGATTCTTAACCTGTAATGCTGTGCTGACTTTGCATATCTGTAGTGATCTCCCTCTCATCTCCCATACACTTGTGTTTCCGTAATGCCGTCATCAGCATGTTGCTATTAGGGAATGACCAAGTGCCTTGAAGATTTTTGTGTCATACATATATTGTAAGAATTTTTATATACATTAAAACTAAATCAGTTCAATGAAAGAAAATGCTCACAGTCCCCTAAAGTGAATCTTTTCTTCAAAATGGGAATCTCACTTTAATCACAATGATAAAATGGGCAGGGTATAATATCCTGATCTTCCTGATGAAAATATCAAACAAAAAGAAGCTAGAGGATTCTTTGCCATACTTGCAAGATGTCAATCTCATTATTGTAGGCGCAGTTCTGGTTTTTGTAATACAGATTTTTTTTACAGGAAAAAATTCAAGGTTGAATTAAAGTTCTATGGTTATTGTATTGATCATCACTATATGGCTTTCTTAGAAATTCCTAGTATTGTACTTAATATGATAAATAATGGCAATATTGTAATAACCATGTTTAAACTCAACTTTTTCCAAGTTGATTCAGTGTGTGTATTTTTGAGGTTTAAAGGCATAATAAGCAACATCCTTCTTTGCCCTCCTGAATTCAGTATTAATTATAAAACAGAAGATTCAGAGAGACTGAATTATAATATAATACAATCCAAATCCGGATTGGAATGCAGCCATATAAACTTCCAATACAGTCTTCTCTGAACTGAAGTGACCCACTAGAGTTGTTGATACGAAGGAAATTTTCATTCTCTCCCACATGGCAGGTCTGTAAGTTTATGTCTGGGCAAGCTGAGATTTCAGCCTGTAGACAGGCCATGCCAATAAAGAAGCAGAGTGTGTTTGTTTATCCCAAGGTCCCTTCCAGTTGAAGAGGAGTGAGTGAGTGGTAGTGAAAAAAACCTGAAGTGTACATCTAGCAGAACTCCCCTCATGAAATGATGGGCCTGGGGATTGAAGCCCCCGCCCCCGACTAATAGAAAGTGTGTTTTATAGATCAGGGTGATGCTTGTATAACGATTGTTGGGGACTGGACATATCAAAATATTTTCTTGGTCCCTATTTCCTATAGAAGACACTTCTACATTTATTTTCCCCTAATTACCTTCACTGGATAAATTACTTCATTAAATTTTCACCACAATATAAAAATTTAGCCAAGAGTGAGGAAGAAGTACATAATTGCTTATGAAAAAGAATCCTAATCCATGAAAATATTTCCCACTTGATATTACAGCATCATGTCCTTAGACATGTGTGGTTTTTTTTTTTTTTTTACTAATTTTTCAATGCCCTTACTTTTGTCTCTTTACATTCTTTCTTCTGTTTTTCTCTTAAGACATTTGTGCAGCCTAGAATTACTAGAATAACCCCATAGTTAACATGTTGTTCCAAGTGTTCTCCTACTTAAACACCATACAAATGCCAGAAATTTTACTGGACTCATCATGTCGCCAATATTCAATTCTCTGTAGCAAGTGCTTTTGCAGTGTGTCAAATTCATCAGCTGGTCTCCAGTGAATCCTCTCTAACCTCATGCATCATCTCTCATATACCTACTTCCTCATTTCACAGAAGTGTCAAGTACCTAGAACATATCAAACACTGCAATAGATAGTGTGGAAGCAATTTGGCTCTGAATAGACATCATCCTCGCTGTAAGGAGCTTACATGCTAGTGCAGAAGACATAGAAAATATAGACAAACAGCTAAATAAAATTGTCAGATGGAAAGAGAGATATTTAGTAAAAAAAGAAGTTAAGAGAAAGAATTACCTGGAGATAGGACTCTAGTTCAGAGAGGGTATTAAGGCAGAAGCACTTAATATGGAGAACATTCCAGATGCAGGCTATGGCATGTTAAAAAGTTTAAGTGCAAAAAGTTTGGGTCAACTCAAGCAACTGAAAGAAGATGACTAATAGTCACTTTTGCAAGGGGAAGACTGGTATGAAATGGAATTATAATAAATAAGGGCTAAGGAGAGACAGGGACTGTACATCCTGGTAAATAAAGGTTTACTTTTTATTATATATAGACCAGAACTGTTCAATAGAAATATAAAACAAGCAGCAAATGGTAGTTATTTGTGTAATTAATTATTTCAAATGCACTTTATTTAACTTAATATATGCAAAATGAAATCATTTAAGATGCAATACATATAAAATTATTCATGAAATATTTTATTAGTGAGTTTTTTCCACATACATTTTCAAAATCTAGTGTGTTTTTATACTTAACAACACATCTTAATTTGGACTAGCTACAATTCAGGTGCCTATTTGCCATACGTGGCTATTGGCTACTGTATTTGAATGGGATATTAGTAACAGGTTTTAAGCCAGTGAATGATGTGATCCAAGTCACATGTTCAGGTTGCTTTGCTGTTATTGACACAGAAGATGTTTATAAAGTATGGGTAAAAACAAGAAAACCAGTTAGGAAGCTGTATAATTTCCTTTGGCCACTGTTTAAAAATAGCACTAATTGGCTGACCTAAAACAACAGAGATATATTTCCTCCTGGTCCTGGAGCCTAGACACCTGAAATCAAGGTGTTCTCGTGATTATGGTCCCTCTGAAGTCTCCAGGGGAGGATCCTTCATGGCCTCTTCCAGCAGCTGGCCATTGCTGGCAATCCTTGTCCTTGTTTGAATTTTAAATACATCAGTCTAATTTCTGCCTCTGTCTTCAGATGGCTTTCTCTTGGTGTATGTTTGGCTGGGCCCAAATATCCCTTTTCTTTTAGCACTTTTTAAAAATTGTTGTTAAGTACAGTTGTCTCCCTTGTCTCCCTTTCAATCCCCCCACCCCAGCCATCCCTACCGCCCACCCTTGATCCTAGCCCTCTTTGACTTTGTCCGTGTGTCCTTTATACATGTTCCTTGATGGCCCTTCACCCTTTTCTCCCGTTATTCCTCTTCCCTCTCCTCTTTGGTTGCTGTCATTGTGTTCTTTATTTCAATGTCTCTGGTTACATCTTGTTTGCTTGTTTGTTTTGTTGATTAGGTTCCACTTACAGGTGAGATCATATGGTATTTGTCTTTTACCAGCTGGCTTATTTCACTTAGCATAATTCTCCCCCAACCCATCCATGTTGTTGTGAAGGGTAGGAGCTCCTTCTTTCTTTCTGCTGCATAGTTTTCCATTGTGTAAATGTACCATAGTTTTTTGATCCATTCATTTGCTGATGGGCACCTAGATTGCTTCCAGCTCTTGGCTATTGTAAATTGTGCTGCTATGAACACTGAGGTACATAGGTTCCTGGCCTGAAACTAGAAACTAACCTGAAGGTAAAAACTCAAAAAACACTCAAATTCATGGAGATTGAACAGCAGGCTATTAAACAATGAATGGGTTAATAATGAGGTCAAGGGAGAAATAAAAAAGTTTCTGGAAACAAATGAAAATGAACACACAACAGTCTAAAGCCTATGGGATACAGCAAAGGCAGTCCTGAGAGGGAAGTTCACAGCTATACAGGCCTACCTAGAAAAAATAGAAACATTTCAAACAAACAACCAACTCTACTCTTACAAAAACTTGAGGAACAACAAACAACCCCAGAACAAATAGAAGGAAGGAAATAACCATGATCAGAGCAGAATTAAATGACATAGAGACCAAATATCCCTCTTCTTTTAAGGGCAACATTTATATTGGATTTATGACTTATTCTAAGCCAGCATAACCACATCTTAACTTGATAACAGTTGCAAATCCTATTTCTTAATGAGGTCACATTGTTAAGTTCCAGTTAGATAAGAATTTAAAAGGGATGTGACTTCACCCAGTACAGAGGCAATTGGAGTGGAAGTGGGTGGTGGCTTGCACACTCCCAGCACACATGGAAGCTCTGTTTCCCTGTCCATTGGCAGTGGGCCCAGGGTAGTGGCAGTAGACACAAAAGGAAGACATGGTTGTGAACTAAATTGGAAATGTAATGAAAAGATGACTTGAATTGTGGAGGAGCCAAGACCCAAAAATGTGGGTGATATTTTTCTCTTCTTTAAATTTTTAATTTATTTTTCAATATGTTGACCTACAGTAATTATAGTAGTTTCAGGCATACAGCATAGTGATTAGACATCCTATCACTTAAGAAGTGATGGGTGACATTTCTCAGTTACAGCTTCTGTCATGCTTTTCCTGATCAGTCACTAAACGCTTACTCTTTTAACTTAGGAAATTCATATTCCTGGCTCCTACGGGCTCTATCTCAGAGACATCTCTTTCATGTCCTTCTTTATGGGGGCTTTCTTAATTAGCTTCACCTTACTGAAAAAAGTACTAAATTAGAGAAAATGAATTATTCTGTCATAAGCACTAAAGAAATAAAATATATATGATTAGGGCTATTTATACATAGTACAATGTGCTCTTTGGAAAAAATATTGGGAATCCAGAACAGTAATGTTAGAATTGAAATGGAACACATCATTCAATTATTGTTGGAGAACAGAGTTCATGTTTTACATTTAGAATATTGCATTCAGTTATCTGAGTATAATTATCTCCAATGACTTCAATCTGAAAAAAATAGAAAAATTCCTAATTTACATTTTCATTTATTTCTTTTTTAAATGAAGTGACATCAGCTCTTCTTAAAAACACATATATTTTCAGTTTCTATAATTTCATGAATAATGAGTTCCATTCATTTAACCCGTGGTGTATAATTATATGTCCTCTTTTTTTCTTGAAAAAAAATTATCTCCAGTCCTGTATCAAAGTGGTGGGCAGTGGAGGATTCCAGGTACTTTCCTAATTCAGATATAGTAGTTTACATGGAGATAAGTTATCTAGATGCTTGTTTTATTGATATTCTGACAATTTCTCCAGAGCCAGGTCCTCCACTGCAAACATCTGTTATCTAGACTAAAGCACAGTGCTGACCAGTGGAGCTGTTTGAGTATATAGCTAATAATAACACTTCTTACTTAAGTTCCAGTAAACATTGTTGAAATTGAGTGAATAGTGCATTATTCTTTGGATTATTCTCTCTATATTTTTTGTTTTATGTTAGCAATTTTCCATAACAAAAAAACTAAGAAAATAGCATTAATCCATTTTAATATCCAAGAAACTTTATAGTGTATGCAAGGAATTTTTATTGGCTTTGTCACTGTTGCTCTTGTTTATAACTCTTCTGGGGTCTGCAGTGCTCTGTGTTCAGTAAGGCAGGAGGGAGTGCTGTGATCGCTGTGCTACTGCCTTTTTATTCCTGAACTCATCCTTGGACTGCATGTTGTTAAGCAATCCCAGTTATTTTCTCTTTAGTTTTTTCTTCTGTTTTCAAGTAATCTTTTACTATTGATATCAAAGTCCCTTATGTGTTCAAATTCTTTATGAGCCATCAATTTTTTAGTTTAAATGATGACTCAGAACACTCTTGTGTTGAATTATATTACTTTTTCATTTTTTAAGTTAGCTCTTCTCCTCTTTCAGAGTGTTAGTTTTTCAATACTATCTCTTTCCATAAACATAACCACTAGATTCATGATTTAGGACCTGAATTTACAATGACACTATTTTAACTTATCTTTGTGTTCTTTTTACATTTATAAGATAGTCCTCTTTCTCTAAAATCTACTTTTTTGCACAACTGTCTTTTGCATGTTTGGATAACAACTCAGATGCGTTCGCTTTTCTTTCCTTTCAGCCTCAATGTATTTGTATATTTTCATATAGTAGTGTTGTAAGCACTATTACATAAGTTCCCTGTATCAGATTGCTGTTAATTTTATTAATTCATAGGAGTGCATTTTATTTTATTATAGTTTCTATAGCTAACTGTTGCAAGTATAGGCCCTCAAGTTCTAATTTTTAAAGTTCATCTCCTTTTCATCTTGTAGGTGAATTTCACAACTTCTGTGTAGGCAATTGAAATAGTGATTTAAGATAAACTGTAGTTATATGTTGGGATTACTGATTATTTTCCTTTCAGCTTGGTTTACCATACTTAGTTAACCATACATGAATTTTTAAACAGCTCTAGTAGATGATAATAGATGTGAACATCTAAAGTTAAAAACAAATCATGTTTAATAAAATGCTAGAATTTTAAATATTGTTCATAATTGATTTTGCTACTCGAGCTTATCTAGTAATGTAAATAAATAAATATAGTCTAAAATAAGAATAAACGGTTCTAACAGTTTAAGCACAATATATTTTTATATTTCTATGCTTAATTGATCACATCATCACTATGGAAATGATTTCATGCCTATTCTAAGCACACATATGTTTTATTAATCTTAAATGAGAAAAAAAGGAATGCTTTAATACTTTCACTGTGTAGAAAGGAAACTTAAAGGCAATGAGATATTTGATCCAGGCTGTAAATTTACTAACCAAACTTATCTACCAGAAGTCGAGTTGTTTCAGTTCTAACCTCTTCCTCTGCAAGAGGTTAGAAGAAGGAGTTATAATGTTTTATTACATTAAACATCACTGACAGACAGCCACATGAAATCACCTTGTAAATTAATTAGTGGTCAAGAAAAATAAAGATCGATCTACTTCAGCTGCTTCTCTTCTCCACATTGCTTCCTTTTGTGTTGTCTTTCTTATACATAAGGAGAAATGAAGTATTATAAATAATTTTGTTGTAATTTGTTAAAATATGTTATAGCCTTATTTGTAAAGTAATATTTAAAAGTATATTCATTTCTTACATAAGAAATAAAAATTATCTACAATACCACCAGCCATTCATAGCTATTTTTATGGTATATTTTCTATTTAATTATCTATAACACTCTTTATTATAAGTTACATTAATCAATCCATACATATCCATTTAACAGAAATGCAAGAGACCCATAAATAATTTTCTCCCAATAGCTAAATATATATACATATATATATATATATTTGGCTAAATAAATATATATATTTCTCCCAAATATATACAGCTTTTATTTAACCCTTTAATTCTATGTTATAGAAATTTATTATGAACTGTCATATATTTTCTTCCCACTATTGCACTAAATAAAATATTTAATTCTTATTTGTGTGTATCTAAGTTTATTGGAACCGTAATTTACTCTACACATTTTAAGTTGGCATATAAGCACATATATAATTAGTAATTAAAATATGGCATATTTGTTATTGTGAAAATGTCTGCAAAAGGGAATAGTAATGAATCTTGTTAGAAATGTTTGTATTCTTTTTGTGTAATTTTTGAAGGTAACTATCCTTAGTTTAGGGTTTGTTTATTTTGCTTTGATTAGAATATTGGTTAATGAAGCTTTTTGAGTATTTCATTTATATTTGTTTGACTGTCCTAAGTCTTAGGCCCATGAGATGGAATTTATCAGTCCTCTCCAACTCCAATCGTCACAGTGGAAGCCCTGGAAAATAGCAATGTGAGCTGAAGCATGACAGAAGTGTTTGCTCTCTGTTCTTCCCACCCTTTTTAGGTCATGATCTCTAATTCATACACAGACATTTATGCATATATACCTACAGATTTACAACAAAGCTTATTACTTTTCTGAAACTTAATACTCCAGCCTATTTCAAAAGTAAATGATGTTACTTTCTAAACAACCCTAGAAAGATATCAAATGTTATTGCTTCCTTTAACTCTTACTATTTTTTTTAAGATTTTATTTATTTATCTTTACAGGGGAAGGGAAGGAGAGAGGGAGAGAAATATCAGTGTATGGTTGCCTCTCATGTGTCCCCTGCTGGGAACTGGCCTGCAACCCAGGCATGTGCCCTGACTGGGAATCGAACCACGATCGTGTGGTTCGCAGGCCCACGCTCAATCCACTGAGCTACACCAGCCAGGGCTAACTCTTACTATTGATAGGTCTCTCTTTTCTTTCCCTACCCCGAGTCTAAACAGGCAACTTATGTGTCACTTTAATTTAGTTTGGAAAATGCAGCCATGTCTTCACTAATCCTTTCCAAACAATGAACACCTTAACTCACTCACATTACATCTTCCTGGGTGTTATTTAATACCCGTTTCATTCTTGTCTGAATAGCAGCACGAGAAACTTGTGATAGGAAAAATAGTAGGTATGAGATATTAATGGTATAGGAAGCATTTTCTATATTTTAATAATTCAAAATAAATTATGTTTACCAAAATTATGTAGTTACTTTGTTAAACAAGTCAGATAATACAAATCTGGCAGATTTGAGGGAAATGGGGCAGGATGGTGAGGGAAGGGGGGGAAGGGGGGAGGGAAAGAGAAAGATGAGTTTTGTGTAATTGGAGTTCTTGATAGTAAGATTCTTTTTTTAATTTTTTTTAAATTTAATTCTTATTCAAGTACAGTTGTCTGTCTTATATTCCCAGCCCTGCCCCCCAGTGCTCCCCACCTCCCTCCCATTTCCACACCCCACCTTAATTATTGTCCATGTGTCCTTCTTACTTATTCATGTGAGTCCATCTCCTTTTCCCCTATGATTCTGTCCCCTCTCCCTTGATAGTAACATTCTTGATGAGCACTGTTTTTTTCCTAGAAAAACATGAATTAAATCACTTCCTTTCCATTAAGATATTATACAACTATTTTGTTAAGCATATAAAAGAAAACGAGAGAAATTCTTCTTTAAAGTAAGTTAAGGGGAAAAAAAGAGTCTAATGGAATGACATGGACTTCTATGGAAACTTTCTCAAGTTAAATTTTCAAAGCCCTAGTACTGTCCTTGAAAATGGGCGGTGACAGTAGTAAAAATCCAGAGACGCCATGTGGTCCTGTGAGTACAGCACTCCTAGCTGTGCCCAGTGAGCAATGGAAACGGGACATAATATCAAGTTCAACATCCCCTTTTATTTTATTGAAACATTCAAGATAAGAAATGATTTTTATTAAGCTCAAAGAAGGTTTATCATAAGTATTTCAATACTAATGTTTTGGGGAAGAGGTTATTCCTGTTTCAAAATTTAATACATATTATTTTATAACTAGATAAGGGAAGTAATGTGTTTGAAATATGAAATCTCTAACTTCCTTCATGCATTACTTCCCTTACCTAGTTGTAAAATGATTGGATTAGTGTCAGACACTTTAAAGTGGAGATTCCTAAATGTGAGATTCCAGGAGACAATTAAGAAGAAAAAAAATTCCTAAGAAAATTCTCTGGGTGGTATTATTTGTTGAAAATATCTTGGGGTTTAAATGTAAATGCTCTGAAACAAGAGTAGTAAAATCCTATAGAACACAACTGATCAGAATCATGGGCTTGAATTTAAGCAAATCATGTGTCTCTAGGATTCAACTGTGCTTCTTACTCAATGGTTTTTGTATCAAAATAAAGGATTGCAAAGGTGGGTTAGTTATGACTTGAAAATTAAACCTCTGAATATTTAAGCTGATATGCAAAGAACTAGCAGGGAAAAGAATGCACACAAGAGTATCATGAGTTGTACACTAATCAAATCTTAAATGGGGAATATTAGTATAGAAGAGATGACTCACTAACAATGTGTTTTTTTGTTTGTTGGTTTTCATTTTGCAGGAAAAAGTAAAGCACTTACAGAAGGCTTTTGCTTCAAGAGTAGATAAATCCACACAGACTGAAGTTCTAGGCTATGATGTAAGTAGGTATATAAAACCATTTTATCTTCTTTGTTGGTATTCAGACTTCCACAGCTTATTTGCCTCTGCTGCTACTGTGTCCATGCATTGATTTAGTAGAATTTAACAGTGCGCCATTCATCATTTGCTCTTAAATAATCCGCAAATACCTTCTGGAATTGGAAAAGATAATTACAGCTACTGACTAGCATATCAATGTCTTATTTTTTTTTATACTAACATCACTAACACAGTCTTTTGCAGTAGTGTATTTGCAGACATGTGGATGATACTTATTACAATAGTAGGATAATTTGTTTCAAAGAAAGTACTAATTTATTTATTAACAGCTTAATAAAGTTTTCAGTCACCAAAGCCAAGCATGTCATTTGTACAATCTGGCACATAGAGGAAACAACCTAGCAGAGAAATTTTTAATAATATTTTAGCTCTTGGGCTTTGGTGCAGGCTGCAGAAAATAATTTAATTGAAAGTTAGTGTTTTTTTCTTAGTGTGAAATACTGAACTGTCAAAATAAGATTGTAAAACATGTTTGAATACAAGATTGCTTCTAGTAACACTAGATAATTTTGGATAGCTTTGATTTAAATACCTGTCTTTTCTCAAATGCAGGTAAGAAATTTTCATTTTGCCTAAGTTTTTTTTTTTTTATTTTTATGTATCTTTAGAGGGGGAAGGGGAGGGGAGAGGGAGAAAAATATCAGTGTATGGTTGGTTGCCCCTTGTTCATCCCCCGCTGGGAACTGCTGGGAACTGGCCTGCAACCCAGGCATGTGTCCTGACTGGGAATCGAACCACAATCCTCTGGTTCACAGGCCCATGTTCAATCCACTGAGCCACACCAGCCAGGGCCATTTTGCCTAAGTTTTTGACTAAATTTCATTGTTATGAAAAATAGAGGAATTATTGTCTTTATCTTGTAGGTAATATCTGTAAGAACTCTCCTATTTGAAACATTTATTATAGATTTTTTAGCACTTTATTGACAAATATAAAAATAATAAAGATAATTTAAGTTGTTTTATGAATGTGTGTAATGAAAAATGTGTTTATTTTCATGTCTTCATTATAATAAACACAAATATGAATATTACTTTTGTTTCCTTGCAAAGAAAATTAATACGTTTAATATAAATCTACTGGTCTCTATGAGGACATAAACCAAAGTTTTGGATTCCAGTGCAAATTGTTTTTCAATATTTATATGCAGTATATTTTAGTTTAAAAAAATTAAAGTCTGTGCTTTTATTTTGAATTTTTGTTACATTCATTTTAATGTTTTCTAGATACCTAAATCTTCTAGATATCAATATTGTTACATAATACTTCTTGACTACCAGTGTTATGTATTATTTAACTGATGTTAATATTTCATATTTTGAGAAATAAATTATTTTTATTAAGTTCAAAGAGGATTTACCATATTTCAATATTAATACTTTTGGAGGTGTTTTTTCCTATGAAAAAAAATTTAATACATACTATTTGTATTTTGTTTTCTAGAATATAAACCTAATATGCATTTTATAAATAATAATCTATGCAGTTTTAAATCTTGAAGTCAGAGAGTTATCTAGTCAGTAGGAAATCCAGAGTTTCCATGAAATCTTATTCCAATGTAACACCATTATATGACACAGGAAAACAAGTTAATGTAGAATCTTCCTACTTCAAAACTCTCAATTTTCAAATAAGTTAGCTGAGTTCCAGACACATGAAGTCGCTTGTTCTCTGCCACATGATTTTTATGGCCGTGGCAGAAGTCTAGTCTTTCATTACAAGTAGCGCGTTTTTAAGCTGATTCAAATTATTCGTCTTATTATAAGCACCATACATGAGTTGCAGTTTTAGTTTTGTTCAACTGAAGGGAATTTTTTTTCTTTTAAAAAGTAAAAAAGTGGTAAAGGTCTAGTTGTTTATTAAATGTAATATATTGAGCAAAAAAATAGACTGAGTGGAAAAAGAAAGAAAAAACTCCTATAAAAAGTAACATATTCTTATAAACAGTGAAAACACTTTTGAATTTGGGCCAATATTTCATTTTACCCCATATAAGAAAATTATATTTGAGAAACTGAATTCTAAATGTCCGAATGACTGACTATAGATACAGAGTGTAGGAGACCCGCAACCCTGTTAGGACTGCAAATGGGAGGGGTTGCTAACAAATGAGCCGCAGCTACCTGGGCTGACTAAGCTAACACCCTCCTGCATGGCTTCCCTGTTTCTACGTAACTTTTTATATTAGTGCTATTTAGTTCTCTAACCAGGTAACTAAAAATCTAAAATAAAGCCATGAACATAGTTAATCCTTATTATTAAATCCTCATTTTAAATATGCATTATTACTAGCATTTATTTGTATCTGACATCAAGAGCTTAATGTATTGTACTGGATTGAATTACGTTAAAGAATAATAATTTATTGGTAGTGAGTCCATCACTATGTACAAGGATTTCCATGTACAAGGATTTCCCTGTACAAGTGTCTGTTATGATTGTGGTAGGTGTAAACATGGAATAACAATCTTTTCTAAACAGTTCATGTTCTCATTTCTTAGTGATGTATTCTAAGATACAATCATCAGAATCAGCAAATTCATTACCAAATGTATTTATATAGAACATTATGCTAGTAACTAGAGGTAACTGTAGTAATGAACTTCAGAGTATTTTGTATGGAAAAATCTGGATATGAAAATATTTAAATAAATTAGAAATAAGTAAACCATTTTAAAAGTGATAAATTGTGTGACTATTTGGAATATGTGATGCATCAGTAGTGTAATTTTCCATGACTAGGATATATTTTCTATACTTTTCAGTATCTATTTATAAATATTTTTATATTTTTATGTAATAATCATTTATCTTTTAATTTATAATATGTTATTGTATTTTCTCAGATAATATAGTTTGGCACTATTTAATTTTTCACAAATGTGATATACATATCCATATAGAATATTAAACATCTTTATAATTTGCAATAATATTTGTCAGAAAAAATAATGAAAAATCTTATAGAAATCTTGCATATTATGGGTGATTTCTATACTGTCTCCTTCCTTTCTAAAGCTGCCAAATATTAGGCAGCAGATTTTTCTTTATTGATCATTGCAAATCATGTTTCAGTGATAGAGATGTTAGAATGTAAGAGATACAAGTATACATTAATATTATTTTCTTGGGAAGATAGCTATTGCTACACATTTTACTTGAGATAAGATAAAGTGTCCCCCCCCTAAGACATTCATATAATGAAAATTACTAAAAGAAAAATTTAAAAATCCACTACAGTGAGTAAGTTCAAAGGTGTGTCCAATAAACTACTTTATCCTGTAACAGATTTATCAGGAGACTTGAAACTAATGTTAATGCACAATGTGCTCTGATTTGTAGTGCACATGCAAGAATTATTTAAAAATAAATTTGGAGTGTCTCAGCAAAGGTCTATAAACACAATAGTTCTTGTGATGAAGGAGACTTGTTAAATAAATGATGAATGTGTCTTAAATAATCAATGCCAATTTAACCTCTTTCACCTTCCCCTGTCAGCACAAGCTTAGTTTATTGAAAGATCAAAGAATAATTTCTTAGGTGTCACTTGTATTATTAAAACAGGATAGAAGATGAATAGATACAGTCAAGTAGTAATGTTGCCACTTATAAGATTGCATTAAGAGGTAGGGAATATTGTTCTGATTACATCAGCTATATAAATAGATGCTTCAACATAGTGCATATGCTATCTCTCTGTTTTATAGTTTGGACTACTATAGTTGGAATCCAAATGTTACTTTTGGACTACAAAAGTAACATTTTGGTTTAAATAATTGGGAATGAATAGCCAAAATGCTGCAGTGTAGATTTTATATTCTAACACTGAGAAAATTCGGGTATTTTAATTACTAATTTGACATCCTCATGGATAACCTTTTTTAACTTCCTTGTGATATTCTGCAGAAGACCTGCCTTTTTCCATGTGACTAATTGACTGCGTGTACATTTTCTTTCAATGTGTGCCTGAATGTAGAACTATTGCAGGGTCTCTACTTTGCTATTTTAGACAAAAGTATTAACATTTTTAAAAAGGTTCTTCTTTTAGTGAGTGTTTTATACTTACATTTAATAATAATAATGTTTATTAGTTTTGAACTTGGAATGTTTTGTTTATATTTTCTTTGAGCTGTTGAGTATATCAATATTAAATTATTAGTAATCACTGTTTGTATAAATACCATTAGTGGTTTTTATTCATTTATTTGAAATTGACTGAATTGTGGCATCACTCATACTCCGCCTCAGTCATGTATGAGTGAAACGTCAATCTGTTTGGTGATATATGCTCATACCACTGCATGTTTTTTTAACATTTTAACACACTTTCTGAAAGGTGGGATTTACTTTATAAGTATAGCTTTTTACTTCTATGCTAGGAAAATAATATTACTAGCTGTATTACAAATACACATTGTGAAAGACTGCTCGGTGCGATTATCTATACATTCTTAGTTGGTGCTACTTTTCCTTAGATTTGATTTTGGAGGTCCTCCTGGCACAGTTAGTAGTGTGCAGGGAGTTCTAGCAAATGTGGAGGTATTTATCATGTAAGTAATAAGAATTATTAGCTTTTACTGTCATTGTTTTATTAGCTACTAGACAGTTATCTGGTCATGCTAATGTTTGTCCCAGCCTGTGGATTAAGCCCTATTCTAAGAATTGAGTAACTATCAATTAGGCTCTCACCTACCTACCTGTTAATAAACTAGTTTTAAAGCTTTTTATTTGGGATCCATTTGTTGCTATCATTTTCTTTAACTCAATACTTCTGATCATTCATCAAAATGCCACAGCATTTAGTAGATGAAAGCGTTCCCCCACATGCTTTATTTATATTTATTTATGTCAGGTATTTCTGTTTGTCTTTTACAAATTAAAAAATCAGGTTTAAAAACCAAATGATATAGTTCAAGTTTTCTTTTGAACTACAGTTTCTCATATTACATTAAGGGTAAGTTTCACCGAGAACATTGATTAAAAACAATTACAGGAAACATGATTGTTTGCCACAGGTACTTGTTAATAGTTAATAGAGGAATCACAGCTCCTCCAGCGGTGAAGTTCTAAGGGCATTGCTTTTGAAAATTCCTACATGAATTTATTCAACAGGTGTTACTAAGTGCCTCCGGAAACCAGGCCTTGTTCTGTGTGCTGGAGATACGTCGTTTAATTAAACAACAAATAGTCCCTCATGGAACTTGCATTTTGTGAGGGGAACTTATAATAATAAATATTTTTTAAAAAGTGAATTATGTACTACATTACAAGGTGCTAAGTACCATGTACAAAAGAAAAATAGCACAAGGAAAGAATGATTGTGAACATTAAGGACAGGAGTCAGAGCTATGATTGGAAATTTTAAACATGGTGATCTAGGCAGGTCTGAGGGGGAGACATGAGCCGTGAAACTTGAAGAAGGTGAGATGAGAATCCCATTTAGTCAGAAATTCTTTGTGATATGTGCTTTATGAAAACCCCTTAAAGACCTGCATTCAGTAAGAACAAATTGCTTTGCCTTGCCACAGCTTTAGGTGAGAGTAGTTGGCTTCATTTAGAGGCCGTGCAGTATGGGAAAAAATGCATTCCGTGCCGTTAAACCCAAAATCAGACCCAATGCAGTACTGAAGTTTTCACCAGGGAAGCACCACCTGAGCGAACTGCCCAGTGGCCTCTCCGGCACACTCACTCAGAATTAGCACTGTGGAGAGAACTGGTCCAACTATGCTATGTGAATTACATTTGCTTCTCTTTTTCGCATGCTCTCTCTCTCTACCCCCTTCTCTTTCTGTGCACCATTCATCTTCAAGAGTTGAATTTATATACTTTAAATGTATAATTAGGCTTCATTATATATCAGTGTGTCCCATTCATCAAAAACATGCCAGTAAACAAAAAAATAGAAAGCACTCAATGATTACTTAGTGAAAAACAAATTAACTAAAAGGCTCTAATATCACTTTTACTAAAAATCTATAACAGATCAGTGTGCATTATTTTATTTTATTTACAACAAAAGCTACAGAAGTGCATATTGTTATCCTACCTTTTATTTTATATTATATTGTTATATCTAACACATTCTGAAGTGACTACTCTGTACCTTTTAGAACAAATCATTAAATGCAGATCTGCATAGGCAACCGGTAATTTTAAACCCTAAGTGTCAACATACAGTTGCCTTTACAGTATTGCATTGAATACTTCTTTGTTAAACCCTGAATCTTTAGCTAGGAGCCAGAGGATTTCTGGAAAGCCTCCAGGTCTTTAATTCAGCTTTGACTACAAACAATTAGGTAACTGATAGTTCTCTTGTTAAGAGAATTTGTGCTTAAAATTTGTATGGAGAAAAGCAAGACTAGAAGTTTACTAAAAAAGCTCTTGTAATTATACAAATATTCATTAAATGAAATGATAAAAGACACACAAACTACTTTGGACAGTTTAAATTATGTAGGGAAGGAAAAATAACTTTATCTCTACCCTTCCTGGTTCTTGACTGAGATCCTTCCCAATGAGAGACAGGTTAATGGAGGAACCCTCCCCCCAGAAATGTAATATCCTGTGTACACATGGGAGATAACCAGGAAAACTGAGTAACTCCTCAAATCGCCCAACCCACCACCTTAAATAGTATCTCCAACTAAAGACAAAAAACTGTGGGGAAGATAGGAGACCAATATGGGAGGTTTCCAGAGAAAACACAATATTCTGGTTGTTAGGCAGATTTTAATGGATGACTTCTCTATTGGTAAGAGTTTCTAGAAATTAGTTATCTTGTGCTTTCTGGTACTGAAATGAAAACATGCTTAAACATGGAGATTTCCCTTAAAATATAAATGTGTCTTACAGATGATACCCTTAAAGCTTACCTTATATCTAAGTTTCTTAAAAATAGGCAGCTCAAGATAACTTATATATCAAAGAGGACAATTGTGGGGTGGCAAATTCTGTTCTCCTTCACTGGCTGTGTCTTCTGCCAATTAACTGTTAATTATTTTGGGGAGAGACATTAAAATATTAGATTATTAGTGTGTTATTAAACAAAATCCAACCAAGTAAATTTGAAGATCTAACTGATTTTGTTAAGCAATTAATGAATCTTACTAATGTAAGATTCATGATTCTTTGTTAGTTTTCACCTAACAAATAGGCAATCCAAAGGGGTTGTGAAAATGGAAGGTTTTTTTTTCTTTTGCTTTTTGCTTTTTTTTAAATCAGAGAGAGGGTGGGGCCAGGAAGCTATTCAACAAAAGAAAATAAACAATTACTTTTAGACAAGAGTACCATCTTTTGGGAGAAAGGTAACAGCAAGAGGTTTTATCTTGCCGATTGCCTCTTCTTTCTAAGGGGTTAGGAGGGGGCCCGCAGGACAGATTACCTTATTGGTGTTGACCAGAAAATTCCAAACTGGTTGATTAATATTATGTGTCTAAGAGTAGTTGAAACAGCTATTAGGTGAGGTATGAAATCTAGGTTTGTTTATCACAGGCTTTAGGACAAGTGACTCCATTTGGGGTCTGTGGTGTTGTCCAGCAAGTATTTCAAAATAAAGTTGTGTTTTCATAATAAATGACTATAAAGAGCTAAAGGAAGATAAAAGGTTTATAAATGTTTGGCTTTATACCAAGCAGGTGATGGAATGGAAATTCTCACAATATTGCATTACAGAAAGTTTCTAAAAGGGAGCCACGTGTAGCATTAACCTTGTGCTCTATAAAGTAAGGGTACCAGGAAGTGATACTTTTATGTGACACCACATTGTTAAAATGGTAATTAGTACTTCAAACTTATAAAGCTGAACTACTTTGAGAAAATTTATACCAGGAGAGTACAATTTACAATTCAGAATACTTAGAGACTTCAGACATGTCATTATTTTAAGGGTTTTATGCTTATAAATGAATGTATAGATTTAGATTTAATCCATCACATGAAAGGAATTTTTTAAGATACAGTTTAGTGTAAAGTAATTTTCAAAAAGAAAAGTATTCTAAACAGGTTTGTCATTTTTTTTTGCATTGCAAGAGTATAACCTGATAATTGAACTGTTGATTTTTTAAGCCTAAGAAAAAAATGAATGTAGAATTGGAAATATAGTATTTTTTAGCTTTTCAAATGTTAAGAAATGCTTAATATTGCTCCAGAAATGTTACTTGGAAGTCTTTTTGAAAAGTTGCTACAAATCCTAATTGATTGTGAAAGGATTAACTTTTCTTCTTTGAGGGAAGGAACATCAGTAATCACTCAATCTCATGCCTTAATCAATAAGAAACTAAAAGGAACTTAACAAAAATCATAAAAATATACAAAAATCGCTTCTTTTGAGTGTGTGTTGCTACTCTTTTTTTAGAGAAGAAGAGTAGCTTCTTCCAAGAAGCTTTTTCGCCCATCTTGATTTTTTTAGTATGTTAAACATATAAACACTGAACCATTATCTAAAAATACATTACATGTACTTAAACATATGTACTTATATATTTGGGCATTTCCAATATGAATATTATTTTACTGTAATATTAATAAATAACTTTCATTTTATAATTTAAATTACTGAATATTATTCAGGCATGTAAATATTAAACATTATTTTTACATTTTTTCTTCTTAAAGAACTCCGTTGTCATATGGCAAAATCCCCATAGAGGGGACTTTCGAAAAAATGTAACAAAATTGAATATGGTTGTTTTTCCTCTATCCAGCAGTGTTATCTCTACAAGTCTACCCTAAACACGCATATCCACATATATGAAACAGCATCTCCAGAAGGTTTCCCTTAATGGGCATAATTTGTAATAAGTAACAATGAAAAACAACACAGGGGAATATAAAAGAACTAAATGGGGGAAAATACAATAAATAATAAACTTTAAAAAATAAGAAAAAAAGCAACACAAAGGTTTCTTAGTAGAGGGCCATTTGGTAATGGGTGCTATTCACAAAATGTAGGGCTGTGAAGCCTCTCAGAAGAGGGTGATATCCGTGTCCCAATATGACCCAGTCGCTAGACTACCTCAATAAGTGAAACAATCAAGGTGTGAAGCAGTTATATAGTATTTCATTTTTATAGTATTTTGTATATATGCAGATAACAAAAAAATAAATACATGTATTTACCCATTTATTTATTAATAGGGGAAGCAAGAGAGAGGTATAGAACAGTAGAGAAGATAAGAAAATGAATTAAAATTCTTTAAGTGTATATTTTAATAGAGTTTTGATGACAAAAAGAAAACTAAAAGATTAAAGTCTTCTTGAAATAGATGAACTTAATTCTACATCAAATTGCTATAATAACCACAGGGGGAAAAACAATTTAAAGTGTTTTGGCACCCTTTCTCTGGTTGTATATCTTAGTTGGCTATAAAGGACAAAGAAAACTGCAAAAAAATCTAAAATTTGACTCAGTGGCACAATTATATTGCTACTATAATAATTTTGAAACTATTTAGGAATGCTATAAAATTCAACTAATAATTCAGTAGACTTTACTAGTACTCAAGGTATTTCAGGATGAGCGAAAATAAATATAACTATAAAAATTTATAAAGGAAAAAGAAACCCTGTAATATAAATTCAAATCAAAACTATCAATACGAATTTGTAATTTACTAAGGAATATATTTAGTTCTGCCCACTGAAAGAGTATAGAGTGATAGGCAGAAACATCTAACTTGAGATGACTCAAGCTTACCTGCCTACCCTTCAGTATACAGTAAATGCAGGATATAGATGGATACATAAAACAATGTCACAAGTTACCAATTAGACATGTCCCAAGTTAGCAGTATTCTGAGAGAACCGACATGTACCCTTAAAAAAGAAAGTGCCATTAAAAATTGGGGGCTTGTCATTATTAAAGAAACTATCAAAACATATGACAAATGCAACATGTATATATAATTGTGTGTATATATATGTTGGGAGAGAGAAGCAGCAAAAGTGACTATACAACTCTGAATTACTGAGTTTAGGTGATGGCTGTGCAGATGTTAATGGTACCAGTCTTTCTATTGTTTGGCATGCTTAGAAATTTTCCCAGTAAAAGAAAAGGCTATTTCATGTTTTAAAAATTAGAAGCAAGATTTAAATAGCATTTAAATGCATGTAATAGATGGTACAGGACTGAATCTTGGGTTGGGCAGTTCAGCGGTAACCTGTATTTGCAGTATATTTGAGAACATTTGAATGACAGTTGTTAGATAACATGAAAAATATATTGGCATGGAAGGATAGAAGTCATTAACTGGGGGGAAAGGCAGCAAGTAGAGTAACTTCAAAAACAGGATATACTGTATGGTCTCATTTTGGTATGGAAGAAAATGTGAAAATGAGTACATTAAAGTTGATAGGATCACCTCTGGTTGTTAGGAATATGACATTTTAAATCCTTATTTCTGCTTATCTCTTTTTCTCACATTTTGCGATGAACATATGTGCTTTTATAATAATAATGTTTGTAATTTCAGTGTAAAATACATTACTTAAAAAAGCAAATTCCCCAATACTGCCATAAGGATATGAAATTATGTTTGTAGATTATGTTTAATTTCAAATACTACTTTCATAAAAAATAAAATAACCTGAAAAATTTGAGGAAACAAAGACACTATTCTTCTAAAAATATAATTTAAAAATGTAAATATTCAAACTTGGAGTTTTTTCCCCTAATTTGACAATATATTGAATGCATTGTATCTTAAAGCCCAAGAAGAGCTAATTTTAAATGATTTTCTTAATTTACAGTTTTTCCAGAGTTGTTAATCATAAAAAATCAGAGAACTGTATTTTTCAAACTATTGGTATGTCTACAGAGTGTTTATAGGGAACCACATATTATCATTAGTTGGGCCTTAATATTTCCTTGCAGACAGAGAAATGTTGAGGCTTTTACCCTTGCTCTTTGGCAAATCCTAGAATATTATGATCTTTTGTGGTAAGAGAAATGTTAGTATTATATGTTTCAGTGGCATTTGTGTCTCTGAACCTATTCAACCTATTATATTTTTTCCTTCGTTTTACTAACATTTTCTAGAACAATGAAAGCTGGATCTGGATTAGAGCTTTATTAAAATATGAATGTCAGGATGCCTAAAATACACTCGTTGAATACAAACATAGTATAACTTAGTGAAGGGTACCATGCCCTTCGTTCAAGGGAAAATAATAGTCCATGGATTGTGGAGTGTAGTGCCTCATAGCAGCGAAACAGCACATAGGGGCTTTGGACAAAAGTGAGCTTTATAGAGAATTAAAAGCAACAAGGTGAACAGCGCAGGATTGGCTAGAAGGTGGGGGATCACCTGCTAAGGCCAACAGATCTTAGGCCCTATTTCCTAGTGTAAAATGAGCTAGTTAAAGCTGAGTAATTCTGGTTAGTACGTGTTAGATTCCCTAAATAGTGAGGTGTTTCCCATAAATGTGGCCTGACTTAATTTTAGATTTGCAAGGTGGCTTAGGCCACCTCCACTTTATCAACAAATTCTTTATCAATTACCCCCTTTATCAATTGCCCCATGTGGACCATTGCTGTCAGTTGTACTGAGTTGTACTTAGAGTATTGATCAAAGTTTAAGGTCCTAGTGCCATTCTGAGCTACCGCTTTTTTTGTTAATGTTGGAGGCAGGTTGTATCTCCAACTGGAAGTCATAGGTTAGGATATTGAGGTCTCTGTCTCTGAGCTGACCACTGTCTTTATCCTCCTTGGCATGCCAGGGAGAGGGAGGTCATTGTCTGTTCCCCGCAGCTGCATGCATGCATTTCAAGCATTTGAGAGAACTCAGCCCACCAGGAAGACTAGTAGGAGAACTCTGGTCTGGATGATACCCAACAATCCGAGGGCACTCTGAAGCCACAGTCCCAACTATCCAAACCAACAGTGATCTAATTGATCAAAAGAAGGCCCCACTGAAGGAGCCACTTACTTAAGCCAGCTGGCTTGTTCTGTGATCCTAATGTCGCTGAGTCTGGACTTTCCCAGAGGTGCTAATCCAGGCGCAGCAAGTGGTGTTGGCCACAACATAGATGCCTCCTTGCTGTGCTACAGGATAATTAAGGGCTATCCTACCATCAAGAACAATTTTACTCAAAGATTCGGAGGATTTTTGTTGGGAAGCTGTGGCGTTAGCAGTAGATTCTGCCATATCTTCAAGAATTAAGGAGAGGTTCCTGATCATAGCTTCATTTGCACTTACACCTAACCAGAGGAGTAGGGATCTTCCAAAGGAAGTGAGCCATGAATCATAGTGCCTCATGGTCACTCCTGTTTTGTTCAGTAATGCAAATTGAAGAGAATTGACTACTGAGAAGTCTGTTTGATTGTGGAATGTTAGAGTACAATTAGGTAATGCAAATGGCACTCTGGTTAAGCATTAGCCATCTGGTCATCTATAGACAAACCTGCGAAGAATATTTTCCCTTAAAAACGCCATGAACAAAAATTAGCCCTGCTGGAGCACACACCACTCCCACTAAAGTAGTGTTATTAACGGACTTATCAGCAGGGGGTTTCTCAGGAAAGCATGGGTCTGTGAGATTTCATCACATTTGGGAGGATAATTTTCTATTCTAAAATAAATGTACTAAGCTCTGCAGAGGCAAGTAGTTGCAGAAAAAGTTGCAGATCTAGGCCAGAGGCAGTTTGTATTTAATCATAAAAACATGGCCGTCAGAATGTTTTTAAAGTTATTCTCGTCTGAGTTCATATGATAATGATAATGGAGAGATTAAAGCAAGGCGCAGAGAGTTCTGACTGTCAAAGTCAGACTTTTAAGTAACTTCTAAGGGTATTTGATTGTAGTTTATGGCAACATTAGGAATAGAAGAAAAAAAAATCACAGGGAGGACCAGGATGTTTTTAACATCATGGAAAGATCAGAGTTTTTGATGACGAACCCTGTAGTCTGAAAGGATATCCCCATCAGCAGTGTCCTGGGGGGAGGTATAGATAACATCATTATTTTTCCCAGCCAGTGCCAATGTAAAGGTAAAAAAAGAGGAAAAGGAAGTGTTTTGTGTTTGAGGTTAAAATATAAAGGTATGATTTGACATCTTGGGTGGAAATAGTCTACTTGAGCTGAAGGCTAGTGGTGAGAGCTCAAGTCCATGAAGCAGGTTGTGCCGGCTTCATTTGAGACAGGGCGGGGGCATGGTCTGATGCCTGGAAGTTCAGCAGTTGTGTTGGTAGGAGAAGCACTTGACAGAGTTCCTTCCACCGAGGTACAGAGGCAGATTTTTTATGTCTCTTTCATGAGACTCAAGTTTCAGTTTGTGGGGAGGAAAGTTAATGGACTCTGGGTTGGGAGAGTCTTCCTCAACCCACTGGAAATGAACCTTGGTGTCATACTTTAGAGATTTGCATTCAAGTACCATTTTGGGATAAACAAGAGGCATGTCAATAAGAGGCTTGACCACAAGTGACACCAGTCTCCCTGTGATAATTTCATGAGAAACTAACTTGTGGTTTCCACTTGATGTTCTCCCTATAGTACATAGGGCTAGAGGAAGATTTGTAGGCCATGGGGATTCTGTGGAGTATGAAAACTTTGGTGGTTCAATTTTGACCATGCCCTTGTTTTTTTGTTTTTTGTTTTTTAATTTTGTTTGCTGATTGAAGAAGGACAAAACAATGACAGTGCCACCTGGTATGGAGACTCTTGTTGATGGCCTGCACAATTTGTCCAGTGAAAAAAGATCCTTTAGTCACTGGAAATTTATCTAGGTATATCTCAAGTTGGGGTAACATGTTTTAAGTTTTTTTGGGGGAAACAACAGAAAAGGTGTCAGTCTTTCTATAGGGAAAGGCCTCAATCCACCCAGAAAATAAGCAATCAATAACTAGTACAGGTTGATAACCTTGTGCCAGAGCAATTAAATGACATCCAGTTGCGTGTTTAAGTGGTTTCATCAGTGATGGAGCTGTTCCCCTGAAACTTGGATAGCTTACCGGAGTTATGAGTTTGACAGGTCTTATACCCATTAATTACTTTAGTTGCAGTCTTACTTACAGCAATTCCCCCACCAATATCATATTTTTTCTGTTCTTTGGTGCATCATGGGGCATAAGGTATGGTGTAGGGGCACCTTGAGTGTGGCTCTGGGGGAACCAGGTGCTTCCTGACTCTCCCAGGCTTGGAGGCCTCATGGAATTTACAACCCTTTGTTTTCCAGTATTGCTGTTTTGTTGGAGGGTAAGTAATTTGTTGTGAAATGATGACCTGTGATGTGAAGAGTTGAGTTAGAAAATGAATGAGCCTCTGAACTATGTAGTGGATCTTACCAATCTCGGGATCCAGTGGCTTTGGCATGAAACTCTGCCAAGATATTTCCCTGATATTTGGACTTAGGTCCTTTAGTACGAGTCTCAATCTTAATTACATTGTATTTTAGAGGGAAGTAAATTGGCAGAGAGGAGTTCCTCTGTTTGTACCAAATTTTAATAGGATTGCTGCTTGAAGTTGGAAAACCTCTTCTTATAACATTCCAAAATTGGCATAGTGCCATTGGTGTCAGTGTTAACTGACTTTCTTGAATGATTTTGCATGCTTTGGTCAAGGAAAGTAACTCCACCTGTTGTGCTGAACTACATTGTGGGAGAGATCTGCATTCAGTTATCTCCTGGTCAGTAGTGACTGCATAATCAACTTAATATTTCCCCTGCTTATTTCAGACTTGTCCATGTATATGATTTAATCTGGGTTATATGGGAGTATATGCTTTAAATCTAGGCATGGGTAACTGATTGGAAAGTACCTGTCTCATAGTCATGTTCTTCTTTTTACCTGATAAGGGAAGTAAAGTACAGGATTAAGGTTGCATTTAAGATGTATGTAGATGGAGATAAAAGTAGATCATAAGTGAAGAGTCTGCTTAAGGAAAGGTGTTAAGTTGGAGGTGAGCTTAGAAGACTCTGACCAGCATAATGTGTTTGGAGATACACGTAATTTCCTAAGGTCAGATATGCTGAGACTTCTGCTAATTTAGCTGCAGCTATTACTTCCTTAAAACAGTTTATGTAAAGCTCTAGCTACTGAGTCTAACTGCACGCTGTTATGTGCTAGGTCTCATTCTTTCACTTTGGTCTTGTGTTAAAACTCCTAAAGCCTGGTTATTCCTATCACGGAGGAATAAGGTAAAAGACTGGTCATAGTCCAGTAGGCCCAAAGCTGGGGGATTTTGGAGGGCTTTTTTAAGGTCAATAAATGCTTATTCATGCTTCTCTTTCCCATGGTAAGAGTTCCAGTGTGGAGGTTTTGATGAATCCATAAAAGGGGAAAGCTTCAGAGGAAAAATTAGGAATCTGAAGCTGGAAATATCCTAAAAGCCCACCGAGGATTTGTGTGTGTGTGTGTGTGTGTGTATGTAAAATTTTAGAAAGTTTTGTATTAATTGCATACACTTTGGAAAGAGTTTCTCCTAAATGCTTAAATCATGTCCTGAACTTTAGACAACTTGTTTGCAAAACTGACACTTTTCCTTTGTGACCTTTGCCAACTGTTAGAATAAATAAAGGGTGAGACAAAGTAGGTTTACAGTTATTCATATGGAAAATAATACAATAATTAATGAATAATAATGCAAAAATAAACTCTGTAAGCCTACTTTTGCCTCACCCTCTATTGAGTCTAAATTAGAGGCTTCTTGAGTAAAACATAGCAACACATCATCACATGTAAAAATGAGGACCCCTGTTGGAATCATAGGGTGGTAAATCTTGATAGAGGGCTTGGGAAAAGTATGTGGGAACTTTAGTAAATCCCTAAGGCATTATGGTCCAAGTATATTGCTGATTGCTTTATGTAAATAAATATTGTCTAGTTGGAACCACAGGGATGTTAAAGAAAGTTGGACATAAGTTTACCACTGTGAATTGTTTAGGATTTCTTGGAAATTGTGGTAATAAGGTATTTGGATTGGGGTTAAAAAATGCGAAATCACAACTTAATTTATTGCCCCTAGATCACGACCAACTCATAATCTTTGCCCTTTTGGCTTTTTAATTGGAAGAATGGGAATGTTACAAGACTTGGTTGGTGCAAGGGGAGAATAACCCTTGGGAATTAAATATTTTATAATGAGGATGAACCCTTGCATAGCTTCTCAATTTAATGGATATTGAAGCAATTTAGGCAAAAGCTTAGTAGAATCTGTTTGGACTTCTACGTGTTCAGCACTCTTAGTTTTTCATTGTCTACTAGTGCAGTTACCCGAGAGTCTAGCAAGCCTTAGGTGACTCTAGTCTCCTAGGATGACTCATCTTCAGTACCTCCTATAACGTACTGTAGGCTCATAATAGTTCTGATTCAGCTTGCTCAGAGAATTTGAGGGTAATTTTTCCATCAGAAGTGAAATGTGTGCCCTTGTAATTTAGATAAAGGGTCTTGGCTGATTAAATTCAAAGGGGTTGAGTCATAGAGTAGACAGGTATGGAGGAGGTTGGTCCTAGGGTCAGTCATCTGGGCCAGTCTGGCCCTTGGGTCTTATATGAATCCTCCACTATTTTATGTTGCTTTTTATTTTGCAGGATGGTTGCTTTAAAATGTTATGGCCTAGCATATGCAAAGTCTATCCTGTATCTACTAAAGTTGTACATGTTTTTTTTATTTATTTTGATTTGAATTTTTCTGTGTTCATTTAGTGGGACTATAAAAAGCAGCTTTTGTGTATGTCCCTAGGAGTCCCTTCACTGAGGTTGTTTGAGAAGTATGGAAGACGGGTTCAACATATGTTTCTTTGGAAACAGTTTTTCCCCCCAATTTCCAATGTTTTCAAGTATGTGTCATGGGGCTGTGAGCCAGGCTTGTTTAGGTCAGGTCTCCTGAAGTTTAAAATATTAAGGCGGCTTGTTTGTTGACTGAGGCCCTTGGAGCTGGAGGGCCATGGGTTTGGTGGCTTTTCTTTTCTAATTCTAAAGTGCATTCAAAGTGTTCAGCCAGAATTCAAACTTCATCAGTATTCATGACTCCCCATTCTTGTCTGTTCAACCCGTCATACTAGAAAGATCTGGGAAGAGGCCATGCAGAAAGAGGGACATGAGGACAAATTGATTTGGAGAAGTTGTTTCAGTAAAACCTGAGTATCTCAGAAATAAAGATTCAAATCTAGTTCTAAAATCTGCTACTGATTCATCCTTTTTTCATCTGCCAGATTGAACTAGAGTTCAGTTTGTTCTTAGCGGAAATATTCTGGGAATGGCCCTTAAAAAAATCTTGAGCTATTTTACAGGCTCATCTAGCATCTCTGGTGGTAGCTTGAGCTTCTGATTGCAGTGCCTCTTTAGGTTCCATCTAGCTCGACTCTAGCCATTTTGGGGACCTGCCACAATGTGCATCAAGAAGCATTGATCAGGATTCTAAATTCCTCTGTAAAGTTTTTGAGGATCCCCCTTTGGTTTTAGGAAGTCTTTTACTGTGACTCATAGTTCAGCCTTGGTCCGTGGTGTAAAAATTGGCTTGGGATGAGGAATAAATTTAGGGGCATCCTTGTCTTTATCTGACAAAAATAAATCCTGTAAAAATCCTTTACAGGATTTTCTTTTGGCTGACTTTTAAAAGAGAACTGATGCTCTGGCCAGGCGGTTCAGTTGTTTGGAACATCATCCTCTACACCAAAAGGTTGTGGGTTTGATTCCCAGTCAGGGTAATACCTAGGTTCTGAGATTAATCCCCAGTTGAGGCATGGAAGGAAGCAAGCTATAGATGTTTCTCTCTGATATTGATGTTTTTCTCTCTCTCCCTTCCTTTCTCTGTAAAAAAAAAAAATCAATGAAAACATATTCTCAGGTGAGGATAACAAAAGGGAATTGAGTGAAAAGATATTCCGAATGGAAAGGAAACTCCAACAGCGAATTGAGAATCTCAGGGTAGTTAAGAAGGGAAGTGAAAGCATGGGGTACAGTTGGGATCAGAGTTGATCTATATAGGGCCTTTTCTGATTTTTTCAATTTATGTTGTTTTAACTGTGGAGTGGCTTTTTGTAATGACTGTTTAAAGGACACAATTTTTGATTTAGAAGCTTACACTTCACCATACTAATCAAAGAAAGTATCCCATTCTTTTTGTTTAGCATTTGAATCTCTACCTTCAAAGGCCCTTTGTAAGTATAAAACATCATCTAGGTTATCAAAGCCCCAAAATGGCCACTGCAACTCTAAATTATCTTTGGTTATTTCTTGGCAATGTTTTAGAAATGGAAAGTGGTTTACAGCTTAATTCTTTATCATAAAAAGGGCAAGAATCCCAGATACTATGTCCCTGTTTTCTTTGGAGTGAGAGGTAGCCATTGTTGTTCTTTGTTAAAATAATATTTTCTAATTCAAACAGATTTACCATTTCTGGCTACCTGTGCACAGTTCATGAGATCTGTAGGTCTCATTGTGAAAACCTGAGGCCTCTCACACCCTGATTCTTCCTTTTCTGGTAGGTAGGATTAGAACAAAAAACCTCGAAGAGCTCAGAATGCAACATAAGTGGAGCTCAATCTGAGAGAAGTTTACGGGAGGTCCTAGAGGCAGCAGACCTAAAGGGTTCTGTGGTGCCTCACCCTGTGTCTGGGCGCCACTCCCAGAATCTTCAGAAGGTTTCTTCAGATTCCATCCTCACCGCCAGTCTGTTCAATGACAAAAGTACAGAATTTAGTGATGAGTTTGACGTCCTTCATTGAAGGGGAATCATCCACAGATTGCGGAGTGTGCTGCCTCACAAGCAGTGGAACACTCTCCCTAAGGCATTATGGGCAGGAGCAAGTTCTTTCGAGCATTAGAAGAAGCAACTCAAAATGGAGCAGGACTGGCTGGGAGGTTCTGTGTTCTAGGGTAAGGTGAGGGAGTTAGAGCTGAGTTGAATTGTGATTGAATATGTTAGGTTTTCTAAACAGTGAAGTGTGGCCCACAAGTGTGGGCTGACTTAAGTCTAGGTTTGTGATGTGGGTGAGGCCACTAGAGCAACCTCTGTTTTGTGGAAGGCAGAATTCCAGATTTCTCAAATGCATAAAGATATAAGACTATGTTCCCTGTCTTTGCACATTGGCCTAGCTAGCATTTAGGGAACAGGTCTGAACACTGGGCATCTTTTAAATGTTTGTTAGTCTTAGTGATTCTGCAAACTTTTCTCATAAATGTTTGGTTGGCAAATATATATCTGCACCTATCCGTAATGTACAGTTATAGCCCTGTGGTTACTTTTGTCATGAGATAGTTACCTTTCCATTTATATAATCATTAAAAAAAATAAGGGCATTCCAGGCACTGCGATTGTAACAATGAGTGATAGGGAAGTTCCCTTTCTTTATAAACTTTGTATTCTCGTGGATGAAGACAGATAGTAAATTAGAAAAATGAGAGAACCAAATAAGAGAATTTCACAGTGATAAGGCCCATGGTGAAAATAAGCAGAAGGATGGAGTGAAGAGATGTATCAGGTGAAGAGGAGATCTTGTGCCTAGAAAAGACTCATCAGGGAAGACCGTTCTGAGGATGTTGCCCTTGAGCTGTAACTTGAGAGATGGGTCAATTGTTAACAACACTGGAATAAGCATCTTGACAGAGGAAATCATATTATGAAGAATGGTTACCTTCTAATACTGCTTGCTGCTTTAGGACTTCACATTGTTTTGGGTCTTGTCTTCCTACTTACAGGCCGTACATATTCTAATCTATGTAGCACCACAAATAGATTTACGAAGATAAAACAAGCAAACATACAAAAACACACACACAGCTTACATTGTGTTATATTTAAAACTCTCTCTCAATGGCTCACTAGACTTAAATGATAAAAGTCATATTCCTCAAAGCAGCATCCATAGCTAATAAAATTATACCTTTACTTATTTATGCAATTTTCCTCCTAGTGTTCCTAAACATAAACCTTTTATTCCATTTAATTACTCCAACATACATTGCTCTATCTTGTCTCTACTGTTTACTGTTTCGGCTTGTTTGTTTTGTTGTTTTAACCATTTTATCTGGAATAACCTCTCCCCTATAGTATGTCTTTCTTTTGCGGCCATGCTCCAATCTCATATCTTCAATTTGACCACCCAAATTGGGAGTGATCTCTTATGTCATAGAGCTCCTTCAGCAGTTCTCATTGTTCTAAAACCTGCTTCTTGTAGTGCTCAGTACTGTCTATCAGTTCTTGATACACATTGATATAGGTGTGTAAAAATGCTTGTATTTGTCCGCATGTCCTATACACTTACATATAACCAATCATCTTGTAATACATCTTTTCTACATTTATTTCCATTTATCAGAAGATGATTTATGTATGTTAATCATCTTTTATATATTTATATCTCTCCAACTAAATTCTACCTTACTTTGGGGCAGGTACTTTCTACTAATGTAGAAATGTTCTACATTTCTTGGATCTTATATTTATTTTTATCCATATTATTTAAACAAAGGAGCTTCTTTTATTTCCTAAGATGAAAGCCTTTGAGATGTTTTAGTTTTCCATCACTTAAAACGGCAATAAAATATAGAAATTTAAAAATAACAATAGCCCTGGCTGATGTAGCTCAGTGGATTGAGCACGGGCCTGCGAACCACACGATCGCGGTTCAATTCCCAGTCAGGGCACATGCCTGGGTTGCAGGCCAGTTCCCAGCAGGGGACTCACGAGAGGCAACCATACATTGATATTTCTCTCCTTCTCTCCTTTCCTTCCCCTCTAAAGATAAATAAATAAAATATTTTAAAAAATAACAATAATAATCACTGCAGATTGACAAAATTCTGTTGTAGCAGTGCGCTTAGGACCTCAGATTTTAACTAAATGGAGTTTACAACAGTGCCAGGAGAGCTGTGGGAGACTTACTTATTCCTTAATCATTTAATTTTTCTGAGGTTTTCTATTTGAAGAATACAAAGAAGAAAGAGTTGAGTAGAACTCTTATATTTTATCTACTTTACAAAAACAAGGAAATAATAAAATTTAGCTCATTGATCTTCCCTCTTTCATACTGTATTTAATAGTAGAGCATAGTTCATTCGAAGTTGGGAACCTGTAAGCATTATTAATATAAATATTTTAGTAAATTTCAATAGCAGTTTTGACTTAGAAAATAATAAGTAAAACAGTTTTACATCGGTCCATGTTTTTTTATTTAAGTGTTCAAGTGTTTTATATGTTCATATTAAGTTTCATTTCATTTTGTTTTATTAATTTGATGTCATTCATTCATTTTTTGTTTTCTTCTTTTCAAGGCCCTGTGGAATCCTACATGCACTGAAGGTTTATTTAAACCAGTACATGTTTCAACCTAGTTTAAATCAATATTTGTCCATAGGAATGCATCAAGAATTGGTGACATATTAAATGTTGAATATAATAAATTTTCCATTATTACATGTTAGCTATTTTTCAGAGCATGTAAAACAGATGTTTCCATTCCAAATATGCATTTTTTTGCATTTGAACAAATTGCATAAAATATTTATGGAAGTTTCAAGTAACACATTCCTACCTTATTCTTATTGTACTTTTAAAACAAAAATAGACTTTTATTTTAAAATTATATCTATGTGCCACTATTCTGAAATGTAATATTCCACTTGGCAGCACATATTTTTTGTTCAAGTTTCTCATCCATATCATGTGTCTCTGGTTATAGTCTTCATTTAATTTTATATCTTCTATGTACATTTGGTAAGTTTATAAAAAATGTTTCATGTTTCTCCCATCCAAGTGCAAGTTTCTACTGAAGAACTAAATGGTCTATTTTTTCTCATACTGAGATAAAAAAATAAAAGCAATATGTCTTCAAATGGAATAATGAAGAGGTGTATTCTAACTACAGAAAGTCAAAAAACTGTATGGCTGAACAAGTGAAGAAACTTTTTTGGATGTGAATCTTACATTGAGGGAAATTTCTTGAATGTGTCATGAATGAAAGCCTACCTCCTGGACTTGGCATCTCCACCTGATTTTGGCCTGTGCCTGTTTGTGGACTTTCTATAATAGTTCACTGTGATTACCCAGTGGCTAGGAGGCAAGAAGGCACCCTTGAATGTGGTGGCTTATTTCGAGGATGAGTGATGGAGCTCAGAGAGTGGCTTAGTGTTGTGGGTGGGGTTCAGGGGAGCAGAATAGTTGCACAGCTGAGAAGCAGTGAAATAATCATGGTCAATGGTGGTATCATTCAGAAATATGTTATAAATTTTCTTAAATTATTTGAATTACTATGTAACATATAATATCCATGATCAAATGTGGGGCTTAAACCACAATATTAAAATAAATTAATAATTATTTATTTAATAAAAGCATTCTGTGTCTCCTTGTTGATTTTGCCACTTAAAGCAACAACTTCTATTATTCCAGATTCAAAACCCTGTTTCTCTAACAGTTTTTAGAGGTTATTCTTCTATCCTATCTCTTTCTCTTTCTTTTCATTATCCTATTTTATATTTGAATGATCAATATACTCCCTACAATCTTTAAATGTATACATTTATACAATATATGCCCTACAGCGATCAATATATACTCCCTACAATCTTTAAATGTAGGGAGTATAACAAACCCCATCACCTACAATAAAGAACTTCCTTGGTAAGATTTTTATCAACTCAAAGGGTAAATATCATTTTGAAGAAGAAAGATTTTAATTAAAGATATTTTGACTAGGATACAAAGAAAAATAACCCTTTGTATTAGCAAATAGATTAAGTCAATAAAGAAAGGTACTTTTGGCTCAAAAGCAGTGTAGCAGAAGCCATCAATACACACTAAAAACAAAAATAGAATAAACAAACAAACAAAAAGATACCTATCTCAAATGGCACAATTCTAGGATTTCTCTTTACTACCAGTAAGACATTTCAGTGCTGCCTGCTTGGAAAACAGGTTAGTTTTATTTTCATGGAGAAGTATATTTGGATTTCCTCGCAATCTTTATTATGTAATCTGTCCATGTAACTATAAAATGTTTTGTATTTGTTGATTACATTAAAAGTGAATTAAAATCAAGGATAAACATGGGGGTGTTGTTATTGTTTTTAGAGAAATGTGGAAGAACCATTGTCATTGCTGTACTGTATCTCAGGGTGTAATGAAACTAAGGTCGATAATTATTACCCACAGAAGAAGGAAGATGCATCAAAATGTATCTGCCTGTTGCAAGTAGTGCACCCTTAGTATCTACTGCTGAAAGGAAACACTGTGCTTCACCATCATGCCTGAATATTTATGCTTGACGGTCACCAACTAAAAATAAGAGGTGGGAAAGCTTAACTATATTCATTTTCTAAATAAGAAAAGCAGAATTTGAAAAGGTTGAGTGACTTTCTCAAGAGACCTTCTAACAGGTTTTAGAGCCATGGATTGAGCTCAGGTATTCCAGATCAAAGGTCAGGATTTGGTTTATTTTCCTGATTTCAGATTGCTTATGGATTGCATGATTGCTAGCCTCAATACAACAAATTCCAGATGATTTCAATATTACATGTGCAAATATTTAGGTAATTATATACTGTATATGGGATATTATTAAAGCTTGAATTTCTCTAAATTTATATATGAGTCAGAAATAATTTTTATGATTTATCATGTTAATGGTTAACTGTCTAAGATATGTAATATATAAGCTAAGGAAATTTTATGATAGTAAGAAGTACTTATTTAAATATAGAGAAGTTCTAAGAAGGAAAACCTGGACACCTTTGCTAGATATTTTTACAGTTGTTAACACATGAACAAGTATAAAGGCCACATGGACAATAACTAAGGGTGGGGGGTGGAAATGGGAGGGAGGTGGGGAGCATGGGGTGGGGGGCGGGCAGGGTTGGGAATATAAGACAGAAAGCTGTACTTGAACAAGAATTAAATAAAAAAAATTATTAAAAAAAATCAGAGCAATGTTTAAAAATGGGACTATACTTCAACCTTATAAAATTTATTAATATACTGTAAATTTGGCATATTAAACGTTCTTGAAAAACTTCTTACTTAAAAAAAATGATTCTGAAAATTTAATTTGTAGTGCCCTGGAATATATGCATGTTAAATGTTTTTATTTATCATATTTTAAAATATAGGCAACTTATTCTCCTTGGTTAAAATTATGACATATGCTTGTTTTAAAAGATATTGGTAATTCTAAAATAGTATTTATTGTGCACATATGGATTTTATTATGACACATGAAAACTTCTTTGCTAAACTGTTCAAAATTATATAACTTTGCATAACCACATAAATTTGATATTGTTTTAAATATTGTTTATTTAGAGAACAAAATGTACTTCCTTTCCCACATTTTATTGGATGCTAGCACTGTCCAAACTGGAGGCAGGAATGTCCAAATTTAACAAAGGGATGCTTTTCATGTTTTGTATTTTGTGCCTATTTGTCCTCATAGGACTTTCTGAATATAGTCCCAGCCTATCTTAATTTCTTATGTATAATCAGTCTTTCTAAAAATAAAAAATAAAAAATAAATCTCTCTCTTCTTGGTGCCTTTTGGTAACAGCAATCACCATTATGATATGCTGGAACCATTAAAAAATGTTAATAGTATCTTATATGTTTTCAAACAAACCAATTTCATTTGATGTATATAGTTGAAAGATGTCCACATGTCAAAGGTAGTTTGACATATGTATCCTCCATTGAAATGAGCTGATATTCTTGATGTTAATAAGCACAGGGAACTGTGAGATTGTCCTGTGCCTTCCATGGGATGTCTGTTGAGTATCTGAATTTGCATAATACATTTATACCACTACTTGTTATGGAAAAGAGTAAGGTAGACTGTAAAATGGGGGGAAAGGAAATATAAACACCCTATTTTTTAACCCCAGATCAAACATCGAGTACATCTACTGGGTATTCTCTTACCTTTACTGTGTGAAAACTGCTCTCTGCTTTCCTGTTTTCCTGTTTGAATGCTGTATATTGATGCTCATACAGGAGGTTTATGAACAGGAGGCTCAAATGATAATAAGATACTTTTTGGAAACTATTCCTAACACCTGAAAGCTATTCATTGCATCTTTGATTTATAAACATTATGGTCAGAGTACACACATGTATGAAATGACGAATGCATGCTAAATGAATTCCGATGGAGAAAAACAAGGATGGCAGCAAGGGTAATATCATTGTGCCATGCTTCCCTCTAAGATTTAGTTTAGTTTATTTTTAAGTTTTTAATATTTAAAGAAATATAAGTCTCAAGAGATGAAGGAAGTGTTCCTGCACCCTGTAAGAAGAATAGCAGGAAGCTTGAACTTTGATAAACAATCTGAAGGTGTGCAGACTAGTACATTTTGAGTGTAATGATCGGGGAGAATGAATAAATGTGTTGCCTTTCTACTCAGGCCCTTCATAGAAGTTTCTTCTTCATGAGACGTAAGGATTTCTGACCTGAAAAAAGATTTATGTGTACTTTTTTTTGATTGTTTGCTTTTTTTACTAACAGAAGCAGAAGAACTTGAGAGAACATGTAACTTAATTTGGTAATAAATGTGCCACACAGACACTAATTTTCTTTGTATTATGGCGTGCACGTGTTTTAAGAAGTTACCGTGCTACTGTAGATTTACAGGTCCACTTATATCCGTACAATTTTATACAACATTTATGTTTTGGGGGATCTTTATCATCTGACTGCCATTTGGGTGTAGCCACATGAATGTTGAGAATAGTTTCCTAAAAATTAGTGACTAGTTTCTTGAAAACTACCTTATGCACTTCAGCAATACAAATGAAATATGAGTAAGATTTTATTTCCATAAACACACAGTATATTTTGTTTTATAATGTTTTATTGGAAAGTAATCTTTAGAAAACAAAAGACACTTGCTTTTTTGCATTAATTTGATTAAAAAGGCAAAGGCATCTAATAGCAATATGTCATATATACATGAGAAATTTATTGTTGATTTTTAATGAAAGAAGAATATGGGTGGGGAGCTAACACAAAGAATCATGTTGTCAAATGGGACTCACACAAATCGTAGATCTTACGCAAGTACCAAGCTTTTATAATTTTTTTCAGTTCTGCAAGTCAAGCTTAGGCGAAAGAGGGCAGTTCTGCGGTGGGGAGGGCAACCCTTCCTGCTCTTTTATCCTCCCTGCACATCTGCGATCTGACCCAGAGCAATACATCTGATTTCAGAGAGAGGGTTTGTGGGGTTGCCTCACACAGTAGGAGAAAGATCCATCCATGGAACACTTGCATTTTATATCCTATCCGTGTGACGTTTTTCAGGGAGCCATGCTCGTAAATCTACAGGTTCTAAGTTTATTATTCAAATCAGTCTTTAACTAGGACTTGCCATCAAAATACCCTTAGATCAGGACTCTTCCTCAGGCAGATACTGTTTGTTTTCTTAGAGATCCCATTTTCTGTCAGTCAGTGTGATTAGGTGATGTTCACCTGCTCTGTTTCCAGCATTCACTTGAGAATGATAGTCTATCGGAATGGAATGGTAATCCTAATGTCCAATTTTTAAAAATTTTTTCTTCAATTGCAAGTAAAATGATAGTGTATAAGAAAAATCTTTTCTGACCCCAGATTGCAGTTATTTTTGTCTTCTGTATTTCATATCGTTCAAAATACACTTTGAGGCCAGAGGTAGAATATTGCTTTTCTTGGAGAGTCTTTAAAGTTTTGTTTTTTCATTTAAGGTAGGATTTCTGGCATTGCAGTTTTTCAAAGTCAAGATTGTTGTGATTCAACTATGGAAAGATTTTCTGAATGTATACTGTACTACACAGGAGAAGAGCCAGTTCTTTAACTGTTATCTTTTTAAAAAATAATAAATTGATAATATTTAAAGCTATACAATATTTAAAATTACAGATATTTATAATATATTATTTTTATTTGCCATTATACAAATGTACTCCATTTGGCTACATTAAAATAGAATATATTCGATTTTTATGTTTTCTTATTTCAATAATACTGTATGCATAGCTGTGTATTTTGTTGAATATAGAATCCTGGTCTTAAGATATTTTGTATGTAGGTTTATTTATGTTAAAGAATCTCTGTTGTTTTATATTTCATTTTGTTCTACTTGGTTATGTACAGTAAAAAAACTTCCATAAAACATGTACAAGAAAAACTAAATCCAGTGTCAGCAGCCTGATTTACCTGTTTTCTGCTGTTCCACACAGATTGTTACATCTGCCGTCTAGTCTCAGTATCTTTCCTCACATCAATCCCCTGACTCACATAACTCTGTACTCTCTCTTAGATTGTTCACACGAAGAAGAAACCAAGTTTCATATTCCCCGCCCCATCCTTGACACATTCCCGGGCTTCTCCAGGCAACTCGAGAGTGACAGGCCGTAAATACACTGGGTCTTAAACATTTTCCCTCAGAAGTGGTACGTTACATGTCTACTCCTATTTCACGGACCCAAGAAAGTCAGTCAGCCAAATGGTCACTGCCAACAAATGCCAAGGGGTCAGGGAGGAACTAACCAACCACATGCCTAGAAGTGGGGAAACCGCAAAAAATGGGCCAATGCCACCAATCACTACAAGTGTATCTTTTTTGTCTCTAAATTAATCTGGTTTTAACTAAAATATGAAAAGTCTTTATTTGGTAAATATTCTGACATAAAAATCCTTTCATTCCATTGAAGTTATTCACAAAAATCTAATTCAGTTTTTTTTAAATAAAGGAAATAAAGTTTATTGGTCACTTGCTTCATGCCAGACACCATTCCAAGAGCTTCAGAGGCATGTTCAACTTCAGCCCTCACAAATTACGTGGGCCGATGGCTCAAATTCGAACAGCTGGTACATGGCAGAATGACAGAGCCAGGATTTATTTTGTTTAATTAATTAATTTATCTTTTCAACTTTTAATTACAGTTGACATGCAATATAGGTTAGTTTCAGGAGTATGATATAATACTTAGATGTTTATATCTTACGAAGTGACCACCATCCAACACATCCGACACCCTGCACGGTCGTTCCAGTATCACTGACTAAATTCCCTCTGCTGTCCTTTACATCTCTGGCTCTGTTTCTATTATTGGGAACTTGCACTTCTTAATTCTGTCACCTTTTCACCAATACCCTAATCCCCTTCCCATCTGGTAATCATCACTTTATTCTCTATATTTACGAATTTGTTTGTTTTCTTTGCTTATGTTGTTTTTTTAGATTCCACATGTAAGTAAAATCATGTGGTATTTGTCTTTCTCTGTCTGGCTTGAATAGCATAATACATGTGGGTCTATCTATGCTGTCACAAATGGCAAGATTTCATTTTTCTAATGGCTGAGTAATATTGTGTTATATGTATGCACCACATTACCTTCTTCAATTTATCTATCAGTGGGTGTTGCCTTCATACAGTGGCTATTGTAAATCATGCTACAACGAACACATAGGTGCATATATCTATTAAAATTAGTGTTTTGAATTTTTTCATATAAATACCCAAAAGTAGAGTTACTGAGTTCTATTTTAAATGTTTTGAGGAATCTCCATACCATTTTCCACAGTGGCTGCACCAATTTAAACATTATCAACAGTGCCTCAGAGTTCCCGTTTCTCCCCATCCTCACCAACAATTGTGTATTGATTCATTGATGATAGCCACCCTCACAGGTGTGAAGTGATATTTCATTGTGGTTTCAATTTGCATTTCCCTGATGATTATTGATCTTGAACATGTTTTCGTATATCTTTTGGCCATCTGTGAGTCCTTTTGGAGAAATGTCTATTCAGGTCATCTGCCCATTTTTTAATCAGCATTATTTGTTTGTTTTTATGTTGAACTGTATGGGTTCTTTGTATATTTTGGACATTAACACTTACTAGACGCACCACTGGTAATATATTCTACCATTCAGTACACTGTTTTTGTGTGTGTGTGTGTGATGGTTTCCTTTGCTATACACTTATTAGTTTGATGTAGTCCTATTTGTTTGTTTTTCTTTTGTTACCCTTGTTCTTAGAGACACATCCAGAAAATATTGGTGAGTTATGTCAAAGAGTTTTCTGCCTATATTTTGCTCAAGGAGTTTTATGGTTTTAGATCTTACACTTAGGTATTTAATTAATTTTGAATGTATTCTTGTATATGGTATAAGAAAGTCGAGGTTTTTTGTGTTTTGTTGTTATTTTGTTTTTTGCATCATTCCAGTTTTTCCAATATCATTTATTGAAGAAAATGTCCTTACCTTGTGGCATATTCTTGCCTTATTTGTCATATACTAATTGGTCATGTAGGCATAGATTTATTTCTGAACTCTCAATTCTGTTCCATTGATCTATGTGTCTATTTTTATGCTAGGACCATATGCTGTGCTTTAAAAATATTTATTTATTTATTTATTTACTTACTTACTTACTTACTTATTTATTTATTAGAGAGTGAGAGGGAAAGAGGGAGAGAAACATCAATGTGTGGTTGCTTACCTCTCAAGCATTCACACCTGGGGACCTGGCCCACAACCCAGGCATGTGCCCTGACTAGGAATTGAACCAGTAGCTTTTTGTCTGCAGGGCAGTGTTCAATCCACTGAGCCACACCAGCCAGGGCCATATACTATTTTGATTACTACAGCCTTATATTATAGTTTGATATAAGGTAGTTTACCTCCAACTTTGTTCTTTTTTCTCAAGATTGGTATGCTTTTGGGGGTCTTGTGGTTCCATATAAATTTTGTGATTATGTTTTCTAGTTTTGTGAAAAATGTCATTGGTATTTTGGTAGGGGTTGCATTGAATTTGGAGATTGGTCAGTATAGACATTTCAACAATGTTAATTCTTCCTATCCATGAGCACAGTTTATGCTTCCATTTCTTTGTATTTACTTTAATAGTTTTCCCTTTAATGTCTTATAGATTACTGAGTATAGGTTAAATTTATTCCTAGGTATTTTATTCTTTTTGATGCAATTGTAAATGGGATTGTTTTCTTAATTTTAAAGTCTTTCTGATAGTTCAATATTGATGTATAAAATGCAACCAATTTCTGATTATTAATTTTCTACCTTGCTACTTACTGAATTAATTAATTGTAATATATTTTGGACTCCTTAGGATACTCTATATATAGTTTTATACAATCTGCAAATAATGACAATTTTACTTCTGTTTATATATATATATATACATATATATATAAAATACATATATATATCTTCTTGTATTTTTAAGTGTTTTTTATTGATTATGCTATTACAGTTTTTCCAATTTTTACCCTTTATCCTCCCTCCATCCTGCCCCCATAACCCTCCAGCATTCCTCCTTTCTTAGTTCATGTCCATGGGTTGTACATATAAGTTCTTTGAGTTCTCTGTTTCCTACACCATTTTTATCTGTCCCCATCTATTTTATGCCTACTAATTTTGCTTCTTCTTTCCAGTGCCTTTTTCCTCCTATTTCCCCCTTCCTTCTCCCCACTGAACTCCCTCCATATAATGTCTGTTTCTATGATTCTGTTCCTGTTTGCTTAGTTTTTGTTTTCATTGTTTTTCTTTTCTTTTAGGTTCATTTGTTGATAGTTATGAGTTTGTTGTCATTTTATTATTCATATTTTATCTTCTTTTTTCTTAGATAAGTCTCTTTAATGTTTCATATAGTAAAGGCTTGGTAATGACAAACTCCTTTAACTTGACCTTATCTGGGAAGTACTTTATCTGCCCTTCCATTCTAAATGATAGCTTTGTTGGATAGAGTAATCTTGGATGTAGGTCCTTGCCTTTCATGACTTGGAATACTTCTTTCCAGCTCATTCTTGCCTGTAAGGTCTCTTTTGAGAAATCAGCTGATAGCCTTATGGGAACTCCTTTGTAGATAACGGTCTCTATCTCTTTTTACTTTTAGGATTTTCTCTTTCTCTTTAATCTTGGGTAAGTTAGTGATGATGTGCCTTGGTGTGTACCTCTTTAGGTCCAAATTTTGGGGGACTCTCTGGGCTTCCTGAACTTCCTTAAAGTCTATTTTCTTCACCAGATTAAGTTCTCCTTCATTATTTGTTCAAATAAGTTTTCAGTTTCTTGCTGTTGTTCTTTTGGCACCCCTATAACTCAGATATTGGAACATTTCAGGTTGTCCCAGAGTTTTGTGAGATTCTCTTCACTTTTTTGAATTCTCATTTCTTCACTTTGTTCCAATTGAATGTTTGTTTTCCTTTTGTTCCAAATCATTTCTTTGACTCCTGGTTTCCTTCCGGTCACTGTTGGTTCCCTGAATATTTTGCTTTATTCCATTTTGGGTACCTTTCATTTGTTTTTTCGTTTTGCAAGAAAGCTCAATCAATTCTGTGAGCATTTTGATTACCGGGGCTTTAAGTTCGTCAGAGAGGTTGGCTGTCTCCTCATTACTTAGTTCTCTTTCTGAGGCTTTGCTCTGTTGTTTCATTTGGGCCATATTTGTCTCCACTCAGCTGTGAAGTTGTAAGGTGGTGCTGCCTGAGAGGGAGGGGTGACAGAGGGAACAATGCAGCTGGCCTGCTCTATCTAGCCCCCCTTCCCAATGAACTCTCGTGTGTGTGAGTCTGGGAGTTTGTCCCACTGGGGCAACTGCTATAGTCCACAGCCTGCTCCGAGTCTCAGTTTCAGCCAGCCCCGCCCACCCAGCCTGCCTGGCAGTGGATATTCTGAATTGGCCCACATGTCTCATCTCCTTACTGGTCTGGTTGTTCTGATTTTTCCTTTAATTCCTTGGTTGCTGGAGTTCTATGGGGTTTGAATTTCTGGTGCTACTTGTTGTTTATTGATTTTGTTGATTTTATTTTTAATTTTTTTAAAAGATTTTATTTATTTATCTTTAGAGAGGAAGGGAAGGAGAGAAATATCAATGTATGGTTGCCTCTCGTGAGTCCCCTGCTGGGAACTGGCCTGCAACCCAGGCATGTGCTCTGACTGGGAATCGAACCGTGATCCTGTGGTTCACAGGCCCAAGCTCAATCCACTGAGCTACACCAGCCAGGGCTGTTTACTGATTTTAGATAGGTTGTTATCCTCCTTTTGGTTGTGTGAGGAAGTGAAGGCTTTCTACCTACACCGCAATCTCAGCTGGAACTTCTTATGTATTTTGATTGGAGCATTTAGTCTATTTAAACTTAAAGTAATTTTGACAGGTATGTAATCATTACCATTTTATTAATTTTTTGTTGTTTTTGTTTTGTTTATTAATTTTCTTGCTCTCTTGCATGTGGATAACTTTCCACAGTTTTGTGTTTCGATTCCTTTTCCCTTCATTTCTTATATATCTTTTATATTTTTGGTTTGTGATTTATATTACCAATCTACATTTATATTAGTCTATTTAAGTTGATGATTGCCAAGTTTGAACACATTCTACAATAACTACAATTTGGTGTACAACTCTATGTTTATGTTTTTGTCATATGTTCACTTCTTTTATGTGTGTGTATCCCTTGCCTTATTGTTATAATTGCACATGATATTCCTACTTTTGTCTGTTATCCTTTGTACTAGCTTTATAGTTGGCTGATTTACTGCTTTCATGAAGAATGTTTTTCTTCCTATTTTTTGATGTTTTCTTCTTAAATAAGTTGCTTTAATATTACTTATATTCTAGTTTATTGATGATAGATTCCTTCAACTTTTTCTTGTCTGGTAAACTCTTTGTCTCTTTTTCAATTCTAATAGTTTGACTTATTCAGTGAAGTAATCTTGGTTGTAGAAATTTGCTTTGTGTCACTTTGAATGTTTTGCATTAATTCCTTCTGGCCTGCAAAGTTTCTGTTTAGAAATCAGCAGTCTTGTGGGAGCTCCCATGTACATAACTGCTTTTCTCTCACTGCCTTTAAAATCCTCTGTGTCTTTATCCTTTGACATTTTAATTATGATGTGTCTTGGTTTGGGTCTGTTTGAGTTAATCTTGTTTAGGATTCTCTGTACTTCTTGGATTGTATGTCTGTTTCCTTCATCAAATTAGAGTAGTTTTCCATCAGTATCTCTTTACATTGTTTTTCAATTGCCACAACAGCCAGGGCTATTCCCATTTTTTCCTTAAATATTTCCATGATTTATTTTTTTAGAGTGAGGGTAAGGGAGGAAGAATGAGAGGGAGAGAAACATCAATGAGTGAGAGAAACAATGATCTGTTGCCTCCCTCACACACCCCTGACTAGGGATCTGGCCTCTAACCCAGGCATGTGCCCTCACTGTGAATTGAACCAGTAACCTTTCAGTTCACATGCCAGCACTCAATCCACTGAGTCTCATCAGCCAGGGAAACTAGTCTCGTTAATTTTTTTTCTTTTTGTTATTCTGATTGAGTGTTTTCTACTACCTTGTCTTTCAGATCACAGATTTAATCCTCTATTTTATCTAATTACTTTTGATTTTCTCTAATGTATTCTGTCAGTTATTATATTCTTTATTTCTGGCTGGTTCTTTTTGTGTTTTCTACCTTTTTTGCTGAGTTCTCACTGAGTATATTTATTCTTCCCCTAAGTTTTTGAGCATCTTCATAACCAATATATTGAACATAACCAGTATATGTTAGGTAGATCTGCTTCATCTCACAGTTTTTGCAGAGAGATCTCTATAGGTGTCCTGTGTGGCCAAGTGGCACAGGCCTCCTGGTCACTGAGCTGGGTGTTTCAGAAGTGTCCCTTTTGAAAGCTGTGTGTCCTTTTGTTGTAGCTTGGCCTTGATTTCTCCTGGCATGTCAGTTCATAGAGTTCACTCTCAGGCTGACTGGCCATGAGAACCTGCCGTAAGTCAGGTATTGTTGGTTGGGGGCTGACCATCTGGAGTGGGAGTCGCTTTATGGGGTTCTGGTGGTAGTGTGTCTTCCCTTAGGGTGTGTCACTTGTGGAGCTGGTGGAGTACTGCTCAGTTGTGGTCTGAAAACAGTCACTGGGAGTGTTGATTCTAGATCCTCTGAGCTCCAGTGCAGGCCAAGGTTAGTTGCCATTTGTGGTGGGCTCAGGGCCTCTTGACAGAAACTCCAAAGTGATCTGTGGTTGATTCCTGATTGTGCTGACCTTAAAGGAAATTGTGAGTGGCTGTACTGCAAACGAGACTGGCTGCCGATAGCGCTGTACCTGGGATGTTTCATTGGGCACCATTATGTGATGTGAGGCCTGCCATCATTTGTGCCATGAAGCTGCGTTCCATGAGAAGACTGGATGCAGCTTATGCCAGGCTTGGGAGCACCTGGTGGATATTGCAGTGCAAGTTTTGATCTGATACCACTTATACTGGGCTTGGGGCCACATAGCAAGAACTGTAGCACATGCTGAGGCTAGCCACTGCCTGTTTGGGGTTTGCGGATCTTTGAGAGATTTTGAAAAATTCTGTAGCACTAGCCAAAGCAGGCCACTTGTGTGAAGGAGCTGCTGGAGGAGGCTTGGGCAGGGGTGTAAGTGTGTGTTGCGAGGTCTCAGGAAATCACTAGGGTGGGATGAATGGTGTTAGTCCAGTTAATGCAGGGTGCAGATTTGATGCTCTGCCTGCTGGGTGGGAGGAGAACTCAACAAAGGAACAATGGTGCCTGCCAGCACTGTTGTCCCTAGAGAAAGCTGTCTGACCACCTCCAAAATTTTCATCAATTTTGTTTCTCCCCATAAATTTCTGATGCTTTTTGAGCTGCTTCCTCTGCACTGGATTTCAGAGCAAGGGAATTTGTTAATGAATGTGTCTGTGTGTAGCCCCCTTAAGAGGAGCACCTAGGTCTCCAGCAGCCCGCCATCTCTCTCAGATGCAATCCCCACTGGTTTTCACAGCCAGGTCTTATGGTGACTCCTCTTTTCAGCAATGGTGCCCCAAGCTGGGGTGGCCACTGCAGGTCTGGGACCTCTCATTCCTCAAGGAGGAGCTATACAGTGGAGCTATCTCTTCCCATTCTTAATTGCCACCCCACAGGTGAGAGACCTGACCACTCTGTGTTCCTGCCACTCCTACCAGTCTCTATATGGCTTCTTCAGTATTTCCATAGTTATAGGATTTCTGTCCCACTCATCTTCAGGTGGTTCTCAATGATGGTTATTCTATAATTTAGCTGTAATTTTGATGTGGTCGTGGGGAGAGGTGCAATTCAAACTTTATAAACCTTTAAATATATACCCCCTCCTTAAAATGGCATATGTACATAATGCTTATATCAGTTTTTGATAGATGACAAATGTATTGCTTACTCCATGTTCTCCAGATATGTTTCAGTCAATGCACTAGATTTTCAAATATTTATATTTTTATTAGAAACATTTCTGCTTACAATCAACATACTATCAACTGATTATCCTGGAATTTGCTATGTTTCTACAATCCTATTCAAGCTTGTTTTAACTATTTTAAAATAATCATATCTGCACCTATAATAGAGACATTTTTTTCAGGGCTACTTACGTGTTAGTTTCTTTCTTTTTTTCCTGAATGTGATTATTCTACTTGTCAGAATAATTCAGGTGGACAGTGTTTTTCTAACATTTTTAGTCGTTTACTTTCTTATAAGCAATTTTTTTCCTCTGTAAGTATCTCTAGAGTTTTTAAGTGACAGGTATAATATTTTAAATGTGAACAAAAATGGCTTTCTTATTCCCAAACGATATGCTATGCTTTAGCATATCATTATCCAGCAATAGATAGATACTTTGCATCAACAAAAAGGTTTCATGTTAATTTTTTCTTCCCTCTAATTTAATGTTAAAGCCTTCCTATATTATCTGTTTCATATATTTTCAACCATTGTGATATAAAAATATAAGCATCTTCAATTTCCACAATATAACAATTTATATTTCTATTTAGTGAGAAACTAGTCTATTGGTATTTTAGTTTGTAAGTAAATTGAGGTCCATTTTTTTCTGCTTGTTGTTTTTCCACTATTGAATGTTATATAAAATTTTTGGTGCTATTTACTCCCAGTCCATAATTAATTTGCGGATTCTCACTATACTATTTATTCAAACTATTTTCATTGTAAGTAAAATAAATAGCTCAAAATTCATTATGTTATTGTGATGGTGAGCATTACCAAAACTATTAATATAATTTACTTTAGTCTAAATATATTTATATTTTTGTGTTTACTCACATAGATAAATTACTCCCCCACACAATTAGTATTCTTATTTATTTAGATTGATCTTTCCATATTCATTTTTAGAATATAGACAATAACTATGAAAGTTGGAAGAGATCATTAATCAAAATGTTACAAATATATATGTAATATTCTCAGTATTGTAGTCGCATTTATAGCTTTTATATTTATATCATTCAGTATGAAAATACAATTGTAAATACCAGAAATATTATCAGCCTATGTTTTACTGTCACAATTTTAAATCTCATCCATAGAGTTTTTAAAAGTACATATTATAAAAATATATTAATTCCCACTACATATCAATAATTAATTTTCTAAGTTTTAAAATATAGATTCTGACATTACTCAGAAATTTTTATGCATTAGAAATATCAAGAATCCCAAAATAGCAAAAGTAAAATCACCAGATCAATAAATAGTATTTAGAAAGTGTTCATTGTACATAGAAGAACAGTTTGTGAACTGGAAGCTTTTGATTACAAACACTGATACGAAGCCCAGGGGCGGGCATGAAGTTACAGGATGGAGTAAAGTGGGAATGCAGATGTCACTCACCCTCTGCAGTGAGTGATTGGTTAGTACGATGGTGACTCCCAGATGGTAGGGACTGGTACACGTGTCTATGTCATACCATTTTTATGGTTGTCAGAGGCGTTTACAAGAAACAACCCTAAGTTTTACCTGTGTTTATGAATTGAGATTGATTTAATTTTACTTACCAGGCTTAAATGATTTTATCCACTTAGGGAATTCTTATGTCAGGTTTTCATTTTGTATTTAATTTTTATAGAAAATGGAAATAGGTAAAACATTCAGAATATTAGATTGAGTGTAAGTTTTATTTGTCAACCCAACTTTACTAGGAAATCATGATTTGCATGGACTCACATTATTTTTGTCCAATCATTAAGGAAATACTAAGTAGAATGTATTATATCCTGGGACATAATGCCATATAACACTGGGTACCAACCACCATGGCTGAGTAGGGACTACCAGACTCTCTAGGTATAATCAATCACACTGCTTTTTAATATTGCCATAATTATTATAATAAAATTAATAATGTGAAATACTTTAATTTCAGAAACAATACATTTTAAGTGCCCATAAGTAGATGAGCGAATCAAAAAACTGTGGTAAGATTAAAAAATGGAATACTACGCAGCAGAAGAGAGAAGGAGCTCCTACCCTTTGTGACAGCATGAATAGAACTGAAGAATGGTATGCTAAGTGAAATAAGCCAGGTGGTAAAAGACAAATGCCATATGATCTCACTTATAAGAGGAATCTAATGAATGAAATAAACTAATGAGCAGAATAGAACCAGAGATATGGAAACATGAAACAGACTGACAGTGGCCAGAGGGGAGGGAGATAATGGTGGAAAGAAGAGGAAGGGACTAGAGGATAGACATGTGTGAATGACCCATGGGCATGGATCACAGTGTGGGAATTGACTGGGAGCTGGCGTGGGCTGGGCAGAGGAGGGCAAAGGGGCAAAAACTGGGACAACTGTTATAGAATAACAATAAAAATACCCTAAAAAGGAACCAATGCATTTTAGCATAATTTGAGAACTTCTATGATTTTACTGATTTCTAGGATTATGTTGTGGATTTCTATAGAAAAGGAGAAGAGGTGCTACATATTAAGTACTTCTGAGCATCAGACATAGGCACACGTATTGCTCTTCCACATGTTTTAATTACTTTGTTTTCCTTTATTAATTTCTGAATGAAAAAGGCATATTTGATGCTTTTACATGAGCAACCATGATACATAGGAATTCAGTTTATTTCTTTCAGCTTCATCAAATATTTAAGAAGGACTTAAAATGTAATAAGTTTAAATAAATAATAAAGTACTATTGGGTAACAAAAACACATGAACAAGTAGATGTTTCACTTGAAAGAACATCATATGCTCAAAAGAGTGAGATATTGTAACTACTAAAAAACTAGCACAGTTTGGTAACTAGAAGAAGGGAAGAGTGTGGCCTCAATCACTATCGCCACACGGGGTTGGGGAAGCTCTATCGCACCAATAGTGTACTCAGTTGATAATTAAATGTCTATCAGTAGTTATGTTTTGTCCTCAGATAATGTATTCAGGAAAGTAAATTTTCCCAATGCAGTAAAGTAAATGTATCATTCATACATTTATTTATTTGACAAAATATGGATGGAGTAGTATCTGTTATATGGCAGGGACTCGTAGGTACGGGGTGTGTACAGTAAAGCAACAATTATAATTCTCATTTTATGGCATCTTCGCCTCATTTGGCACCCACAGCAACTGTACATTGTAGGCAATATTATTATCTGTACTCTGTAGGCAAAAACTGGAGGTTTATAGAGAATGAACAATTGGTCCGATGTAATGATAAGTAGTAAGTGTCTTCTCTGTTAGTCTGATGACAGAAACTGAGCTCGTCACATCACACCACCCCTCCACCAGGCAGAGTGTTAGGAGAGATGCAGAAGGGCAGAAAGATGCAAATAGGCAGCGATCGTTTATTTTCATTTCAGGGCAGATGGGGATAGAGATGTGTGGAAAGAATCACACTTATTTAATGTCAACTTTTTATCCAGACTATTTGCTAGAACCCCAATTAAACTACATTTTAATAAAAGAGAAAGTAAAATGAAATAGACAAAAGACAATCTTAAAAACACTTTGATTGTTGTATCATATTAAGGATTAATGCCTTAGAGAATATTTCATTTTGTCATATTGCCTTTGCATTTCTGAACTATCACACTGATGTTTTATGAATTTAATTTTTTCTCGGAGACCAAACTTGATGAAGACTGAAATGTATTTTTATTGCCAACTACATCTGCTGGTGGAGACCCGAATAAACAAAGAACAAAACTGAATTATATTGCTGCATTCTAATATCATCACCTACTAATCAAATATAGAAACTCTTACAAAAGGAAACCACAGCTCTAACCATCAGATCCAGAGAGGCGAGGTGGAACTAGACTCTATTTTCTTTATTTTTTTAAAAGATTTTACTTATTTATTTTTAGAGAGAAGGAAAGGAAGGGAGAAAGAGTGAAGAATCAACAGATGAGTGGATAAAATAACTATGGGATATTTTCACTAATGGAATTCTACTTGACCATAAAAAAGAAGACAATTTTATCCTTTGCAACAGTATGGATGGACCTGGGGAACATTATGCTAAGTGAAATAAGCCAGTCAGAGAAAGACAAACACCATATGATTTCACTCATATGTGGAATCTAATGAACAAGCTAAACAAGCAAAACAGAAACAGACTCATAGATGGAGAACAGATGACAGCTTGTGGTGGGAGGGGTTAAGGGGTAGAGGTATTGAGCAGAAAGCAAAAAGGACTCATGGACATGGACAACAGTGTGGTGATTGCTGAGGGGAGGAGGGCATAAGAGGACTAAATGGCAATGGGAAAAATACAATAAAGATTTAAAAAAATGAAAAGTAAAACTAACAAAAATCACCAATGTGTGAGAGAGATATGTAGATCAGTTAGTTGCCTCTTGCACACACCCCCAGCTGTGGATCTGTCCTGCAACCTAGAGCCCAGACATATAACCAGACTGGGAATTGAACTGGTGACCTTTCAGTTCACAGGCCAGCATTCAGTGTACTGAGCCACACCAGCCAAGACGTATTTATCTGTGTTTTATATACAGACTTCTATAGAACTATAGAGCCAGGAAGCACATTTATAGCCCTTCAACAAACAAGCATGATAATTAAAAACAGCAAGGTTGCCACCTGCACAGTCAGATTATCTAGGGTAGGAAGTAACCACTTTTAGCTGATCCACCAGGGTAATCTTGAAAGATACATGATTGCCCTGGGAAATCTCTATGTCTCCTTCCGACACGTAACTGAAATATAGCTGATGTGCTACTCTGGTGCTGTCTTTTGCCCTAGACTCTTAGGGAACCATATGGTACATTTTCAAGTTTCACAGATATGTTTAGCATCTTTTAATCACAAAAATCTGTGAGATCTCATTATCACTGATTTTCTTTGAATAATGATTTATCGAGTATATGTTATGCATGCAAGATAGGCAGTTCTATAAGCAGAGTTCGAGGGAGTATGATAGTAGAAACTTCGCTCAGGACTGGTTGAGATTACAGCATAAACTTATAAATTTAATTTTACTAGTAAGTCCCTGGCTAGGATTCCTCAGTAACATTGACATCACGAAAACCGATGGCACTCTCCACCTCATGTCAATCGTTAATGAACTAATGTCTCATCTTTCAATGTTCCTGGATTTGTTTGCTTTAGTAAGTTAAAGTGTAGAAGAAAATGACAGGGTGCCATTAACACATAGCTTTTGGTCTAACACTCTTATCCAAGAAAAAAAGGTAATAACACTAATTTCAGGGAGAAAAAGTACTTAGAAAATAAACAGTTTGTCAAGGAACTCCAGAAGAGAAATCTTTGTGCCAAAAAAGGAAGAAAAATGCTGTGAAGGGCATAACCCCTTTTCAGCTGAGAATGTTTTTAAAAGCGGGGCAGTTTTTTTTCCAGTTATCTTTCTTCCTTTTCTGAATTGTCTCATGAGACAGAAGAGTGTTGAAATGGAGAGTAAAGTAGTCTTCTGTGTAAGTTTTCACAAAATCTACTAATGACATTCTGTAGAAGGCTCACAAGCTTTGTTAGAAGTTCCATTCAGTAAAAATTAAGAAATACATTTTATAACTAATAATGAAGAGATATTATCAAAAGCCATATTTTATTAAATTTTGGCATGTCCTTCAATGAAAAATGGGATGTGGTATCTAGCTTCCTATCAACATATTTATAGACTTTCAATTAGCATGGATAATTGTAATTTTTATTTTGAATGCTTTTAAATTCTTCACTCTGGTCTTCACTCTTGCAAGCAAAGTTAGATTTTTCAGAGCATGAGATATTGAGGTAATTGTGACATGTGAGCTCTGACGGTTAGGCTAACCGTTCCAGTCATAGTAGGATAATTCTCTAAACAGGGATTTTCTGAAAGTTAATTTCACACACACACTCCTTGCTTTTTTCTCTCTCTCACTTTACTATAATGAATAGGGATTAAAATGTTCTGTCCATTTGTGGAAGTATAATTAGAAAAACTAAAGATTAAATCACATTGCAGGAAAATTCACTGGTAAGGCACCTTTCCTAGAGGCATAGATCAATCATGGGCTATTAAAGGCACTTCCTTTTTGTTAGTTAAATGTAACAATATTTATTAAAAAGGCCCTGGCTGGTGTAGCTCAGTGGATTGAGCACGGACCTGTGAAGCAAAGGGTCGCTGGTTCGATTCCCAGTGAGGGCACATGCCTGGGTTGCAGGCCAGGTCCCCAGTAGGGGACATATATGAGGCAACCACACACTGATGTTTCTCTCTCACTCTCCCTTCTTCCCTTCCCCTCTATCTAAAAATAAATAAATAAAATATTAAAAAATATTTATTAAAAGGCAACAAAGTAAATGTATGAAAAGAAAATATTAAGGCAAGCTATAAAAAAGGAGAGCTGAAAATAAAATCTGTAGGTAAAGCCTGTTAATTATTTTAAATACCCTGCCATCCCACCCTCCCAGGGAACTTTGGGTAATGTCTGAGGGTGTTTTTGGTTTCCTTGTTGTGGGGTGCTGCTGGTATCTAGTGGGTAGAGGCAGGGGATGCTGTTTAATGTCCCACAGTGCACAAGACAGCTGCCCGCAGCAGATAATTATCCAGCCCAACATGTCAGCAGAGCCACGGCTGAGACACCCTGCTCCAGAATAGTGATTTTCAACTGGTGTGCTGCAAACATTTTTAAAACATGTAGTTCTATTTAGTCAGTGGCACTGAACACTTTTCCCTTAGATTGTCAAGTTGAAAAATGACAACAGCCAACACAACAATAGCCATCTGGTGTGAATGAACCAAATTATGCCTGTTGTCATGATTGGCAAAAGCTGTATGTTTTTGTCAGATGGGCAAAAGATATATTTTTTGGTGTGACACAGAATAGTAATAATTAGTTTATCTATGCCATGACAAAAAAGGTTGAATATTGTTGGTCTGGTTTCCCTCTTACAACTCTCTCAAAACTGAGTCTCTTTTAGCTCAAGGCAGCCTATCATATTTTCCGCAGTTACCTCTGAAGAGTTCAGTTTTCAGCCTGTCAGCTTCCCATGTCAGTGTTTGAGTCACGGTGTCCAGGGAAATACATTTTAATTATGGAGGGTTTTCACATGGGCTCCTGCCTGCCCCCATCAGGCTCCAGGAGGTCATGCACACACTGCATCCTAGAAATATCCTTGAGGCTCACACAGGCAAAAATCTAATATTAGATTTAAATCTAATAGAGTTTTAAATATTTTTTTCAAATATCTAAATTTCAGTACTATAGAAAGAAATTATTTAAAGTATTTCTAATCTAATATTTCCCTCATATCTTTCTCCTAATATATTGTTTTGTATATTATTTTTCTATAGAAAGGATTTGCATGTGTAACTTCAGTGAAATTAATTGCATATTGTCATCCATATGTGTTATGCTCATATAATATTTTTCCTCTAGTTAACTGTTTTGTTACTGTTGACACATGAACAACACTTCAACTGTGCTGGTTCAGTTATACACAGATTCTTAAAAAAGAAACACTGTGAGTGTACATTATTGTTCTCATGATTTTCTTAACGTTTTCTTTTCTCTAGCTTAGTTTATTGTAAGAATACAGTATATAATGCATATAATTTACAAAATGTGTTAACCAACTCTTTATTTTATCCGTGAGGCTTCCAGTCAACCGAGAGCTATTAGTAATTAAGTTCTGGGCAGTTAAGTTACATGGGGATTTTTTTATTGCATGGGGGTTAATGTTCTTAGCCCACATGCTGTTCAAGGGTCAACTGCATAGTTACAAAACAAAAAAAGACTCTAGTGTGTTAGTGATAAAGTTTTGATATAAACTAGAAAATTAAAATATTGGAAATCAAGTTACATATCTTAGAAAATCAAGAAACAGTATTTTTCCAATTTAAATTTTAGGAAAGTAATTCTCATTTACAGTAGTGATTATTTGACATTTTTTAGTTTAAAAAATAGATTTGTTGAAGTAAAAGCATTCTTACTATCAATATTCATTCAGTGAATATTCATTAGTGCCCTGGCGGGGTGGCTCAGTCAGCTGGAGCATCATCCTGCAGACCAAAAGGTTTCAGATTTGATTCCTGATCTGAGCACCTACTTAGGTTTTGGTTTAATCCCAGTCAGGGTGAGTACGGGGGTGGGGCAAGCTATTGATGTTTCTCTCTTACATCAAATTTTTCTCTCTCCCCCTTCTCTCTCTAAAATCAATAAAAACATATATCCTCAGGTGAAAATAAATAAATATTCATTGATTACTATTAGCCTAGCATTGAATAAATTACCTATTCTGAACTATTTCAGAATGTACTAGTATTTAAATAATAATTGAATATCAAATATCAATGTAGGGGAAAGAATAGACTTTATTTCACCTATATCCATTTTATATATATATATGTATATATATATACTAATATATATATTAGTATATATTAGTATATATATGATTATATATGAGTATATATATATATAGAGAGAGAGAGAGAGACTCATTTTTTGTATTGACTCATTTTTCTTTTTAGCCCATTACTGAATAACTGAATTCATAGTATAGGTTTCAGTGAGTTATTTGTATCTGTAAACTTTCAAATAAAAAGCAATTGACTTTAAAAAAACTTATCATCTTGTACATAGATATCACTTTTCCAATAATCTCTTTAGCAATAGGGGAAAATGATAAACCTTTTTAGAAGCTTTAATAAAAGTGGCTCTTAAATTTTTCTCCCCTATTGCCTTTCAAAAAAGTAATGTATACCCTGTATGATGTTAGTCAGTTTTGCTGATTTTTATTGATATGTACTTTCACTAAGCCAGTCATAATTTTGTAACATTTTATACCTTTAGAGGTACATTTTATAAACCCAATTTGAAAGCTTATACACTCTATGATATGATATGTTACTTATTTAATATGTAACATTTTTATTCTCTACTTGTAATATAAAATATATTTTGCATGCTTCAAAATGAAAGGATTCGAGAGAACCAGTAATGATTATATATTTATTTTTCTCTTGAAATGATTATTTACTCCAGTAAATATATTAAGTAGTTAACATTTTTTTTATTGCATTTCAACAGTAAATTGGCCAAAATTTAATTTAATTAATTTATATTTTTAATTTGCACTTAATTTATACTCAGCATTCTACTAGGTATTTATCTTATGATAGTATTAGTATGTCACAAGAATTTAAAGGAATTCTTAACATAGTTCTCATCCCAAATTGGTAATGTTAGTTTAATATTATTATTCTGTTTTCACACAAATAGTGTTTTCAGCTTCCACCTAGTGTGGGACTGAATAAAAACATATACTGAATGCAAAACAAGTAATGCATAGTCTCTATCTCTATGTGAATATTTCTTTGCAATCCTAGTGAAACAAGTTTCACCTAGTGAAATGTGAAAAACATTTTTAACCTATTATGATGGCTTTGAAATTGATTTTTTGTATATAGATGACAAGTGGTCCACTTTAAAAATGAAGAAGAATTATTACTAAGTGATAAAGTGATTGATTTTTCTAAAAGCTACTGCTTTGGCCCTGGCTGGTGTAGCTCAGTGGATGGGTCACAGGCCTGCAAACCAAAGTGTTGCTGGTTCAATTCCCAGTCAGGGCACATTCCTGAGTTGTGGGCCAGGTCCCCAGTTGGGGGCACTTGAAGGGCAACCACACACTGATGTTTCTCTCCCTCTCTTTCTCCTTCTCTTCCCCCCTCTCTAAAAATAAATAAATAAAAATCTTTTGAAAAAAGCTACTACTTCACAGAGTTAACCCATGTCTGAAGTAGCAGTGACATTCAAAATGAACATTTCTGTGAAAGTATATTTAGTATGACTTCCTACATTTTTAAAGTGAAGAGATCAACACACACACACACACACACACACACACACACACACACACACACTTAGTCAAAGAGGTGGGGTTCAGCAGAGAGAAAGGGCTGGAAAGGTGTACAGCAGTCTATCTTAACTGTGTTTATCTGTTTTGGAATTATGTGCTTTCTCTGTTCTGATTTATGGCTACTATTTTTTCCATAGTAAATGCATGTACTTGATGAAAATGGAGTAAAATTTATTTTGAAAATAATATGTGAATGAGAACAAGTTTGAAATATAAAATGTTGAATATTGTGTATCCTTGACAATCCTGTTGTAGCTGGTGCTCTGTCCTCCCAACACCTAACTCATCCTCGATCTAGTCTTAATGGAACAGTTAGAGGCTGTTGCTCAGAACTCTCCAGGGATTTTTAGTTTCTCTGTGGGTGAATTATAAAGTCTTCACATAGTTTGACCCATCTCAGTTCTCACCCCATTCCCTGCTCTAACCACCTCATTTTCTCCCTCCCTGCTTACCCACTCCGCTGTTACCGCACTGGGTGTGTTTCTTATCTGGGCACATACCTCCAGTCTCCGAGACTTTGCTCCTTTAGTCCCTCTGCCTAGAATTATCTTCCACTACACAATTCATGCTCAGTACCCCACCTCTTAAAGTCTTCCATGACCTAAGTGATATTGTAAAAATTCAGCTTACATTTTCTATTTTTCTTCCTTGCTTAATTTTTCTTCTTAGCAATTGTCACCATCTAATGTGTTAAGTGCTTTGTGTATTTATGTCCTGTCTTACTATTTAAATATAAATCAAAGAAGGAAGGAATTTTATTTTTTTCATTTACGTCTGCACTTAGAAAAATATCTGATTTCAGGCAGATACTCAGTAAGTGTCTTATGAAGGAAGGATACCAGGGGCTGGCAAAGCGCAAGGCTGGTGTCACTTTCAAGAGTGCCACATTTGTATTGGTTTTAATTGCTGGTACAGGATTCAGAAAATCACTCCTAAGAGACTGAAGCAGGCAAATGTTAGGTCACAGAATAAGGCAAATTGATTGAAGGAAATTACGCCAATCAGGTATAGTCATTCTGCACCTCCAAGCCTCATTAAATCAGAGTCCCAGCAGTAAATACTCCTTTGTAGAGCTTCCTAACCTCTCTGTTTTGTGGCGCTCGTAGAAAATGACATTTGAATAGCTTATTGGGACAACACTTTTTATGCCCAGAAGATACTTCCCCAAGGCATCTCAATCCCACAGATATATGTCATACTTATTATAAAATCTAAAATTCTTAATATGATTTATAGTTTTTATAATCTGGCTCCTGATTGCCTTCAGAACCAATCCTCATTCTTCTTACCTTCATATGGTGGCCTCACTTCTATTGCTGGAAAAATTAAGCCCCATCTTAGGGCACTGGTGTGAGGTGTTTCCTCCCTTTGAAAGGCCCCTCTCTCTTTTTGCCATTCTGGCTCTTGTAATTCAGGTCACACCTTGCACATGACCTGCTCAGGAAGACCATCTCATTATTCCATTTAAAGAAGCTACGTAAGTCATCTTGGATCACCAAATTTAATAGTACGCAGAAGCTTCATCAACATCTAATATTTTTCTATGTATTTGTTTATTCTCTGACATCTTAGCCTAAGCAGGAATCACTGAATTTGTTTATTCTCTGACATGTTGGCCTGAGCAGGAAGTCTCTCTCATTCATGCAAGATGCACAGCACCAGAACTATACCAGAGATGTTCAGTAAATAGATGTTCAGATGTTCAGCAAAAGATGTTCAATATCTCTTATTTCGGTAAATAAGAGATGAATGAAATTAATTTCTTATAAACAAAAAAGTGTTTAAGGATATTGCCAGATATTTTACACATTTGTCCACAGGTAAAATATGTTTTCCTTATATAATTGCAATGAAATCAAAACCCCATAGAAGCATTATAATGTTAGTGGTTTCAGGCCAGATTTGGGCTTAAGAAAGACCTACTGGCAATGGCTTGGGAAAACTTACTTACTATACCAAAGTTTTCATGTGTTCATATAAAAAAAGAGTAACATCTAATTCACAGGATTTTTCTAAGAGTAAAATTACATACTGCATATGAAGTACTATTTGAGTGCTAGGAGTGACTAAGGAAACCACTTGAACAAGTCCCCAGTGATGGAGAGAGGATTGTCAGGCTAGATTTCTAAAATAATTTATCCTTTATTCATTTATCTATTCACTGGTTTATTCAGTGAAAGTTGAGGAGTTTTTATATTTTCCATGCATATGCTATATTGCAAGCCATGCAAAATTAATTTGTACCAGTTCTCAAAGTTACTTTTCTTATGGAGGAAAGCACATAAATAAGCAACTAATACATTTTAAGAAGTGATATGCTATTGGCTTACACAAACATTTCAGACTCAGCATGGATTCAGAACTCCATCTAATGTTTTTTTTTAACTAATTTTTTTCTTTTATCAGTCTCAGAGATGGGGGAGGCAGGGAGAAAGGGAGAGAAAAACATTGATCAGTTGCATCTTGCACTCACTGAACCTGCAGCGCAGGCATGTGCGCTGACCTGGAATCAAACCCGTGACCTTTTGGTTTGTGGGATGTTGACCACCTGACTGAGCCACACCAGCCAGGGCCGTCTGATGTTTCTCCCTGAAGGTGAATCTAAAAAGTTGAGCAGTGAGCGAGGTGATACAAGGGAAGTAGTGACAGGCACATAAAATAGCAAAGGCACAGAAAGAGAGAACATGGGGAATGAAAAAGAATTGGGAACAATGAGAGGAATTACTATAAATATAGCCAAAAAAAAGGTAATGTTCTAAAGGTAAATTCTAAAGGTAAATTTAGAATTTTTTTAGACTGACAGTATCGCAGGTGTCAAACCATTGTTTGTGTCCCTTCTAGCCTAACAGATCATTACAGATTGATACACAAAATGATCAAAGACCTTGACCTCTGCCTTGGCTCCTGAAAATAATAAATTAATTTAAACTTGCACCTCTAGGGAGCTTGCAACGCCATGGTCATGCAGTTGGAAAAAATAGAGAATAATGCCTTCCAGTTTGAAGAGGCACTTTGACTTACTTGAGAGAGCTTCTAAATTGGCCTTGGGACACAAATCCAGTACCCGTCTAATGAAGTGCACTTGGGCATGTTTGTGAAATCCTCTCAGGGATATTTTTAAGATGTGTTTATGGTATGCATCAAGTTTTATTAATGATTAAGACCCCTGAGTTATCTCTGAGCAAGAAATAGTCTTTTTTTTTTTTTAGAAAGCTATCATCACATACACTCCCAACAGTCATGGGCAGAGTAACTCCACATTGAAGTAACTCCCATTCTCTGCCACACCAGCGCTGTGAGTTAACTAGCTCTCTGCTGATTTCCATCTCTTTTCTAACTTCTGCAAGGGCCTAAAAAGCAGCAGTGGAACAGGTCTCAGCTTTCACTCTCCAAAATGCTGTAGCCAGTGTCTCTATCCCATGTGGTCTCTCTGCATACCCCTTGGGTAAGATCTCCTGTACAGCAACTTTAGCCGGCATGTCTCTCTATTTGAGTTTTTTCTTTCTTTCTTTTTTTCCTCTTTCTTTCCCACCCTGCTGCCCTGAGGCAGGGTGTGTGTTGTGGGGAAGAGGGTGCTGCCTTGAAGGTCAGTTCGGTGGCCTTGGCCTATATGCCAACATTAGAGGTAGGCCTCCATCTTTTTGTCCCAATTTAAATTATTAAAGTATAATTTTCAAAAAGTTAAAAAATATGAATCATACAAATATAAGTAAATGTCTATCAAAGATTTTATTCAATGTAGTAATTATTAGTAAGAGTATCAGTAGGATGTTAACATGTTTTTTCAAATTGTGTTTGAGTAGGTTTTTATGGGCAATGAAGATTGTTAGAATAAGGTTGATGGAGTTATTTGTTAATCAGAAATGATTTGAATTTCTACTGTCAGTTCTATACAGTAACGTCTGCTCTTCGAGGATTAGAACACAGCCCCATCAATACAAAGTCAATGCCTCATCCTGTGGTAGAACGCTACGTTGAAGAGAGAGAGGCCCAGTAATCTGTCTGTCTGCTTCCAATACCTATATTGAATTTCTGAAGCCATGTACTTAAACTGCTCCCTTAAATTGTTTTTAAAGAATATAGATTGTTAAATTTTTCACACCTTGTTTGGAATTGACCTTTCATATTTGCCATTTTCTTTGTCTGTGATTGTCATTATTGCTTATTTTGCAATAGTATCCCCTGAGTTAGTTCCTCACTCCAAACTATACTGGCTGCTAATGCTGACGATAGCAAACACACACTTCATACTCAAATAGCCAACCCGATGCCCTCACCCAGGCATAGTGGGCTCTCAGAGAGAATCTGAAGAACACACTGCACCATATCTGCCCTCCTTGAACACTTTATCAGGCATTTTTATTAGGCACTTTATTAATCTTTTTGTCACAGTATTGCTGTGTACTACATTTCCCCCCAACACCGCAGCAACGTTTATTTCTTTGCTCCTGCAGCTGTGGTCTGGATATGGCTGTGCTTGGTTCTTCTGGGATTTCCTGGGTTGATTCCAGGCCGAGGCTTCATGTGTTTCTTCATTTTCCTTGGACTGGGGGCCATCCGTGCATGTTCTTCTTGGGCTAGATCACCAAAGGGCAGAACCATGTCAAACTGAATGGTTATTGTCTCGTGTTTGTTACTATCCCCTTAACCAAAGCTAGTTTCAGAAGACAGCCCGCTATCCATGGAGAAGGAAGTATATTCTTCCCAAAGTGTAAGGAAGAGGAAAGTTAATATTTAACTAACAAAAATCCAAACTCTCACATACATATTTTATGAGACATATTTGTAATATACCAATTTTTAGGTAGTGAATCTTAGCTAAGATAAGCACCCCAGAGGTGAACATTGAACAAAAGGGATCTTTTAAGAGTCTAAATGGACATATAGTGGTCAACAGCAATGACTGCTTGAGTAGTCAGTCCACACCAGGCAATTGGTCAGATGTCGGGCCCATTATCTCTGGTGCTAAAGATAACCCACCCAGTAAATGGTTATGAATTACCAGAGAATCTGAGAGAGTGAGTGGTCAGGAGTTAGCACTGTTAGCAAGTGCCTGACTTGCAGACCTGACTTCTCTTCTTTCATTTATAACTTTCATCAGGCATGGTATTAAATATTTTGTAGGCTTTAGGCCATTTACCTAAAAATAGCAATAGTATTCCCACTTCTTATGAGAAAACTAGGCTTAACAAGATTAAATAATATGCTAAAGATAAATTGAACACCATTACCTCTGACTTCGAAATACAGAATATGGCAAAAGTAGTTTTACAGTCATGTATATGTGAAACAGAGTTTATTTTTATACTCTTATTTATTATATCATGTTCCAAGTGAACTACTGTAAACCTATGTTTCCCCACTCTCTATAATCCATAATCAAATAAAGGAATAGACCTCAAATTCCTGGTTAAATTCTGCCTCTGGAGCTTTTCTTCTCCTTCTTCGACAGCAATTCATCTTGTTTACCTGCTTTAGTCGACCCAAACCTTGAACTTAAACCTTATTTTCTTCTTGCTTGTGACCCCTTAGCTTTTCACCTCAACTTTGCCATTTGATACGGAGCCTTTGTACACTGGATCTCAGTTCCCCTTGGCCGTGTCTGCTTCCAGCTAATGACCCAGTTCAGACAGTTAATCAAAGCTTTTCCTTCAGCGTCAGAGTTAGATGCGCCTGTGCTTGTCCTGGAATTGTGCTCCAGAATGAGAGCTCTGTAAAAATGGCCTGTATGCTATCCCTTAAAATAAGAAAAGAGCTTTTCTTTGTAATAATTGGACATGTCGTTCTATGAATTGGAATAGAAAATTACCTGCAATTATATTTTACAGAATATATCTATTCATGTTGTTTTCATTAATCATTCATTCTTTGAAAAAGATTTTATTTAATGCTTTTGTATGTAAAACACTGAGAAGCAGAATTCAAGGATACAGAGATGAAAATTAGACACCACTCTGAAATGGATTCACCCATTAAGAAAATTATATTCTCTAGAGAAACCACATAGTAAAAGAAAACACCTTGTTTCTAACTTGGGCAACTCTCCATTCCCCACAATGGAGAAGTTTGATCCCTCACCCACATTCTGGTACCTTATCCGTCTTTATCTGCCACCCCTGCCCAGTCTAAATCATTAGGTTCAGGGATACCCTGTACCTGAAACCTCAATTGCATTTCAATTCCTAAGCCAAACTGGACTAAAGTAGGAAGCAGATTTGTCTGATCTACACCCCTCTCAGCCTACCCCTGGTCTACATGCGTTTTGTATTGTCTTCCTTCTTTGCCATCTTTCTGTGAACAAATGTCCACCACTGACTTCTGGCCTTTTATTTTGATTCAGTGTCAAAGCTCCACTTGCCTTCAGCCCAGGGTTCTAGTTTGGATGACAGAACCACTGTACTTGGTGTTCTGACTCGTGACTCCTTGCTACAGGAGTTGGAACTACATTCCTCTTAACTATTGACTATTAGACTATACTGGGTCTAGAGGTTTCTATGAAGTTAGAAAATACTTAGATAGCACCTTAGTATAGGAAGTATTGTTATCCTCATTTTATAGGTAAAGTCATCCAGGGAATATGACTCAGAGTCCATACCCTTAACCACCATGCAATGTGCTTCTCAAATTGTATCTTCCACTTACTGCTGTGCCTTTGTTACCAGCACCTGTAACTAATCTGGTCCCTAGACTCTGTGCCCACGTAGGAAACGGAGGCAGTGTTGACTTGCAGCCCACCATGCCATCAGCTCTGTTGGCTGCGGTGCCTGGACAAGGTCAGAGTTGTCTCAGTAGTACCAGTCTCTAGGTTCTACTTTTTCCCATTTGTTTTGTGGTATTCCTGGGCCTCCCAAGTTCAAATTGCTTACTTACCATCTTCTCTCCCTATTTACTATTCACTTTCCTAATAGCTACATTTTTATTCTCCTTTACCTATCCAGTATGTGGTAGTTGATTTGAATTCCAGTATAGACTTTCTAGCCTTCTAGCTTGCCCCTTTCATGTGTGTGTGTATGTGTGTGTATATATACATACATACATATATATCTTTAAACATACATAGCAAACATTAACAACTGTGGATCCATTCAGGGACCATAGAAGGCCAACCATTATGTCATCTGATACATCTTTTAGCTTTTCAACTTTATGAATGGAGGTTGTACCTACAGGTACATGTGTATAACTCTATTAGATGTGCTAATAAGTATACATGTATGAAACTTACAGAAAATGGAACAATGGCCAAAGCAAAAAAAATTCTGTTTCAAATGAATACCAGAATATTAATGTAAAGTTTTATATGTTAAATACTAACACTTTACAAATTATTGACAGACTATTGAAATTATTGACAGATTATGCAAATGTGATTTCAAAACGGTATTTATTAAATTTTCATTTAAATTGTAAATTAGAACATTAACATTTATAAGAATCTAACATGTATCTTCATTGAATTACTACTGAGAGAAAATTGCTGCCATTATAAAAGACTAGAATGTGCATAATAGGCTTTAATAGCAATATAATGTAGAATTATCTTAATCAGTTCATTTGACTGGACTGAAAGATAATAATTGATATCTGAAATTAATTAATTTGGATTGATTGCCTTTTCTTCATTAGCCTGATGGCACTGACAGGAAAAATAAATAAATAAGAGCGAGAAAGACTCAATACAGTCATGTGCTGCTAATGACAAAGAAGCATTTTGAGAATGTGCCATTAGGCAATTTTGTCATCATGCGGACACCAGGTGGCATGCATTTACACAAACCTAGATGGGGAAGGCCACTGCACACCTAGGCTATGCCGCAGAGCCTATTGCTCCTAGGCTGCAAACCTGTGCAGCATGTTCCTGTATAAAACAACACAAGGTTAAATCGAGCACAAACAAAATGATTCGACTAAGAGACGTAGTAAACATGAGGTACAGGAGGCGGCTGCTGGAGTAACGTGGCATATGTTTTTTCAGCAAACTTTTCCTACAAGTAGACAAATTACACTCTAAAGTAACAATAACATGTATATTAAATGTATAAACCAGTAACATAGTCATTTGTCATCATTATTGAGTATTATGCATTGTACATAACTGTATGTGCTGTATGCATTTATACCAGGGACGGCACAGAAGGTTTGTTCACCCAGCAGCACCACTAACAAGTGAGTAATGGTCCTGCTACGAAACTGTAATGGCTCCATCACTAGGCAATAGGAATTTCTCGGCTCCATTACAATCTTATGGGACTCTTCTCATATCTACAGTCTGTGAGTAGTTAACCAAAACCTCCTTAAGCGATGCATGCCCGTGCTCACGGTGCTTAGATAACCTCCTTTCAGAAAACCCATTGTTTAAAGCCCTTGTTCATTGAGCGATTTTTCTGTGCTGAGAATTTTCATTCAGTTCTCACAAACCTAAGGGACAGGATTTGTCCCCATTTGAGAAGACGCTGGGAACTGGAGTGGTTCAGTACTCTGTGTGTAGTAATACAGCTGAGTGAGCGTGGAGCCAGGAGTGTGCTCTGGGCCTTGCTAAATCTGTGAGGATTCTGCAACATTTACATTCCCTCAGCCTTTCAATTACGCTGCCGATGTAAAAAAATCCTTTCTAATGATAAAAGGTAAAAATGGTAAAATATAAGTAAGCAATGGATGAGGGCAAAATTCCTGATTTCTCCTTTGTTGTAAAGCTGAGATGACGGCTGTTGCCAAATCGTACACAAAACCACGAATAAGAACTTGCTACTTCTGCATTTAATGTTCTATTTAAACAAATAAATGAAAGAATATTATTTTGACTATAGTGACTTAATTTTTAAATTGCAATATCTTTAATCAAATTCAATATGACAGTAAAATAAGTAGTAATTGAAATCATGAATATTTATATGCCCTTGAACTTGGTTCTCAGAATGTACCTCAGTGGGCCATATAGCTAATATTTCAAACTGAGTATAATCACATTACATCTGGAAAAAATGTAGGACTCGGTAATGAGTATTTGAAATATGTAATGCTTAAGCAGGCTATGTATAGTAAAGCAATGTGCGTTACAGATGAGAGACTGTAAGGTAATGACAAAAGACGAGATTCGGGGTCTCTCCTTTCAATTTCCAGGTATTATTCCAGGAATAACAGGTTTTTCTTTATGTACTATAGCATGCTCTTTTTAACATAGGCCTATTTTAAAATTCATTTATTTGCTTTTGGATAATGAAAGATTCCACTAGTCACTGAAGGCAGTTTATTAGCAATAATAGTAATATAACCACAGTAGCATTACAGGAACAAATTATGACGTGACTTCGGTAATTACATATGTTTTTATTTCAGCGAAAAAATCAAAATCATCTTTTAATTTTGAATGCTATTTTTAGTAAAATGATCAATCATATTAAATTTTAATATATTTCTAATTATTTAGACATTTTTACTTAAAATATGTATTTTTAAAAAGTAATGATTATTGGATATTTATGGCTGTATTAAAAATCTGTTGCCAATACATTTCCATACACTGGTCTATTTAAAGTTATTTATGGAAATAAATATTGATTTTAAAATTATGAAATAAATTAGACCTCATTATATTTTGATTAGCATCTTGAATTTCTGAGGGTGTGAGCTAACAGAATCCTGGAATTAGGTTCTCTAAGCACTACAATTTTCAGAGCCTGTGAATTATGGAAATCGATATAAATATGACAGATAGATATACACATAGACATAGTCTTTTTAGTATCTATTATGGACTGAATTGTGCTGACTACAAACTTCATATGTGAAAGACCTAACTCCCAGTCCCTTAGAATGGGATGGTATTTGGGGGTAGGTTGTTTGAAGAGAGTAACCAAGGTCGTTTTAATGAGGGTGGACCTAATCTGATAGAACTAGTATTCTTCTAAAAGAAGGAGAGACCCCAGGGATGCACCTCCACAGAGAAGAGGTCATGTGAGGGCCCAATGGGAAGGCAGCCCAACCATCTGCAAGCCCAGAAGAGAGTTCTCAGGGGAAACTATACCAACTGACACTTTGACTGTGGACTTCTAGCCTCCAGAACTGTGAGAAAATACATTTGTTCTGTTTAAGCCACATAGTCTGTGTGCTGTAGCAGGCCTGACAAACTCATACAATATCTTATCATGTATTGAAAGATTCAAGTATATATATTTTTTCAATAGGGCTTTGGAAAGTTAGGAGTTCCTGTCAAATATTTTATTTCTTCCTTATTCTTCTGCTTTTTTGGGAAAGATCTGATTCTGGTATTTATTAACTGGGTGCTGTTAAACTTGTCATTTAACTCCCCTTGTATAAGTAAATTCATTTTAAAATGTCAGAGATTCATCTCTGATATTGGTTCAATTTTCTTGAAAATTTTTCAATTTTAGTATTGCAAGCATGTACATATATGCTTGCCATTAGCCAGAGAAAAATATTTGCCTAAAATTTTGACAGGTAAATTTAATATCTTAGTTTATATCACAGAACTGCCCATTACTAAAAATGATATCAAGAGTCAAATTAATAAATTGGAAAGGAGATGAATATATAATTTAAGAGAGACATTTAAAAATGAAAAAATATTAAGTCACCAAAATGCAGATAATACAAGTTATCATGTTTCTGTACAAAATTCAAAATGGTTCAGAATTATACTATCTAATCTAGTTGTAGGTCCCATAATGTATTTGCTGCTATTGTAAGAGTATTGAGCAATAATTTGTTAAGTAGCTGGGCATTAAGAATCGGATTAAGAGAATATTAAGAGCCTTCAACCTAGTAATTCTATTTCTGGAAACCTACCTTAAATGTAACTTAAAATAGTATAAGCATTTTAAGTATAAAATAATGATTGTGAGCATTACTTTTAATGGTAAAAATTAGAAATAATCCAAGGACTGAATAAGTGAATATTTAAACAAGGTATGTTATGGTCATTTTGTAAATTAGTAAAAATAAAATAGATGAGTCAAGGAAAATAATGCTGGGTGATCCATACTACTCTGTTATTAGCAGTTGTAGGTGATAAAAATATGGGTGATTATTTTCTTCAAAGGCTTTCAAACATTTTAAAATTTCCTATGACTCTTCCTTATTGTGATACACATTATTGGATTTCTTACTCAAAACCATTTTCCATTTCTTCCTTGCTAATAAGACCCTGCATTATTTTAGACAGGCATTATGTTCAGCTGAAAATTTAATTTGGCATTCCTTGACGGTGATGATGCCATGGAACAGTTGTGCTTAATGAAATCTAGGCAGGGAGTCTTCCAAGAAATTTCTCTAGAACGAGCTAGTCTTTTAGGACAGCCACCTTTTTGGGGTTGTTCTTTGTGGTTCTTTTGTCCTTCCTTATTTTATGGCTGGCATGAAAATTCAGTGCTGGAGGTGAGACCACCAATCCAGGACGCAGGACTACAAATATGGAGCTCAAGCCCCATGCTGAGGGGGGCCTGGCGGAGAGATGGCCCCTGGGCTGCCTTCCTTTCAGACGCTGTTCCAGCCCTGAGCCACCTGCCTCCTCCAGACTTCTTAAGGGATGAAAACTGAATCCCTGATGTGTTTAAGTCACTATTGAATTATATTTTCTGATATTTGCAGCTTAAATCAGACCCTGACACATTTATACACGTACAGCAGATTCTCAAAGAACATCATTTCCCTCAAAGTTATTTCATTATATCATTGATGAAATGCGATAGAAACTTAACTCTTGTTTATCTCAATTAGCCTATGGTACATTGGTTTTCTTATACCTTGTTTTGTTTCAAGTTTTAGAACCTATTGGCAATATTGAGGACTTACTGTATTGCATATATAAGCCCATATACTAATTATTTTCTGTATTATGTATTTATATTAATGGGCTTGTATCTATGTAATTGCAAATTATATACATATAAATTGAATAGGTATATGTGGATACATCCACCTACCTATAGATAGATATGAAGGAATGTACACTGGACAGAAAAAGAACTACATATATGCCTACTTGCATCTATATGTAGTTCTATATGTAGGTATATTGTATACTTATATGTACATTTGTATGTATATGTGTGTGTTTAACTCTCTAATATACTCTGATTCATGCTTCAAGATTTAGCTCAAACGTCTTTCCTCTGTGAAGTACCCTCATCCTGCTTTCTTATAACTTGAGTGTGCCTGTTATAGCACTTATTTATAATTTTGTGTTGTAATAATTTATATATATATGTGTACATATACACATATACACACACACATATATATAACTTCCCATTTCTTGTTTATTAGTTAATGGGCAGCTACATTTTCTCAATCATCATTGGTGTACATTTTAATAGATAATAGATTGATTAAAAATTCTAGTGATTCAGTTAGATATCATTTTTATGTTTATTATATCTCTTCAGTTAGATAGCATTTTCAATCCCTTTCCAATGCCCCATGTACTGTTATGTACAAAACATGCATTTGGTGATAGATAATTGATTAATAACATATACAATACATATATATGTATTAGGATTTCCAATATCTGCAACTCGTATACATAACATGAAGCATTCAATCCGATGCTCACTGTGTGGTAGGATATCTTGCATATTTACATGAACTGCCCTTTCAGGGAACACACTAGCCACAGTATAGCAGATGGCCCAGCACACAGGTTCTGAAACTGAAATGTGTGGCCACAGGCCTGAGTCCCAGTGGTTACTAGTTCTGTGCATTCAAGCAAGTCACTTAATCATTTATACCTCAGCTTCCTCATTGGTAGTAGAATAATAATTGTACCTTATTTATTAACTTGAGAATGTAAAAGTTTCTAGAACTTTCTAGAACTTTCACACTAAACAGTTAGAAAGTTTTTGATAAATACTGTCTGTAAGTAATAGTTTGTAGTCAACATATACAATTAGATTCTAATCTGCCTCTTAGAAAATACCTGTCAGAAGTTGGTCTTTCCAGAATGTGTATTATTTTCTTTTTTATTGCTTCATTAAGCCTTCAGTTAATTATTTATGTTACCATAATCTAGATTCAAGGTATGTGCTAAATTTTCTAATATAGCTTCTCAATATGAAAGTAATCAATAATTCTTTAGACTGAACAAAAATGAGTTAGAGAAAGACTGAAATTGTGATCTTCATATTAGTCTCGTGATAAGGATCTATAGACATACTCAGTCTTTCTCTTTAGTTCTGTCATGTTGAAGACATTCCTCAGAGAAATTTGAAGTTGACATATTTTGCGTGCATGATTTGTAAAGAAACTCCTGATGAGAACTGTTTCTGTAATAGACTTTAGAAAGCTTCTGTGATAAATTTCAATTTGTAAAGGACTTCACTTCAAGAACCATTCTTTCAGTCCAGTTTCCCATTTTATAAGGAAACTTTTATTGTCACAAAATACGTATTTATATATTATGCATATCAAAAATAGGGTTGTCTTCATAATTGTATCAATAGAACCATAAATATATTCCAGGAGAGTAAACCAACAACACACAACTACTTTTAAGCATCCTAACGTAAACATTATTCTTTCCATATTCCTAAATTATACTTTCCTATATGAAATGAGTAATTATAAATGCTTTCTTATTCATATCTGTATGTATACATTTAAAAACTTTGTGTATATGTGTACATGTATTCATAATATTTTAATTTTTTAATCTTTGAAAGCACAGCCAATTGGACCTTTGTACATTCACCAAATTACCCTAATTATATAAGTATTCATCAAAGATTTATGAAGGCTATGTACTGAGCATTCTAGGTGCTAGGGATCTGAGTAGAACAGATAAAATCTTATTCTTGAGGTTATCTACTAAAATATTTTATAATTTAAATGTATTGTATTTACCTACACTCCTAGGAAGATGTTTTGAAAAAAATATTCAATTTTTGTTCATCCTGTAAGTGCCTTAATGGTTATTAATATGAGCTAAATGTGTAGTGGTTATTAAGACTATCACAGTGACATCTGACATTACACGTTCCTGCCCTCTGCCATGCGACTTGCATCGGCCAATAAAGTGTGAGTGGGAGTCATGGCTGCTGTTGCTGCTGAGTAGATTTAAAAGTCAGAGTGATCCTGAAGGATGTGGCAAACGGGGCATCCACTTAGCCTGTGTGATTGACTGATGCTTAACAAAGCTTCGTTTCAGATTCACGTTGCCTTGTGGACTGTGGTAAGAGAGACTCTCATCCTGTTAAGCCATGAAATGTTGGAGTTGTTTTTGTTAATGTGGCATAACTTGACATATGCGACCGATATAGCAGCATTCTAGGTGCTGAGGATATAACAGTGAGCAAAGCAGATAAAGTATTGAAACCGGAGGGCAACAAAGTCTGGAGCTGGCACTGTCTGCCACGGCTCAGGCAAAAAGAAGAGACAGGGATTGGGTTATAATTGCACTCTTATTGATGTAAGAGACCAGCAATCTGAGAAGGTGGCAGGTGAAAAATTCTAACATCCACCTTACTCTGAGCTTTCAGAAACAAGTCTTTATAGGGGAAACATGGATATTCAGGAGGGGAAAATTCCTAGGGGGAGCACAGACATGCTGTTTCTCTTGGGAGGGAGAGCTGAGAGGGGAGTTTTCTCAAGCTGGCTCCCTTTGTCCCAGTGTTATTTCTCCTCTTTGCATTAGCATGGCAAGCAAAGCTATGTATTTATTCTCTGGTTAGGGAGGGGAGATATAAACTATTTTCTATCAAGTGTCCTGGTTAGGGGAGATACATACGGTCTTGCGATTCACCAGCTGGTTGCAATTTGCTCAAACTATTTGGTCTTGTTTAATTTTATCGTCCAGGTTCCCCATTCCACTTGTCCAGAATGTTCCCAGCTTCTTGCTAACCTGTTTGAGTACCTTCGTATGTGGACCTTATGTGCAAGCAATGCAACTAAAATTTAAAATAAGAATGATAAATTGGAATACTTATGAAGATAGTGTAAAGTGCTATAAGAACAAAGTTCAGTGAGGAGATAAAGAATAACAGTGGGTACGATTTTAGACAGAATAGTCAGGAAAGTCATTTCTGCAGAGGTGACATTTGATCAGAGACCTGACTTAAAAGAGAACAAGGGCCCTCAGGGCCTGGTGCTGCAATTGGTGACACAGCTTCTAAATCAGTCCGAGTGGGTACAGTCCTGAGCCCACCAACCACTGCCTCTAGTCAATATGGAGAAACAATGAAGAAATGTGGAGGCTATCAGACGAGAGAGTGCCCCATGTGAACCGCATGGAGCCCACGTGCTGCATTGGCCGGGGCAAGGGGAGGTGTGTAGGAGAGGAGCATTTAAAGGTTGTATGAATATACAGATAAGAAACCTTCACAATCAGTGGGAGAAGACAGTTTTGAATACAAGAATATGATTTGACTTATAATGTTACAAGATAACTTTGACCTCTTAGCAAGTAACAAACCAGGGGGTCAAGAGTGGAGTCAGAGAAACTAGTTAACATGCTATTGAAGTACTAGGTAGCTGTGCAGGAGGTGACATGGAGTCACAAACTAAGAATGTGTAGAGATTGAGTCAACAGAGTTTGCTGTGATATTGTGGTTGTACGATGAAGGGAGTGTGGCGGGGGCTGGGTGAAAGAAGCCGACAGGCAGCAAGGGTTATAAGGATAGATGAAGGAGAATGACTGGAAACATAAACTAACCAGATGGAAAGAGAGCCAGGGTAAATTCCTGGAACAAATAGAATGGTAAATCATATTTTATTCTGAGCCTCTCCTCATTTTTTTGAATTCTTGTTTCTTTATTCTTTTCTGGTTGGATGTTTCGTTCTTCCTTCTGGTCCACTCCATTGATTGGAGTCCCAGTTTCCTTTCCATCACTGTTGGTTTCCTGTGCATTTCCCTTCATTTCAATTAGTTTAGCCTTCATATGTTCCTCTAATTTGTGGCTAAAATCAACCAGTCCTGTGAGCATCCTGATCACCAGTGTCTTGAATTGTGCATCTGAGAGGTTCGCTATTTCCTGGTCACTTAGAGTTATCGGCTCTGGGGCTTTGAGTTCTTCTTGAGCCATATTTTGGACTGTTTGTGCCTGTTACGTATAAACATTCCAATATCAATTATAAGGGTACCAGAAAGGGAAAAGAAACAGCCACGAGTGGAAAACTTATTTGAACAAATAATAAAGGAGAACTTCCCCAGTCTGGCAAAGGAAATAGACTTCCAGGAAATCCAGGAAGCTCAGAGAGTCCCAAAGAAATTGGACCCAAGAAGGAACACACCAAGGCACATCATAATTACATTAGCCAAAATTAAAATGGAGAGAATCCTAGAAGTAGTAAGAGATAAGGGAACAGTTACCTACAAAGGAGTTCCCATCAGATTGTCAGTGGATTTCTCAAAAGAGACTTTATAGGCAAGAAGGAGTTGGAAGTATTCCAAGTCATGAAATCCAGACCTACATCCAAGACTGCTCTACCCAGCAAAGCTTTCATTTAGAATGGAAGGGCAGATAAAGTGCTTCTCAGATAAGATCAAATTCAAGGAGTTCATAATCACCAAGCCCTTATTATATGAAATGTTAAAGGGACTTATCTAAGAAAAAGAAGATAAAAAAATATGAACAGTGAAAGGACAGCTAGATCAGAAGCGGAACCGTAGAAATGAAGAACACATGGAGGGTTAGCAACAGGGGAGTGGGGGGAGGAGAAGGGGGAAGAAGATACAGAAAATAAGTAGCATAGATGGTAGGTAGAAAATAGATAGGGGGAGGGCAAGAATAGTATGGGAAATATAGAATCTAAAGAACTTGAGACACGTGGTAGTAAACTAAAGGGGGGAGGGGGTGTGCAGGGGGGAGGGGAATGAAGGGGGGGACTAGAACAACTGTAATGGTATAATCAATAAAATATATTTTAAAAAAAAAGATTTCATTCTGAATTCTGGAGCAAACTTCACCTAAATCTACATCGAGGTGCTGACACGCTAAGTTATTCTTTCCTTCCAGAAAGTGTTATCTAAGATTCATGTACCACACACTTTTGGTAGCCTAAACAGATCCCCTTGATAAATTACCTCCTCTGGATCTAAATCCCAATCAGTGGCACCTTTGCCTGAGGGCTCCCCAGTGGTTGCAAAGCACCAGGGAATTAATTCCCTCTGTGGGAAGCTCTTAAACAATTGCTTAACAGCAGCTCATGGGTCAGTAATTTAGCTCTGAGATAGGCTTTCCATACTGGCACCCCGAATTTTCTGGTGAGATTAAACTGCAGTTGTCCAGATCAGTAATATGTTTGATAATTTACCCTGTATTTGTGTCTTTTTCTTCTCTGGGTCACCTCATTTCTCCCTGATCATTATTCCTAGTACCACCTCCTAAATAATCTATTGTGCTCAAATCCTTTTATCAGGGTCTGCTTTTAAGGAAACCTAATTGAAGACAGTCCATACATAGATAATGGTTTTTTCAAGTTGAATAATTTCTAAATGAGGTGTCTTCACCCAGTGAAAGGGAAGCAACACATACAGAAGGTTCATAGGTATGATATCACAAAGATTATCACATTTATTCCTTAAAGCAATCATGAGGTTTGTACCTGGGAGCCACTAGGAGAGGAAGTGACTATCTAAATATAAGATTAAATCATGACAGGCCCTGGCTGGCGTAGCTCAGTGGATTGAGCACAGGCCTGCGAACCAGAGGATTGCGGTTCAATTCCCAGTCAGGGCACATGCCTGGGTTGCAGGCCAGTTCCCTGCAGGTCAACTCCCAGCAGGGGACACGCAAAAGGCAACCATACATTGATGTCTCTCTCCCTCTCTCCTTCCCCTCTAAAGATAAATAAATAAATAAATAAATAAATAAAATTAAAAAAAAGATTAAATCATGACAAAGTCAGGGCTTTATTTATATTTTTCCTTCTACTTTATTTACTGATGAATGCCAATGATCTGTAAGAGTCCTGTCACGTGCAGGCACACAAGGAGTATTTTGAAGAATTCTTACACTAAAATAGTTCAGCTCTACCTGGGAAGGATGTTGTTTTGATGGGAACTCAGACTCAAGAGAGGATCTGCCCAAGCCGTGAAAAAGAAGGGAGCTTTCAGGCCGGAGAGATGAACCACTGCAGTCACCAGATCAGTGAGACAGCACATATAATATCCCCTGGACTTCGTGGATGTTATAAACAGGTTTTAGAGATGCATTAACTAAGGCTCAGAGAAGTAAAAGAATTTCTTCGCAGTCCTAAAACTAATAAATAATAGAGACTAGATTTGAGCTCAGGTGTGTTTTTTTTTTTGTCTCCCATCACCTTAGTATAATTTTTAACCCTTGAGAATTGGCCCACGGTTAGGCAGTTATGCTTTAGAGAAACTGTAGATAAAGCCATGTGTTTTTTTTTATATATTTTTTAATGAGTGCCTTAGTCAACTTGAGCTTGCTATGATAAAATGTTATAAACGTGGTGGCTTAGACAATAAACATTTATTTCTCACAGTTCTGGAGGCTGGGAAGTCCAAGATACAGCTTCTGGCAGATTTGGTGTCTGGTAGGAGCCCTCTGCCTGGATTTCGGATGATGGAGATGGAAGGAGGTCTGGGCTCTTCGCCTTCTCCTAAGGGCACTGAAAAGGCCTCATGTAAACCTAATTGTCTCTCAAAGGCCCCATCTCCAAATACCATTACCCCATTACCCCCGGGATTAGAATCTCAATATATCCATCTGTGGGGATACAAACATTCTGTCTGTAGCAATTAGCGTACATTTACAGGATAGTCTCAGTATTACTTCTCAGGGTATAATTAGAGATTTTAATTAACCACAGCTTAATCTGCGGCCAGAATGGAAAATGTGTTACAGAGTGATGGATTTGGGGATAGTAGGAGGAAGAAGACTGGCACTTCCCCTTCCCTGTTTGAACAAGTAAATAGTAACATATAAAAAGTTCTGCAAAATGTGATAAATTACAACACCCTTAAATAAAAGTACCTAAAATAAGCAAAGTGCTATCCAAAAGAAAAGTAAAATTCAACTAACAGGTGTTCCCACAAAGGAGAAGAGAGGGTCATTATTTTGAACCTGAGAAACTGAAAAGAGCAAGAAAAAAATCTTCTTTATTAAGACTTCTATAATAGGTTCCGGAGGCTTGAGACCCTAGAGCCAAAACAAAGCAAAGCAGGAAACAAAAGATGAGCAGCGTCCTTGGAAGCAGACCGTTGGACCCCTATTCACTCCCACCCTCAGGCTGAGAACACAATTCAGACTCACACCAGTGTATCTAAGTGCGTCTCCTCAGGTTTTCTGTGACCTCCATCAATCACCCTCTCCTCATTTCCGGTCATGTACCAGTCAGCAGATGACGTGTGCTGTGCACATTTATTCAACCCCACCTCCCACACAGGGGCCCTAGCTCATTCCTTCACAGATCACTCTCATAACCTTTTAACAGCTGGGGTACTTTAAAATAAAAGCAAGGAAGGTGTAGAGATTTTTGGAATTTCATTATTGCCCTTGGATAAAAAATCAGTTATTACAGTATCAGATTTTATAGAGGCATCTCATGTCATAAGATTATTTATACATCAGTCTCTGTCTACCAAACATGTTTCCATAACTCTAATTCCATAGTCTAATCTTATTTTTTACTGTACATACTAAAGAATTTGTTTTCAATAACTCTACCTGTTATTTTGTGAAATTCACTGTAAATAATAATCCAGAGATGTGGATATATGCCCCCAAAGTCTCTTCGATTACAGAAATTCTGTGATCCTGTGTAAATTTTCCTTGAATTCCCTCCAGAAGTGTTCATTGTTAGAAATAATTGAAGACTGTTTTAACACCGTTTTCTTCTGACACAGAGTCCCAAGGACCCTCGTATAGCAGGCTGTTGGTGTATTCAAGCAAGATTAACAACTCAAAATAATTTAAGGAAAGAAGTAACAAATTAAAACAAAACAAAAAGTACTAAAGGGAAGGGAAAATAAATTGTATATTTGGACTATTAGACATTCTTTTCTCACATACTTAGTTTTTAAACTATTAGCTAATAAAATTTAACACCCCAGCATTTTTCTCTAGAATATTTCATTTTACTACGTAGCATTATTTAATAGATCATCTATGCTACTCATTTGCCTAGATACTACATGGTTTGGCATGTAATCACACTGTTTATACAATTTTGAACATCCTTGTCTCCTTAGTAGATTACAAGTAATTCATTTTGCCAAAGTACTGGCTTCTCTCCTTACTATCAGCTACAGTACTGAAGTAACCATTATTATACTTGTCAGTATAACCGACAGTCCTGGGCACAATGCCTTGTTCATAATAGATTCCCTAATATCAGTTGAGTTAATAAATAAATGAATAAGTACTTACTGAGTTGAATTAGAATTAAAGTCATGCTGGAGGAGAATTGCTGTTAGTGGAAATCACCGAAACTCTTCCTGTAGCCTAAGCTGTTCACATGCTAGTCACCCCGAGATGTGTATTATTGTGCCATGTGCCAAGTACGTTAGTTTTACAATATCCTATTGCAACTTACAGAAAATTGAAATTGAGCGAGCTTAAACAAGGGGCTTGCAGCATAACTCCATTCTGGGCCCACATGGACGAAGACCTGTTTCCTGACTATGCATTATCGGGGAGGCTTTTGGTAGTAGCTGCCATTGGCTAATTAGGTTCTCCCCTCTTGGTTCCAAGATGGTTGTAGTTACAGAGAAAGCAAACCCCCACCTGCAAAATACTGAAAATGGAGCAAAGCTTCATTCCAAGAAGTCCCAGCAAATGTCTTTGCAGATGTCCTGTGCACCCACCTTGAACCAAACACTGCCATGGGGAAGGTGGAATATACCACCAGTTTAACCAAATCAAGGTTTCCTGGAACCCAGTAATGTCAGATCACTTGGAACCATATACAGTAAAAGGGGAAATAAGTTTTTGACAGGAATATTGAAATATGTTCACTAAAGACCATGGAAATGGACACTGGGAAGCAAAATTAAGTAAAAGGAAACTACTATCCATGATCTCTGTTTTAAAGGTAAGGAAACAAAATGCAAAGGGGTTCGGGTCACTTTCCCCAGATCACACAGCTAACAGGGGCAGAAATGCAGTTTGAAATCAAGTCTGTCTCAACACCAGTACATTGTACAACCTTTCTTAAATATGCATCTGCTTCCGTAGCTCTCCAATATGCCATTTCTTGCCAATGAAAGAGTATTTGTAGACTGTCATTACTAGCAATAAATATATTTTTCAGAATATAACTTTATCTGAGGACATCTCTCTATTTTGCTATTCATTTCTATTTAACTGATAAAATTTTTATGTCCTGCCTAGCCTAATTTTTCTTCCACAACCTAGTGGCCACCCACTTATATTTTAGGAATGTGCTGTGTGTGTATGTATACATGCATTTATATATACATATACATATACATATATATATATATACATATATATATATCTTGTTCAATCAACAGTGACAGAAAGTTAGTGTGAACCATATTTATATTTATGATAGCAAAATATTATAGTATTAACCAATGCATTTAGTGTGGGAATTATTTTTTATTCAAAAGTTTTTGTGATGAGTCTACAATAGTAGTGTAAGGAAATCAGTCAGCCCATTCCAGGTGAATATTATTTTTGTCTTCTGTTAACCTAATAATAAAAAAGCCAAAGTGAGAGGCAACAAGCTTGAGACCAAAAGCATTGCCATTCTGGGAGGCACCAATGCAAGTAGAAACATCGTGTTTCAATTATGAGGAAAGGGCAAGGGGTATTTATGAGAAGAGAAGGGAAATAATTACATGAATAGAAGGAAGGAATTTCTATTGGTGCTAATAAACCAAGTGAGGAATCTCTATAGGTTCCAAATGAACTACATTGTTCTTTAGCTGTACCTGGTGGTGCTAATTCTAAAGAATGTTCTCAACTTTCAGCCTGGTAGTCAAGATGTCTGCTTTCCTATTAGCTTTACACACAATTATTTGGAATATAATGTTGGTTTGGTCCAGTATAAAGGTTATTTTCCCAGTTCAAACATTTCAAAAGTTTGAGGAGTAAGCTGCACAAGGCAATTTCTCTGGGATGATGGCTTTGATTGCATTTTGAAATGACTCTGTATATGTCATTTTTCATAAGTATAGTATCTGGATTTCTGCTCAGGGTAAGAGCTAAGAATGAATGGCTTTAAGAAGCTAGAAAAAGCAAGAAAACAGGTCCTCTCAGAACCTCTGAAAGATGAGCGGTCTTTCTGACACCTTGATTTTAACCCAGTGAAACTTCTGTCAGTCTCCTAACCTGCAAAACTCTCATAAACGTGTATGGCTTTAAGCCACTAAATTTGCAGTAACTCATTATAGCAGTAATAGAATAATATGACAGGGGACCCCCAACACTCCAGAATTTATTTATAAAAATGTATTTATTATTACATGTTTAAACTTCAGTCACCTTCAAAGTACTTTCCACTTGGTACAATGCACGTATTGAGATGTTTCTTCCACTGCTCAAAACAGTTTTGAATCTGTTGATGTTGATGTTTTAGTGCTTCTGCCATTTTTTGCTTCACCTCTTTCACATCGGCAAAATGTTACACTATGAAGATTTTTTTTTCATCTGGGAAAACAACAACAACAAAAAAGTTGCTCACAGAGGCCATCACACCTAGAGTGGAACCTAGTTAGTCACCAAACCGCATGGACTGAGTAGATCCTAAAATCTGAGAAACTGAGTCCATTATCAAGTATGGGTTGGTCTTAGATGAAAGCTTGGCCATAGACTAGACTAGCACTCTTAGACATGAGAACTATATATGCTGCATACTACATTAGCTTGAGCAGACTATTGTTAACAAATACCTGAAAATGTAGAAATCACTTAGCAACTAGGTGATGGGTAGAGAGGCTGGAGGAATTTTGATGTGGCTGCTAGACAGAGTCTAGATCGTCATAAAGGGACTGTGGATAGAAGTGTGGTCATGAAATATGACTGTGGTGAAGTCTTAGAAAGGAAAGGGGAAAGCTGGAAATAAAGCCACAATCTTCTTGAAAAACATGTACGTAATCAAGAACAAAATATGTGTAGAAACGTGGATGTTACAGATCATACTGGTGAGTTCTCAGACAGAAGTGAGGAATCTATTATTGTGTGGAAGGAACTCCATCTAGCAGAATCCTCCCATCTGCCGTAGGTGGTAAATAAGTCATCCTGGACACAACCTCCCTGTTCCAGTGGGAAGGGGTGGCAATTCCCTCTAGTGGAGGACGCCCTGAGCCCTCCTCCCAAGTGGCTTTATTGGGAATGGTATATGTAGGTGTATACATCATACATGCATAGCTCATCAATCACTGTCAAAAAAGCTATAGTCATACAAAAACAGGTATTATTTACAGATGACAATTGAAGGACCACAGAGATCTGTCATGGGTCAGGGTCTATTGGTCATGCTGATGCCAGAGGGTCTTTAAGATGTGTTTCATGAGATAAGGAGTTTTCTCCTTAGGCCTTGAACTTAAAACATCCAGTTTATATCGCCAGGGCTATACAAAACAAAGCAGAGCAAGCTTCAAAGGCTACAGTGTATTTATCAGGCCTGATTCTCACGGGAACTCTCGATGTTGGGTCATGTCTGCCACCTGCATTACCTGGTTTCCCAGGGGGACTCACTAGCCCCTTTCAGGGCCTGCTCTCCTGGGGCTGCGATCTCCAAAACCACATGGAGCGGTCCTCAACATTACTGAATAACAGGGAAAAGATGGTCCACGTTTACAAAGTGGCAAAAATTGGCTAAAGTGTTTTCATGTGTCTTGTGATAGATAAAATGATGAAATTCAATATTTAGCTGAAATGATTTCTAAACAAAATGTTGAAGATGCAGCTTGTATTCCCCTGAATTCTTATAGTAAAATATGAGAAGAGAGAGATGAATTCAAGAAGGAATTGTTAAGCAAAAAAGGAACCAAAAATTAAATATTTGAAAAGTTCTCAGCTTCTCCATATTACAAAAAAAAAAAAAAAAGTGATCCTCTGCTCTGAGAACACCAAAGGGGCAGCTGAACTATCATCGCTTGATGAAGAAAGAGATGATGGGATTATAGCAGAAGAGGCCCCACTGGTTTGATCTGAAGGGTTGGGAGATGGATAAATGGAGGAAGGCCATCAGACACTGTGGACTGTACAGGACCAGATAAAAGGGCTATGTGCCTGTGAACATGCCTCATTATTTAAGAATCTAAAACAGAAAAGAAGTAATGACCCCAAGGCAATTCAGAGATCTGCAAAACTGCCACTTCCACCACCACAGGCCCAGGGGGAATGATGGTTCCTGCTGGTTTCAGAGGCTGGGGCCTCTTTAGTACTGAGCGCCAATTGTCTCCACCTAGTGACTCTTTCTCTTGTTCGAGACTTGCCTCTCCGATAGGGCTTAATTTTGAGCACTTGAAAAAATTGGTTAAAATATATCATAGTTTAATATCTAAGTAAATTATTTTGGAATATAACTTGGCTCAATGCTTTCATATTTAAATTTTAAAATGCTGGCCGGTTCCTTAAATACATATACTTCTTTTACCAAGCAGCTGGTATTCAAGATTATTAAAGTTGCTAGATAATTTGAGAGAAAAAAACATTTACCATTCTTCATTAAACATGTATTATTGTCTAAAATGATCCTGCTATTTTTATCTTTAACACTAGACTTAAAAATATGTTTGCTGAGGTTACAGCACTGTGCTTTGTCTCATAGATCTCTAGGATGCAAATTTATTTTCTTTTACTCTTAATGGTATTACCAAACAGAATTGGGGTTCTGCTGCCTACCACCCATAGGCAAACTTCAGAGGCAGAGTTTTGATGAAAAAGGAAAAGAATCTTTTGTTCAAAAGCTACACAATTTTGAAAGAATGGCAGGCTTCTGCCCCAGAGCCCACCCCCTCCAGAAAAAAGCCCTGCCACCCTCTCCATACCTCTAAGACTGTGCCCAGAGTTCCTTCTCCCCCTTAAAAATAGCATTTTGGGGGAAACCACGGGCTGCAGCTTAGCCATCCTCCAAGCAGCTCACCTTCTTTCCCTGTTACTGTCAAGCCTCAGGATCCTTTCTGCAGTCTGGCTGCACAGCCCACACCTCCTGCCACAGCCACCGCTTTTCCTTGGGGGGGCCCAGGGCCTGCCGCCAGGCTATATGACTTCCAGAGCCCCAGTCTGCAAACACGCTGGCCTGCCCATTCATGTTAAGCATCCCAGAGGAAGAAGAGGATGTGATCCAGGACCATATGCACAGAAGTGGAAGATGCCACAACACCCTACGGACCACCAGGACATTGCCCAGCAGGCACTACTCGGCCTCAGTGAGAGCCGGCCTGCACAGGGCAAGCAAAGGGTAGATGAAAAAGGGACGTGTTTCTCCCTGCCCTGTGTTAAATCTCCCGGCCCAAACTTTCATGTGCTCTGGAAGCATCCAGCACCCCAGCCAGTCTCGTTCTCTCCCCAGGCTGGACTGGCAGGTCTGCCCCTCTCCCTGCTGCCATGTTAACCTTTATGGAACACATGCTGCTGTAACCTGTGGTTTCCCTCCCACCAGGAACTGAAAGGGACAGGAGGGCTTTTCCTTTGTCTACACATTTCACTAGCCTTTCTCAGATCTCTGTCCCCCAGTGACTTCTTCCGGCCACGTCTCTGCCCGGGGTCAGGGAATCTGTAGTCATGTGCCCTTACCCCAGGGTGGTTACTGGGGTCATGTGTTGCTGCCACCAGCTTGTTCCCCCAGGGGCTCAGGGCCCCTCCCCTGTGCTCCCAGTGCCATGCTGGTATCCATGGCACTCCAGAAGAGCAGTTTGATAGGTACTTCTACAGCAGAACCACTGTTATAAATAGAATATAATTTATTAGCATAAATGTTGTAAGGTTTAATTTTTCTAGTGTTTGAAAGATTCATAGTTTCTTAACTTTCACAATCTTGCCAATATTTTTAAAGAAATTGTTAGAAGAAGGTATCTGGCATAAAGTCAATTAAAATCCACATTTTTTGCGGGTTGAAATAAAGACAACCAACTTAGAAGTCCCTGTTTTGACATATTCATTAGTTCATATGGCATGATTTTGAATTTTTTCTCCATATTTTGCCAGTTTAACTTTCTCAGGAGTCATATCTGTCTGCAATAGCAGCAGGGAATTTCAATTATGTTCAAATAAACATTATGACTGGTGTTACCATGTTTTTATTTGATAAAATGACAAAATGATATTTCTAACATTATGCTACTGTGTTATCAAAGGGACACTAGTGATATTTTACTTAATATTTTTAATGTAAGCTGCAAGTATTTTTAATATGATAGATTTGGTGGCTAATTTGTTTTATTTTTATTTTATTTTTGGAATTCTCAATGTTTTCATTTGATGTTAGCACTTTAGTTTCAAATCTTAAACTTAGATAAAAACACAGGAAATTAGAATCCACTACAATAAACAAACAGTGAGATTTTCCTGCCAGATTTGATACAAATCAATACACCATTTTCCGTTTTTGTAACCTAACGCAGTTCTGGCTGTCAGCCACCACTACAGCTGAACTTGTGACAGGTGCTGGTGAGAAGGAAAGGGGTTTCATTCAAGTGCTGACCACCTGCAAAGATGGGGGTCTCTTGTCCCGAAGCCCCGAAACGAAACTTAACATGTCACTGCAGCCGGGCCTTTTTATCGAGAAGGAGAGGGAAAGCAGAACAAAGAAATCATGGGGAGAAGACTATGGGTGGGCAGCCAGTGTTCTTGCTGGTCCCAATATAGATCTTTAATGTCAGTTTACAGGAACTGGTCAGCGTCAGCAAGCTGCCCCAGGCTCAGGCAGGATCCAGAATGGCCAGTTTCTGCAATATGCTCAAAAAGAGGCTGTTAAGGATTTACGGCAGGCATGTCGTGTAGGAGGCGCAGGATATGTAGGCTGTGTAGGATGTCTTCCCATAGGCCTTGCTGTGGATTTCTATGGTCACTATTCTTGAGGTGGCCACTGAAGGGTACAGAAACTTCCTTTTCTCGATCTGGATATGATATGGCTCTTCATGCTGCTGGAGATTTCACTGACATCTCTGGCTGCTTTATCAGCCTCAGTCGTTTCAGGCTTGCAGGAAACGGTCCTCGCTTTGGGGAATGTTTCTGCAGAGCCTGTGCAGGTTGCTCCTAACTCAGAAACAGATGAAGTGCTTCCTGCAGGTCCCAGATTTGTGGGCTAAATCAGAAACACTGTTGGCCCTGGCTGGTGTAGCTCAGTGGATTGAGCGCAGGCCTGCGAACAAGACAATCACGGTTCGATTCCCAGTCAGGGCACATGCTTGGGTTGCAGGCCAGTTTCCAGCAGGGGTCAGTTCCCTGCAGGGGATGCACCAGAAGCAACCATACATTGATGTTTCCTTCCTCTCACCTTCCCTTCCCCTCTAAAGATAAATAAATAAAATATAAAAAAAAGAAAAAGAAACGCTGAGAGTTGGGCCCAAGAAGATAACAGTGCTTTACACTCCCTAGGTTTTTTTTGTTTCACCTGAGAACAGGTCTTATGTTCAGCTGGGAAAGTTGGAAGGGGCATTGCCACTTGTAAATATGTAGACTTGAGATGAATTTGGCATATATGGGGAAGAACAAGGTTAGTAGAGACAGAAATATGAGTGAGTCTGAGTGGCTGAAGGGCTGGGGTAAGAAAGAACAGAAATAACAAGTGAAGAAGCTTTACTTGGAGCCAGATATAAATAATCCATTTGGGGAAACAAATATAAAGCAACTCTCATGCCTTATATGAAAGGAAAATAAGGAAATGAAAGGCAAAAGCCTCTATTTAAGAGCAGAAAAGTATTTCAAGGTGGTGACTCATACATACTGCAACTGTTTGTCAAAGACATAATTATTTTCACTTTTTCATGGGACCCAATCTCATTGGGTTCCTAATACTTTACAATTCCAAAACAAATCTAAGATTGTCTGATTTCCACATACCAGAACTCTTTTATATTTTAAAATAATGAATTTCCTGATTTAACTACCTACAGTCTAGATGACTGTTTCTTTTTAATTAAGTTAAATTTATGTTTTTGTTGAGGTATAGTTGAGATGCAGCATATTAGTTTCAGGTGTACAACATACTGATTTGATATTTATATATATTGAGAAATGGTCACTACACTTAGTCTAGGTAACATCTGTCATCATACATAACCACAAGACCTTTTTTCTTTCTAGCGATGAGAACTTCTAAAATCTACTCTTTTATGCAACGCAGTATTATTAACTATAGTTACCATACTGTACATTACCTTCCCATGGATTGTTTATTTTGTAAGTGGGAGTTTGTACCTTTGACCCCTTTACTGGTTTCATCCACTTCCCCCACCTCCCTCATCTCTGCCTCCAGCGACCACCACATTGCTCTCTATATTTATATAAGCTTGGTATGTGGGTTTTTTAGGGAAAAGGGGGTTGTTTTTGTTTGTTTATTTATTTTTTTAAATTGCACAGGTAAGTGAGTAGATTGGCGTTTCCTTAGTGTGATTATGTCACAATAATAGCAAAATCCTAAGCTCCGTACTCAGGAACTACCTTTTTAGACGTTGTTTATGGGGCCCAAGGACCCAACATTCAAGCAGTTTTGGGAGAAAGTGGTCAGCACATTATCAGTCCTCCTGATCCCGTCCTCTCCTCTCTTTCAGGGCAGTCCAAGTCTTCCCTTTCTAACGGAATCTTTGACTTTTCTACTACCCTAGATTTTTCTTCTCAATCTGAACAACCTTAAAACAATTGTATCACAAGATTATTTCTTTTAAAATTTATATTAATTTCCTACCACTGTTGTAGTACATTTCCCACAAGCTGGGTGACCCAAAACAACAGAAAGTTATTGCCTCACAGGTCTGAAGCCTAGACTTCTGAAATTAAGGCATCTACAAGCCACACTCCTTCTTTTTTTAAAAAATATATCTTATTGATTATGCTATTACAGTTGTTTCATTTCCCCTGCTTCCCTCCCCTCCGCCCTGCATACCCCCTTCCACCCACATCCCCGCCCCCTTTAGTTCATGTCCATGGGTCCTACATATGAGTTCTTTGGCTTCTATATTTCCTACACTAGAAGATAGACAGGGGGTGGGGGGTACAAATAGAATGGGAGATGTAGAAGCCATGCTCCTTCTGAAGCTGCTAGAGAGGGGTCCTTCCTTCCCTCTTCACCTCCGGTAGCCCCAGGCATCCCTAGGTTGGCCGCAGTGTAACTCCTGTCTCTGCCTCAGTCTTCACATAGCTATTTTCTTTCTGTTCCTATCTGTCTCTGTCTTCCCATCATGTTGTCCTTTTATTTCCTTCTCCTTCTTCTAAGGCCAGTCATTTTGGACCAGGGCCCATTCTAATGTAGTATGGCGTCATCCTAACCTGATTACATCTGCAAAGATTTTATTTCCCAACACAGTCATGCTCAGCATGACATTTCAGTCAGTAGTGGACCTTATATACGATGGTGGTCCCATGAGGTGATAATGGAGCTAAAAATTTCCCATCACATGGTGACATTGTAGCCATTGTAACATCAACATCACTCATGTGTTTGTGGTGATGCTGGTACAAACTTACTGCAGCTGCCATATACAAATATAGCACGTACAATTACAGTTGTAGGCTATACCACTTAGGTTTGTATAAGTGCTCTCTCTCTCTCTAAGATGTTTGTACAAAGATTAAGTCACCTAACAGTGCATTTCTCAGAACATATCTCTGCCATTAAGTGGCACATACCTTTAAGGCCACATTCACAGCTACCAGATGTTAGGATTTCTACATATGTTTTGGGGGATACAATCTAACGTACAACAAAACTTTATGGTACATTCCAGCTATCATCATCTGGAAATTAGTATGTCCATTTATTGTCTTATTCTTTTTTAATATATTTCATTGATTATGCTATTACAGTTGTCCCATTTCCCCCACTTCACTCCCTTCCACCCCGCACACCCTCTCCCACCCATATTCTCCCCACTTAGTTCAAGTTCTTTAGCTTCTACGTTTCCCATACGATTCTTACCCTCCCCCTGTCTATCTTCTACCTACCATCTATGTTACTTATTTTCTGTATCTTTTTCCCCTTCTCCTTCTCCCACTCCCCTGTTGCTAACCCTCCATGTGGTCTCCATTTCTGTGGCTCTGTTTCTCTTCTAGTTGTCTGCTTAGTTTGCTTTTGTTTTAGGTGCGGTTGTTAATAATTGTGAGTTTGCTGTTGTTTTACTATACATGTTTTTTATCTTCTTTTTCTTTTTAAAAATTATTTATTTACTTTTAGAGAGAGGGAGAGGAAAGGGAAAAAAGAGGGAGAGAAACATCCGTGTGTGGTTGCTTCTTATGTAGCCTTCACTGGGAATCAAACCAGTGACCCTTTGGTTTGCAGCCTGTGCTCAATCCACTGAGTTATACCAGCCAGGGCTATCTTCTTTTTTTTTAGATAAATCCCTTTAACATCTCATATAATAAGGGCTTGGTGATGATGAACTTCTTTAACTTGATCTTATCTGAGAAGCACTTTATCTGCCCTTCCATTCTCAATGAAAGCTTTGCTGGATAGAGTAATCTTGGATGTAGGTCCTTGCCTTTCATGACTTGGAATACTTCTTTCCAGCCCTTTCTTGCCTGTAAGGTCTCTTTTGAGAAATCAGCTGACAGTCTGATGGGAACTCTTTGTAGGTAACTCTTTCCTTTTGACTTGCTGCTTTTAAGATTCTCTCCATTTTAATCTGGGGTAATGTAATTATGATGTGCTTTGGTGTGTGCTTCGCTGGGTCCAACTTATTTTTTTAAATTTATTTAATTATTGTTTAAGTGCAGTTTTCTGTCTTATACTCCCATCCCAGCCCACCCCTCCAGTGCTCCCCACCTCCCTCCCATTTCCCACCCAACCCCCATTTTAGTTTTTGTCCATGTGTCCTTTGTACTTTTTCCTGTGAATCCTTCCCCTTTTCCCTTGAGATTCTCCCCTCTCCCCTCTGTTCCCTGTCAGCCTGTTCTGTATTTCAGTGTCTTTGGTCATATTGTGCTTGCTTGTTTGTTTTGTTGTTTAGGTTCCTGTTAAAGGTGAGATCGTATGGTATTTGTCTTTCACCACCTGGCTTATTTCACTCAGCGTAATACTTCCCAGTTCCATCCATGCTGTTACAAAGGGTAGTAGCTCCTTCTTTCTTTCTACTATAGGTCCTACTTCTTTGGAACTCTCTGAGCTTCCTGGACTTCCTAGAAGTCTATTTCCTTTGCCAGATTGGGGAAGTTCTTCTTTATTATTTGTTCAAATAAGTTTTCCAATTGTTGCTCTTTTCTCTTCCCGTTCTGGTACCCCTATAATTCACATGTTGAAACATTTAAAGATGTCCTGGAGGTTCCTAAGCCTCTCCTCATTTTTTTGAATTATTGGTTCTTCATTCTTTTCTGTTTGGTTGTTTATTTCTTCCTTCTGGTCCACTTCATTGATTTGAGTCCCAGTTTCCTTCCCATCACCATTAGTTCCCTGTGCATTTTCTTTTATTTAACTTAGCATAGCCTTCATTTTTTCATCTAATTTGTGACTAAATTCAACCAACTCTGTGAGCATCCTGATCAGCAGTGCTTTGAACTACACATCTGATAGGTTGGCTACCTCTTCATTGCTTAGTTGTATTTGTTCTGAAGCTTTGATATGTTCTTTCTCTTGGGCCATTTTTTGTTTGTTTTGATGCATTTGTTATGTAGTGATGGGTGGAGCCTAAGGTATTCACTAGGGTGGGGTGATCTAAGTCGCTGTGTTGTGATGCTGTTTGTGGGGGAGAGGTCCAAGAGGGAACAATGGTGCTTGCTCCGCTCTCTGCTGGATTTCAGTCCTTTCCACTGCTTTCCCCAAGCAAACGGGGCCCTTCTGGTGCTGGTTCCTGGGTGTGTGGGCTTGTGTACATTCTGGCACTCTGTAGGTCTCTCCAACAAACTCTCCTGTGAGTATGGGAGTCTCTCCCAGCACCTCAACCCCCACAGGTGTTTTCATTTGGTGTTTTGAGGCTTTGTTTCCCTATGCTGGACCCCTGGGTTATGCAGTCTGTCTTGTTCCCCAGTTTTACCAGGTTTATCTGCACAGGAATGTGGGACAGCTGTGTCCACCAGCCGCCTTGTGAGCTGCTCCAGTCCACAGTCTGCCGCCTCACTGGGTTTGCTCACTGCCACCCCATGCCCGGAGTCCACCAGCCACCACTTTTTTTGGCCTCCACCCCTCTCTGCCCAGCCTCCAGACTCTGCCCCTCCTACCAATCTGGATGAATATTTCTATTTTGACTCCTTGGTTGTGGGACTTCCATACAGTTCAATTTTCTGTCAGTACTGGTTGGTTTTTGTGTGTGTGTGTGTGTGTGTCTAAATTTTTGTTGTCCTTATTTTGGTTGTGGGAGGAGGCACAGTGTGTCTACCTATACCTCCGTCTTGGCTGGAATTCTGTCTTATTCTTTTTCTTTTTTTTGAGGGGGGCAATGCTAACAAGTTTAATTACCTATGTTTGTAAAATGTTTCTCTAATTATTATACCAAAATGTCTTGTTCTGCTTGCATTATTTATTTACTTTTAAAAAATTGTTGTTCAAGTACAGTTGTCTTCATTCTCCCCCTACCCATCCCCTCCACCCCAGTCATCCCCACCTCCCACACCTGATCCCACTGTCCCTTGGTTTTGTCCATGTGTCCTTTAGAGATGTTCCTGAAAACCCTTCCCCCTTTACTTTTTTTCTGTCTCTCTCTTAGAATGTAAGCTACGTTTAAGCTTGTACATCACTCTATCATGTAGATGTGTGTGTATATGTATATACACACATATTCATATATATATGTATAACAATGTTTGCCATATAGTAGTTATTCAATAACATACTTAAATTAAAAGATTAAATGATAAGTACCACTTATGATTGTTCAGCATTATGATAAGTGTTTTGTATAGATTATTTCATTAATCTTAACAAAACTCTTATGACTCGTTTTGCTTGTGTTACTTTTCTCTTTTGGATTGGGGCAGAGTGGCAAAGTGATTTCCCCAAGGGCATATGCAAAGAAGAGCTAAGATTGAATCCCAGGCTGCATAACTCCAAAGCTCATGGTTTTGGCTAATATGCTATACATTTTATTTTCAACCACATACACGTGGTTTCTCAAGTTGTTGTCTTTTAGTATGTTGTTACTTTGTGGGATAGTTTCTTCCTTTGGTGATTCTTTATTCCATTGAGGTAGGGTTAGAAGTCGGATAATTTATATCCACCAGAACATAGTTGTTTCTTCATCTTGCTCAACATCCCTAGATAGTCTCTTTTCTAACTCTGATGGTCATCCTAAATGCAGCTACTACCAAGCAATGAGTACCGTTCTACAAGCCGCAGTGTTCTAGACACAGAGCAGAGTCATACCATCAGGCGTGCTCCCCATTCTGCACTGTGATCTGTAACTTTCATCCACAGATCTCTGTATTTTACAATCAGGAATTCTCCAAACATCCCATGAGGCAAATGAGTAGTTATTATCTCCTTTTCACAAACATATAAAGTTAGACATAAACTAATTAAACATGTTCTTCAAGGGCGGACAGTGTGTTGGTTGGGAAATCATGGGTAACATTGAACATCCCAGATGACTGCTCCTAAGAGGAATGGATGATGTCTTAAGTTGGTTTTATTATGTATAGTTGAAAAATGTTTATTTTAAACTTTCTCAGTGTATCCTCCATTAGCACTTGGACATTGCCCAGAAGAATTCCCAGTACATTGATATTCAGCCCTTAGATATGTATGCATTTTGCATCTTTTGGCTTCTGTAGGAAATGCGAAAATGAAGCTGAAGAAAGAATTTAGCCCATAGTGATTATATCTTCCTATAGAGACTCTGGTAATTATGTTTGGAGATTTTTTTCACTATATAATTTAAAGCTTTTTATTTTGTAATGTAGCTCTAATTTAGCGTATATAAGTAATCAGCTAATTAAGCTGAGATTACTTTCTACTCACAGCCAACATTTAGAACATAATCAGAGTTATTATTTTAAAATTGTTTAAAGTTATACTACTATTTATGAATATGAACCCAAACCAAAATGAATAACATAATAACATAATTAAGAAAGACTATGTTATTTTAGTGTGTTGCCATTTAATAACCAACTTAAAACTATATGTCTTGTACTTCACCAGTGGTAGATTGTTAGACTCAAAAGATTCTTATTTTATTTGTAATCTCTTATTTGTCTCTTAAATGAGATTACACATTTTTAGATACTTTTCTTTTAGTTTTCAAATGTAAAATTGATTTAGTAGCATACATAAATAGTGCATTACCTCTGCATATAATTTTTAATTTGTTTAGATTTTGAGATTTTGTTGAATCTAAATTTAAATTTAGTTGCATGGTCAAAATCACCGTAATTAAAATGACCCTTTGGAAATTCCAACAATGCTATGAACAAGAAAAAAATTAATTTTCCAAAGGGAATTTGCTTAGGATTAATCGTATTTTATTTTTATCTGCACATCACATTTCAGTCACTGAACATGCATTGTTATAATATTTCCTGGTAACATAACAAATATGTTTTGCAGATCTATATCTTAGAAAGGTAGGCATTAGATATAAATCATTGCAATGAATAGTGTTTTAATCAGGGACTCCAACATTTTTTCCCAAGCTCCTATGGAAAATTAGTTGTAACCATTTCAGGGTATCATAAAGGATTTGCTGGGTTATACAAATTAAATATTAACTTCCTAAGATACCTCCTCCATTAATAGGTGAGTAGATGATATTTCGGTGTGATCATATCTATCTCTCTGACTTGTCCCACATCCTTCTTTACTTTATAAGGATCTTTGTGTGCATATTGGACCCAGGTGGATAATCTAAGTCAATCTTCCCATCTCAAGACCCTTAACTTAATTATCTCTGCAAAGGGACTTTTGTCAATTAAAATGACATTCACAGGGTCTGAGTATTAAGGTGTGGATATCTCTTATTGGAGCAAGTTCAGGTTGACATTATTCTTCCTACTATGTATGGCCAGTACATTTAATTTTATGAGAAATTGCCATACATTTACGGAGTGATATTGCTATTTTACATTCTCACTCTCAATATAAGAATGATCCAGGTCCTCTGCATCTTCTACTGGGTGTTGCCACTATTTTTTTATTTTATCCTTTCTGATATGCGTTTTTGTTTATTCTACATTTCCCTGATGACAAATGTTGAACATCTTATCATGTGTTTATTTGCAGTTGGCATGTCTTTTTTGACAAAATGTCTGTTTATCTTTTCCTCTTTCTAACTGGATTACTTGGGGTTTTCTAGTGTGGAGTTTTGAGTGTTGTTTATATATTCTAGATATAGTTGTTAATCTGCTATGTGGTTTGCAAATCTTTTGTTTCAGTCTATGGCTTGGCTTTTAATCTTTTTACATGATCTTTTACAGAGAAAAAGTTATTTATTTTGATGCGCCATAAGGCTTCTGATTTATTAAATTATTCTTGCTAATTCTTAGAGCTCTTGAAATTTTCAGGAAGACTATTAAGGGAATTACAGGATAATTGACAAATTATATTCCTAAATTGCTGCATTCAAATAAATAGATAAATAAAAATTTGCTGCATCCAGAAATTTACTCTTTGGCATTGTTGCATGCAGTATAACTGTTAGATTTTTTTGCAAATTTGTCACATATTAGAGTTATATTATTTTATGTAACATGTGACATTTGGTAGATTCCCTTATGACATATGAAAGAACATTTTAGTAATTGATTTATATAATTAATCAGTTTACTGAAGATTGTGAGATATATATTTTAATTTTTTTGTTCTTACCAAATGTTTATTTATACTGATTATTTATACTCATTTTTTAAAACAAATGATTTATTTCTGTGAGGGTTTCTGAAGAAAAATAGCATGTGTTAAAACAGGACTTAGTTTGCTTTTTTTTTCTGTTATAATCAACCTGGGTATTCACTTCTTTTTAAGTATATCCCAATGGCTTGCATAAAGAAAATATATGCAATAAGATAAATAAAATAAAAATAGAAAACCAAGCCTTTGCAAGGAAGGCGAGTTTCATTAACATGATTGTATAGCATTCATGGATTCTAGCTTCCTGGAATTCATCACACACACACATGCACACTTGCACATTCACACGTGGTGTGTGTGTTGTGGGAAAGTACAGATAAGCCTCACAGTTATTATCTGAGGGACATATTCCTGTTCCTAAGTAGAATCAAAGATTTTCCTCTTGCTCAGCTTCAAAGAAAACTTCTTTCTTGGAAATGTTATGAAGGATACATAAAGAAAATAAACAATAGTTTTACAGTGAACACAGACATTGGTTTTTACTTGACTATTTCTTACAGTGTTATGCCTGATGAAATTTGAGAGTGTATTAAAAGTCATTTGTGCTAATGTGATCTAGTATTTAGCTGAAAAGAATAGAATATGCTCACTATAATTTCTTTAGTTATTTATTCAGTATTAAGTAGAAATACTTGCTTTAATCTACTATTTAAATACATCTCTTTTTTTCAGTCACTAGTTTTCTTGATGCATATTAAAGATAAATGTAACATTTAGATTTTGTTGGTTGAATCATACCAGATAACTTTTAGTAAGTGGTTTTTGAAGATCAAAGTTATTTCACAAAACCACTTCTACAGGTAATATTTAAAATAAATTGTATCCCCTTAAAAATAATCACATCAAGGATGAGATATAATAAGTATAATTTTAAAGAATTCCATTGAAGTGAAAAAATTATATGGGAGGATTCTAATTTAGATAATTTTATTCTTGTCTTGAAATTACTAAAGCCCTGACACTAAAAAATATGTGTTTTATAATGTTTTTATGCAGATTAGAAGGCTTGGGCTTTCTGGTATAATTCTTTGTAGTACTATAAAGGAAATTATGACTTAGTTTGCTATTTAACCCAATTGGCTCTGATCTCGTACTGTCAATCTTGTTTAAACTAAAGGCCATATAAATACGGCCTCCATCATCACTTGGAAAAAGTCCACAGACAAAAATCCTTTAATGGTTGATTGTTAAAATGATCAAATATAAGAATAGTTTAAGATTTATTCCCAAGAGAAACTGAGCCTATTTTTATTTATTTTTGATGATAGAGGTCAAATTCACTTCAGAGTTGTGAAGAGTTGTCTACGTATGGATCCCACATTAACTTTTATTGTTTAATGACTAAAAAGTGTATCCTTTTGATAACAGGAATTCTATTTACTCAGATTATTCATCTTGTCTGGAATTAAAATCTTGCACATTGAGTGAAAAGATCACAAGGTAATTATGCATGAGCAGGTTTACTTTTTAATGTTATATACTTTTCTAAAGGGAATCTTGCTTTATTTTATACTAATTAATCTAATTTGAAAATATGCAAATGATTAGTATATAATCCTATTGTTATACGATTGTTATAGGACTATGTTCTTTTTTTAAAATAATTTTTTTATTTAATTCTTGTTCAAGTACAGCTTTCTGTCTTATATTCCCAACCCTGCCCACCCCGCGCCCCATGCTCCCCACTTCCCTCCCCTTTCCGCCCCCCCACCCTTAGTTATTGTCCATGTTATAGGACTATGTTCTTAACCTCAGAAAATTATCTCAGAAAGAACATCAGTTGTGGTAAATTTGTTACCACTATGAGGTAAAAATTTTTAAAGCAATTTTTTTGTGTGAGCAATAGATGGGAGTACATAGATTATGTTACATTTTGAAAGATGCTTTAAAATATATAGTGGTATGTTTTTCATTAAAATTTAGTAGCATAAAAGTAAATTAGTTCCTTTTATTAATTCCTTGCTAAAGATGCAAACATGTAATATGTAGTTTGGTTATCCTTTTTTTGTCCATTTAATGTACTTCGCAACTTAATGAGAGTTTATATCTTTTCTGTTTCCTAAACTTTCCAAGAAGAAAAAATGATAAACTCTATATAATTAATACTTCATTTCCCATCCATAAAGGTAAAAGTCAAGGTGTTTGGAGAGTATTTGAACATGTGATTCTCAATCATATTTGCCAGGAATATTTTCTGATAGTATGAGAAATACTAATTTGTGAATATACTATTTTTAAAAAGTGATCTAATTATATAAATTAATGCTTACTAAAATACTTATATTTAGTAAACTGTTTTTATTAAGGTTTTAATTTACAGAACATTAACTTTATGGACACAATTTTGTCATTTTGTAATATTCTATTCATTTTTCAGTTTTAATGTGATATTGCAACACTGACATTAAACTATTATTTAAAAATAGGCCTTTTTAGCAAAATGGTAAAAATAATAAATAATAATGATATCGTTTCAACTTTTTATAATGAAATCAAGTGTGTATGGACAAAATTCTTTTGGTCTGTGTAATTACTTTCTCGAGTTTTATGTACCTAGCAAATTAAAAATGATGTGGTTAGTCTTAGGAAACTTTTCAAGAAGAGCATCTGAATGTGTTATTTCTTGTTTAACACTGAGCTGCCAGGCATATAGGTGTTAGACAAATATAACCTTAATTAAAGATAACATCAATGGGTGCTTTTAAACACTCAGCACACAAATCCACTACTTAGGAAAGCTTCTCTAATACTCCTAGATTTAATGTTTAAACACTGTAGGATATGCTCACGAATAAAAAGATTTGTCTTTGGTATTAATATTCCATGTATTTCTGAGTAATTTATCAAATAGTAGGTATTAATTCTAAGTTTTTTACAGCTTTATTCTGGTTGATGAAATAAGATCACAGACACTGTTTCAGATCTCAGCCTCTGTTCTGTATTAGCACAGGTGCAGATGAATGGGAGCACATTTACCTGCTTCTCACCAACTAGAAGGGCTTTGAGAGAGAAGACCGGAGTGAATAGGGAGAGTGTTACCCTGAGTACATCTTTTTATATTCACCCTGAACATTGTACATCTGACAGCTTGGTATGTTGAAACTGTGGAATTGCCCTAGAAAATGATTTTCTTGTCCACCTTTATCCATCTTTCAAGCAACTAGCCTTGAAAGCCACTGCCTCAGCTTGTGGCAATAGATTTAACACAAGCTTACCTTCCACCGAAGGATCACCCCACGCTGCTGAGGGCAGGCCCTTCTGTCAGATGAGAGACTAGAATATTGCTAGAGTTCCCATGTGAAGTTTCATGACTATTAAGTCTTCAGTAAAAATTATGGGTCTACCATTTGGCATATTAAACTCCCCATTTCATTGTTTTACATAGCACAAAGCAAATTTAAAACAGGCATTATTAATATTGATTTTCATAATTCTGTGAGATAGGAATTGACTTTCAGGTTGTTGAATACCCAAGGTACTACTCAGCGCTGCCTGCAGCCTGGGATCTTTTTAAAGGAAGATAGTACTGTAAGGTAAAGAAATAATTGTAGTTAACCAAATGCTTCCTTATTGAGGGGTAAGTGGGATTTATCTCAAAGAGGTTAAATTGCCTAAGATCACACAAGCTACATCAATTTGTGGAGAAAAAGGAGTCATACAAACAGAATTTAAAACAGTTTTCTGGCACTTACTCCCCTCACCCTTCTCCAGGACTGTGTAAACTCTCTAACAGGAGTTTCTAGATTCGAGTCTTTTCTTCCCCCAGGACCTCTTATCTGTCCTGTGGTGTTCCTGATTTTCTTTCTGTCTTTTTCCAACTCCTTTCTGACAAAGAGATCATACTTCAATCATAATTTAATCTTAAAAACAAGCATGTAACAGTCCATCCTGTTATAGCTTTTATGAATATATAAACCAGAATGTCACTTACTACTTAAGAGAGTGAGATTTTAAAACAAACCTTTTGGCAATTTTTTTCTGGTGACTTTTCTTTACTTCTGATACCTGCTGTCCATAAGGGATGGATTTTGATGCCTATTATTTAGTAGTGCTCATCTATTTTAATAGTCAGGCATCTATAGATGTATGCTTAATGTACATTAAACCTTCCAAACATTGCCATATGAAAATAATAAAGGAAAAAACTTACAGGACCAATTGTAATTGGTTTAATAAAAGCATGCATGTTATAAGCATGTTCTGTATTACTGACTTGCGGTTTCTTCTGCTCCAACATGACCTTTGTTCATGGGTTTCACTGTTTCTACTTCCCCACCACCATATGTGCTATAAGAGCTGCTATATTCCACCCTGACCCTTGTGACTCAGTTGGTTGAACCATCAACTTTTATCCTATGGACTGGAAGGTTGCAGGTTCAATTCCCAGTCAGGGCATATACCCAGGTTGTGGGTTTGATTCAGATCAGGGACCATCTGAAAAGGCAACCAGTCAATGTTTCTCTCACATCAATGTTTCTCTCTCTCTCTCTTCCTCTATCTCTAAAATCAGTGAAAAATTGTACTTGAATGAGGATTAAAAAAATAAAACCTACTACATTCTTTAAATATTATATTCTATAAAAGTTAAATTCTGTAAACTTTCAGCATTTTATTACCTAATGAATTTATCTGAGTACTAAGCAACTAAGCTTCATATAATAGTTTTACCTAAGCAGTTATACTCACTCACTATATGATACAAAATTCTTGCTTTTTTTAAAAATAAAGCTGGACTTTTATTTCCTGACATATTAAGAACAATACACTTCAGAGTATTGGTACATATCTACTTCACACATAAGTCTGGATGTGAGATTAAAAGTTAAGTATGTAAGTGGATTTATGCAAAAATGCTGTAAAGACATATTATGAGTTATTTTTCCCTGTACTACAAAATTGGATTGACATGCTAAAGATAAGTAAACTCTGTTCATGACAACATTTGATGTAGAGATGTTCAAGTTGGGAGATAATTAAAGCCACAGTTTATCTTGGTATAAATTTTGAGAATAATTGTTCTCAAAGCTTTATTGTTGTTCATAAAGAAAAAGTACAATATAAATAGAAGTATATGGTATAGTTCACTGTCCCAAAGTATAAAGCATTTTCTGAGAAAAATTAACAATCTTTACTTGTCTCTATTTTATATTTATCAAATGTTGATAATTGTATATGTCTACTTTATTATTCAATAATGTATTTCCTATTATGTGATTTGAGTATAATAATACAGAAAGGTCATATTTCCATTATAAATTTATGTGTATTTCATAAGTATATATATATATATATTTATATATATATATAAAGTTTATATATATATATATATATATACTTTACCTTCAATTGAATTGGACTATGTACTAGCCAAGTTCTATCTGTGGTGTTAAATCAGTAAAAGTAAGTTATATAAGAAAATAATGCATATTCAAATTTTTAAGTAGACCTGCTTTACAAACATTTATTTTTTCACCAATTTAATTGAACTAATTTGCTACTGTGATTAGGTGTTGTCTCTGTTCATCACATGGAATTAAATCAAAGTCCTGATTATTTATATGAACATAAGGAAGGAAAGGAGGAAAAGAGGAAAAAGGAAAGGAGAAAAAAAGTAATTTTTAAAAAGACCTAAATAATTCATGAATCAGATGGAGCATAAATTTATAAAAGTTTTTATCAATCTTTAAATGTAAATGGTGCTTTTATTTAAGTTGTATGTGTTTCTTTTTCTCAGATGTTAATTTATATAGTTGAATATTATTTCCAAAATTGATTTTTATCTTTGAGAAAATACAGTATTTAAATTTGTTAAAATGTGTCTATTATAAAGCCTATACAAATATTAGTTATTATTTTGCTATGTAAAATATTGCTTTTACTCACATAAAGTACAATAATCTTTTACTTTCTTACCAAATGTACTAAAAGCGATTCAATAATTAGAACATAAACTTCAATTTTAGTGTCTGAAAAGGTTCTTATTTAGTCTTCTATGTTATTAAAATATTTCAAATTCCATATTTGTAGAAAACTTAGAGCTATTCAAATATAAAACATAAAGGACCAAGTTTAATACCATTTTTGTAAATATAAAAAATATGTACAGACTTGATACTTAATTTATTAAGATTTCATGTAAAACAGCTTATCTTCATTCGGTAAGAATACTTATTACTCAACAAATGTTTTAGTTGCATCCAGAGTTTGCCTCTGTCTACATTTATGCAACCTACACAAGTTATCAACTCGTAGCAGCAGGAAATGTTTATCAAAAATAATAAGTATAGTTAATGGCTCTCCATTTTCATTTGCAGTTGGCTGGATAAGGTCAAATCGCTGTTTTAAACTTTTCTTTTTCTTTAAATATGTCATTAATAAAATAAATTTGACATAAATTTTTTCAATTATGTGATTAATAAATAAAATGACATAATAAATATTATGGCACTAATGATTATTTTATTAATAATAAAATAATAAATAAGATATATAATTTTATACTGTTTTATGTTTTTAAAAGCTCTGGGAATTCATTTGACCATATCATATTNGCATCCAGAGTTTGCCTCTGTCTACATTTATGCAACCTACACAAGTTATCAACTCATAGCAGCAGGAAATGTTTATCAAAAATAATAAGTATAGTTATTGGCTCTCCATTTTCATTTGCAGTTGGCTGGATAAGGTCAAATCGCTGTTTTAAACTTTTCTTTTTCTTTAAGCATGTCATTAATAAAATAAAGTTGACATAAATTTTTTCAATTATGTGATTAATAAATAAAATGACATAATAAATATTATGGCGCTAATGATTATTTTATTAATAATAAAATAATAAACAAGATATATAATTTTATACTGTTTTATGTTTTTAAAAGCTCTGGGAATTCATTTGCCCATATCATATTAGCAGAGCGAATACAATTGTGTAGGATTATTTCTTATTTAGTTAAGTAATGAAAATTACTCCTTGAACATTTTAACTAATAGGTCTGTCCTGAAAAAGTTCAGCCATTGTTAACATAACAAGAACAGTTTGTGAGACATCCATGTAATCTGGCAGCCAAGGAGAGTGGACTGGAATGTGCATCCATGAACAATGATGACTTCACTGTATTAGTCAGTGGGGATCGTAGATGCCATCCTGTGAGCGTGTGCAGTGTGTGACTGCCCCATTCAAAATGACTGAAAGAGTAGAGTAACAAATCTGCATCAAATTTTGTGTTAAGCCAGACAATTAATAAGGACTACTACTACCCCCAATATTCTTGGGGGTTGAGAGATACAATATGATGAAAAAACAGCTGCAGTTATTGGCAACTGGTGATTGGCAGCTTTATCGCAACAATACACCCACTTATGCATCACATCTCATGCAGAGTTTTTTGGCAAAACATGTCACCCAGGTGACCCAGGGCCCCCTCCCCCAGCCCAGATTTGGCACCCTGAGACCTCTGGCTTTTCCCAAAACTAGAATCACCTTTGAAAGGGAAGAGATTTCAGACTGTCTATGAGATTCAGGAAAACATGACAGGCCAGCTGGTAGCAATTCCAACAAAGGATTTTACAGAGTGTTTTGAACAGTGGAAGAGATACTGGGAAAACTGTGTGAGGTTCCAAGGTGCCTACTTTGAAGGGGACTGAGGCATCATTATCCTATGTACAATGGTTTTTGTATCTTATATCTTTGTCAATAAATGTCTCTGTATTTCAAAGTATGTGGCTGAAAAATTTCTGGGTAGACCATGTATACTGCAAATATTTTGCATATATTTAAAATAATCATCTGTCCTGGCTGGTGTACCTCAGTGAATTGAGTGCCAGTCTGTGAACTGAAGGGTTGCTGGCTCAGTTCCCAGTCAGGGCTCGTGCCTGGGTTGCAGACCAGATCCCCAGCTGGGGGCATGCAAGAGGCAACCCATTGATGTATCTTTTGCACATCAATGTTTCTCTCCCTCTCTTTCTCCCTCCCTTCCCCTCACTCTAGAATGAACAAACAAACAAACAAATAAGTAAATAGGGGAAAAGGGAATAGACTCACATGAACAAGTATACAGGACACATGGACAATAACTAAGGGTGGGGGGTGGAAAGGGGAGGGAGGTGGGGAGGAGTGGGCGGGGGGCGGGCAGGGTTGGGAATATAAGACAGAAACCTGTACTTGAACAAGAATTAAATAAAAAGTATGTAAAAAATAAAATAAAAAAATAAAAAATCATAATCATCATCATCATCATCAATATGATCATTGTCAATAATGTCATTGTTATCATCGTTTATGCTATCATCTCTCCCGTGATTCTGACCTCAATACAGGCCATAATCTACTCAATTAGTATATTTTATGTATTACCTGCTCAATTCTAGAACAGGTAATATATAAAATTAATCTCTTCCTAATAGACCATTGCTAATAGATCTCTGAGGTTGATATTCTAAAAAAATTATGTGTGTATATATAACATATATGTCGTATATAGTATATAACAATATATATGCTATTTATAAACACACAGTAAATTTTTGCTTGGTTACATAAAATACAGTGTTCTAGATGCTGTACAGGAGGATAAAATGGTGTGTCCTTAATTAAGTACCTCTCTGCTTGGGGTATGGGGAGAGGAGGATATGGCTTTAGAAATATTACTGTTGCTATTTATAGTAGTGAGGTGATTACTTAGTTTTGCTTTTAAAGTGTGAATGATTCAAGCATTATGCACTAAAGTTATAGTAAAACCAAGGAGTGGGAGTTTGAATACAGGACAGGAATAAGTGAAAAGGACAGACGCTATAGGAGATAGGAAGGGATCACACTCAGAGCTCAGCACTCGACTAAGTCTTGAAGTACCTGTCTCTACAGAGACTTCAGGTGGGGCTAATAAGAATAAACAAACTGATAAGATTATTGGGGTAGAGAGCAGTAGGGAGGGCAGGAAATTGAGGAAACTAACATTTATTTATTTATTTATTTATTATTTATTTATTTATTATTTATTTATTTATAGTGAAAGTAGAGATAATGTAATGTCAGCTCTTGAAATTTCCAACGCTTCCCCTCCATCTCCTTAGGGAAGAACTAGTTGTCCAGGAAAAATAAACACATTTTGAAATAATAGCAATGGGGAATATTGGGAAAAAAGAGAATGAGGAGATATGGAAGGTCTAGAAAACATTGCTAAAGATATTTTAGATTAGACCCTGATCTACTACAACTGTCATTTTCAAATGTTTTTAACTGTAGATTGCATTTAAGCAGGAAAAGTATCTTTACCTGCCACATGAACATGTCAGAATTTTAGAGTTTAGTTGTCCAACCTACAGGGTTGCATAGTATTTCTTATTTCCAGGTTGCAGAAGATGAGGGAAAAATAGTAAGTAAGGAGGCAAGGAAAGTCAGTGAGCTATGTTCTGGAAGCAACAATGACACTACATCAACTCGGGATATATCTCAGTATAATGTACCACATATTTTGGAATCTGACATTTGCTGTGTCCCAAGGCCATCCCCAATGTAACTTTACTTTATTAAAAGAATATATACATATATATGTATATGTATATATTCTTATCATATGTATAATCATATAGGCACAAAGAAGTTTTGTTCTATGGTTTCTTAAGATTCTAGGCCACTAAGCCCTGAGGAGTTTGACAATACTTTATAAAAGCATTTTAAGGAACCATCATTATAGTGATTTTGAAACCAGGAAAGTTAGCAGTCATGCTGCCTGTCACTACCAGAACCAATAAGTAGAGACAAGGACTGAACATTTATGGGTACTCATCTCATGCCGACCTTTTTATAACGAGACAAAAGGGTAAGCGAGGGGTTTGGGGGGGTGGGAAAGGGTAATTGGATAAGAGTTGCAGTCTGGTGGCGATTTTCCAGTACTTATTTATCTATTGATCAATAATTCTTTATCTGTGTCATAGACATTCCCTCCCAGGAACACAGTGGCTCAGATACCATCTCCATCCCTTGCAGAGCCCCTGGGACATGAAGGTTGGATAGTTCCTCACCTCCTGGAGTCACATAGCTCATGCATTTCAGTTCCTGGAACAGAAGCTTTCAACATGCACGCATAATTTAAGCCTATCAACTATGACTGAAGCTAATATCTTTAACTTTTGAATTCCCCAATCAATTTGATTCTGCATTTGCATGCGAAAGAGATGAAGTAACTAGTCTCACTTAGAAAGTACCCAGTTCATAAAACATACAGAGCTGTCAAGTAACTGTGGTTTTCCCTGGGCAATCTCATTCACAACCATGGTTTTAGTTACAAGTTAGTATTTCTCACCATGCTTCAATTTCTTTAGTTCAGCCCTTTATCATGTGCTTCAGACTTGCTTTCCTCATGCTTAAACTAAACTTATCTTCCCCAAAACAAAAATATACTTTCTATAGTGTTTTCTTTCTGAATAAATGGTACCAGTGAAGCCAGGAAGACTTTGTCTTCCCTTTTCTTCATTCCCTGCTGCATGTCAATTATCAAGTCCTATTGATTTTATCTTCGAATGCGTAGATCATCCTTATTTTTCATTTGAACTACTTATTTCCTAAATTATCACTTTATTTTGAATTTTTAAAAATTATTATTCACAACTTTTGTACCTGTTTTTTAGATCTGGCACTGGCCCGGTCTCACGGGGAATCTTCATCTCTCCCAGTTTCTACCCTGAGCATTTCAACTCAGCTAAATCCATCCAGCATTTTTGAGCACCTAAGTCTGGAGACACTATTCGATACATTTAAGGATGGGATCAAAGTTGTCTTTATGTGGACATTTTTGTTACACTCTTTTTTTTCTGCTGTGAAATGCAATCTTCCCTATGAGCTGCCAATTCCAGTTAACATCCTTGATTGTGGGGAGGGAGTCATTTGAGGTTTGGAATGACATGGATGTGGCTGGGAGGAAATTGGCCTTTGCTTTATCAATCCTTTCTCCCTGGGAGTACAAAAAGATAGTGACAAATGATGTTAGGAGAGGCATTCACATAAGACATTTAAAATTGCATTTGAAGTCTGGTGTCATTTTCCAGCTTCTTCCACTGATGGAATCATCTTACTAAAACATGTATTTAATCATATCAGATTATTTTCTAGTTTAAAGCGCGTAATGACTTTCTATTACCCTTAAGATAAGACTCTCTTTCCTCAGCAAGTCCTCATAATCTGGCATTAGCCCACTTATTCGGCTTCATTCCTTGCCATACCTCCAGAATATACTAAACTCTTAACTTACTGATTATTTTTAAATTCAGTAACCCCAGTGTCTCAGGCCTCTGAGTCTTTTCTCATACTGCCCCCTTCCTCTGTCTGGTCCATTACATCCTAAGCCCTATCTGTGCCTGGGCCAGTCTTCATTTACTCTGCAGTTGTACATTTACTTCCTTCAGGAGATCTCTTTGACTCCTGAGTCACNCATAAGACATTTAAAATCGCGTTTGAAGTCTGGTGTCATTTTCCAGCTTCTTCCACTGATGGAATCATCTTACTAAAACATGTATTTAATCATATCAGATTATTTTCTAGTTTAAAGCACGTAATGACTTTCTATTACCCTTAAGATAAGACTCTCTTTCCTCAGCAAGCCCTCATAATCTGGCATTAGCCCACTTATTCGGCTTCATTCCTTGCCATACCTCCAGAATATACTAAACTCTTAACTTACTGATTATTTTTAAATTCAGTAACCCCAGTGTCTCAGGCCTCTGAGTCTTTTCTCATACTGCCCCCTTCCTCTGTCTGGTCCATTACATCCTAAGCCCTATCTGTGCCTGGGCCAGTCTTCATTTACTCTGCAGTTGTACATTTACTTCCTTCAGGAGATCTCTTTGACTCCTGAGTCACTGTTGGATGCCCCACTCTGTACTCATATAGCATCCTTTGTTTCCCCAATGATTATGCCCACCCTATATTACCATTATAATGACTTATTTGACTGAATTTTCTCTCTTATACTGTTCTGTGTGAGGGCACAGATCAAGCTTACCTCCTTCCTTTCCAGTAGGTAGCACAGTGTCGGACTCAGTGTCTCAGTAAATGGTTATTAGTGAATTACCAGAATGCTGTGAGTTCAATATGAGTTCAATGCTGTGAGCTACAATAATCTAGCTTTATAGTTTTACTATTCACAATTTCAGTTTATCTCTCAATGTGATATTTTAAGATGATTTATTTTCAATATTCATTCCCATTTTTTATGCCCTGGCTGGCATAGCTCAGTGGATTGAGCACGGGCCTGCGAACCAAAGGATCATGGTTCGATTCCCAGTCAGGGCACATGCCTGGGTTACAGGCCAGTTCCCAGCAGGGGACACACGAGAGGCAACTATACATTGATATTTCTCTCCCTCTCTCCTTCTCTTCCCCTCTAAAGATAAATAAATAAAAATCTTTAAAAAATGCATTCCCGTTTTTAAAACAAGGTCTTTGCTTGTGACTCTATAAATAAGTGTATTTAGAAGTTGATTTTTAAAACATGTATTTTGGACTGAGCCTCTCACTCAAAATGCTCCATTTGGCTAGTCCTAAATTGCAAACTCGATATCATGGGTTTTATGTAAAACTACTTAGAATATTTTTTACTATTTTATTTTCCAGTAAGAAAAGACATAATTATGCCTTAGTAAGTCTAAAAACACAAATTATTTTAGCTTATTAACTAGCTAAACAATTTGTCTTTAGCATTGGCCTTTGTAGCTTCGGAATTTGATTACTATCAAGAGCATAGAAAGGCAATAATATCAGCTTTGTGCTGGTTTTTGAAAGTCCATATAATGATTTAAAGGGCAAATGGCAAACCTGTGCCTCCAGTTACATTCAATTATGCACATACCCATCCTTTTCTTCTCTTTCATGAGCATATTTGCATCTGTTACTTACCACTAGAGAGAACAATTAATAATAATGAGTAATCATGCTATGCACCTCACTCAGAAGACGCTTATCACATGGACTTTAGAAGTAAATTACATGAAAATCCCCCCTGAAATGCCACAGAAGTCATTGATGAATAGGATCCTTAGAGCACAGTACATGCTGGGCAGCTTTAGACAACAATGGTTTGTCTATAAGTAAATAAGTCAGTCTTTGTCATTACATGCTGCTGTTTCTTGCTTGAGCTCCAATTATGGGCAAATGTGAAAAAATATGGTATATTTATCCATAGCCTGTGAGGAAGAAAGAATATATGTAATTTCAAAATAATGATACCTTTCCAAAAATAGAATTCACCACCAGTTTTAATTGAAGAAAAGTTTATCATAGCTACTATTTATCAAATGAAATATATAATGTAACTACAATCTTTATAGAATGAAAAGGTCAAGATAAAATTTTAAAATAAAAGATTCAATTAGAAAATAAATGCTTACTTAAGATATAGTTTTATTTCTATTTGGACTTCAAATTTACATTTGCATATAAAACTGTAAGTGATGTGCCTTCGATACCATGACTGTTGCTGCAGACGCACACAACTTGCAAAATTGTATGTACTTATTTCTTTAAAAACTTCTTTTATTAATTGATGCACATGCATAGTTTGTTTTATTATTATTGTTTTAGTCCTCACCGAGGGACATTTTTCATTGCTTTTAGAGAGAGAGAAAGGGAGAGAAAGAAAGAGAGAAATGTTGATGTGAAAAAGAACATGGGTCAGTTGCCTCTCACACACGCCCCATCCAGGGATTGAACCCACAACCTGGGTATATATGCCCTGACCAGGAATCAAACCTGCAACCTTTCAGTGTAGGGGACAATGCTCCAACAAACTGGGCCACACTAGCAAGGGCACATGTACTTGTTTCTTAAAGGATATGTAGCCTTTTGGTAGTGATTCTCTAATTATTGACAATTTGCTTTAATAAACATGTCACTCTTTAAAAGTACATAATGACAACCTTATAAGAGAAAAAGTACTAGAAAATCTGGAGTCTGTGTATATAACTAAGCCTATCAGGTTTTAGATCATGTCTATTTTCCAATTTGGCATTAGAAAAATGATCTAAGTTGCTTATGCTTTCTTTGTTTCTGTTTCATCTTTTTATTCTTCTACTTGGACACTGAGACTCAAGGACCTTGAGCCTCATATAAATGTGATCTCTTATACACTGTCTCATGCGGAAGGCTTAACCTACTTGCATTTTTATAAGTAACCAAACTTTTTGCTCTATTTTTTTACATCTTTAAGAAGTTGAGATATTTTGAAGTTAATATCTTAAAAAATGTTCTCACAGGGAACACCTTCCTCTGAAGAGAACATGCCAAAAAGGAACAATTGACTTTTGAAATTAAATTCCATTATGAGTATGAGGAAGAATTGGCAAGATTTGCTTTTAAACTCTTAAGGCAATTTAAAATGTCTCATCATATTTTAACTCAAATCCCTAGCTTTCGCCCTTTTCTTTTTCTCTTTTTTTCCTTCCTGAATGACTTCTAAGTCACTGATAGAAGAAAAGAGAAATCATGGTATACATTGTACCCAGAGCCTGTAAAGCTGTTTTCCGTGAAATAGTGCATATGAGAAAAAGGGAAAACTATTCCAACAGACTTTCTATAGTCAATATTGGAAGTCACAGACTTTGTGAAATGCAGTCACTGATCTTAGTATGATATGTAATCATTACCGTTTCAAACTGATTTTAACAATAACTCTAATAAAAATACAATGGCAAAATGTAAACTTGAAACCTAATTGTTCAGTGCACATATTTTTGTGAGAAAAAAGAAGAGTCAAAATGTAACTTTTTCCTTTTTATTCAGAAACACATTTTTGCATTTCCTCTTATGGTAGGAACATTTTATTATTTCCTTTTAGCTTACACAGCTTATACTGAATGAATTATTTACTCAACACTTAAAAAATTATCATCTACTATGTCCCAGATACTGTAAAAGATACAAGCCAATATTATGTACCATAAGTTTACTCTAAGCCAATAATCACACATTCAAAATCATGCTACATCTCAAGTAGTGGGAGCAATGATAATCCTTTATAAGGCAAACTTCAAAATTGACTGTGTTTTTAAAGATCTAATATGAATCATCCATTTGGTTTCAGTTAATAGGTATGAACACACACAGATACAGACAGAAATACCAAGTATAGGCATATTTAAGATAGTTAAATTTGTATATGTCTTCTTAGTATTCTCAAAGTCAATGTTTATTTGGGTCATTTAATCCAATGCTTCTTGAAGTGTGGTCACAAAAATACTTATATATTTATTGCTGCTATAAAATAAAGACAGAAATTATAAGTAAAAAAATTTATAGAAATTTGAAGATTAACTTTATATCTATTAAATCTAATGAAAAAAGGAGGGGTTTCTATTTTGTATATTTTGTTTTTAATTTTATTTCTAGATTTGATTTGTATTCTTTATTTTTCACCAGAAAAACATATCTATCTATTTATTTATTTGATTTAATCTTTATTGTATTTTTTTCTATTACCATTTAGTCCCCTTACACTGGTTGTCCATGAGCCCTTTTTCCTTTTTTCTCATTCCCCCCACTCTTTAACCTCCTTCTACCCCCACCAGCTGTCATCTACTTTCCATCTATGAGTCTGTCCCCATTTTCCTTGTGAGGTCAGCTTGTTCATTAGGTTCCTCACATGAGTGAAATCACATGGTACTTGTCTTTCTCTGACTGGCTTATTTCACTTAGCATAATATCCACCAGGCCCATTCATACTGTTGCAAAGGATAAAATTGTCTTCCTTCCTTCCTTCCTTCCTCTCTCTCTCTCGATTTCTTTCTTTTTTTTACAGCTGAGTGGTATTCCATTGTGTACATGTCCCATAGTTGTTTTATCTACTCATCTACTGATGGACACTTGGGCTGCTTCCATATTTTGGAAATTGTAAACAATGCTGCAATGAACATAGAGGTGCTTATGTTCTTTTGAACAGTGCTTTGGGTTTCTTGGGATATATTCCCAGAAGTAGGATCACTGGGTCAAAAGGTGGATCCATTTTTCATTTTTTGAGCTATCTCACTACTGTTTTCCACAAGTAGCTGAAGCAATCTGGAATTTCTACTTGCAGCTGGCTCTTATCGTAGCTGGCTCCTACAGCCAACACTTGTTGGTTGACTTATTCGTGGTAGCCATTGTGACAGGTGTAAGGTGATAGCTCATTGAGGTTTTAATTTGCATTCCTCTCATGATTAGTGATGTTGAGCATCTTTTCCTGTGTCTTTTGGCCATCTGTGTGGCCTCCTTGGAGAAGTGACTATTCAGGTTCTTTGCCCATTTTGTATATTTTGTTTTTTTAATTTATTCTAAATTTGATTCATATTCTCTTTTCTAAAACATTGGTCTGTAACAGATTTAAAAGATTTTTTAAATGTTTCTTCACCATAGATCATCTGTGAAGCATTGATTTAAATTGTAAATAAGAATTCTAATAAGATGTTAAAGAAATGTTTGCCATTTATTTGTTGAACTCTATAAAAACTGTGAATATGAAAATCCTTTGTTTTTAACAAAGGATTAATTTTAAAGGTTAATTTTGTTAACCTCTGTCAAAATTTGCACAAAGAAAGTTTCTCAATTTTTAAATATTCTTCAGTGGCTTGAGATAATCACCACTGGAAAAGAAAATAAATGATATCACTGCCATTTCTTTTCTGTTATACAAAGTAAGGCGAATATAGTCAAATTATGTGAGTTGTACCTCTTATTTCCATTTACATTTAGAGATATAATTCAAACTTACACACGCTTGAAAAGAGTATTTATTAGTAATTCTTTTCTTATTTAAAAATAGTTTTTACTTCACATCATTTTTGTTGGCTAAGTGTAATCACATTTTTTCCAATTTGCACTAGTTATTTTAAGTCATTTATTTATTTATTGTTTTTATTGTTGTTCATGTACAGTTTTCTGGCTTTCCCCCCACCCCTCCCCACCACCCCAGCCTTCCCTGCTCCTGTTTCCAGCCCCCTTGTTATTGTCCATATGACCTTTATAATTGTTCTTGTAAACCCTTCACCCTTTCCCCCTAATAGCCCCTCCCCTCTCCACTCTGATCACTGTAAGCCTGTTCTCAATTTCAATATCTTTGGCTGTACTTTGCTTACTTGTTCATTTTGTTAACTAGGTTCCTGTTAATGGTCAGATCATATGCTATTTGTTTAAATTACTACACAATTATATAAGAAAGTTCAAGTTAACAACACAGTTGTATTTTTGTCAATACAATATTTCATGAAAGAATCATATTCAACATATATGTGAATTTGAACAAAAATTTTAAAGGTGAAATTTGCTATCTAGCTGTTACAACTATATGCTCTTTAAATAAAAAGAAATTGCAGGAACATGTACAAACTGAATATTTTACAGTCATGATCTAATAGGCACAGATATTTTCAGGATATGTTTTTTTTATATAATTTGTATTTTCTATGGTGTCTAGCCAAGGAATGTGAAAAAGAAAGTTAGAATAATAGTTGGAGAAATAGTATTCCTCTAGTGGTACCTCAACAGCTCTTATGAAGCCTTCAGCTGTTTAAATCCACCTTCTTATTTCTGAGAGTCTTCAGGGAGAGTCTTGTATAGGCTTAGAAATACGTGTAGCATTTCCCATTTTTGCTTCATGCGTTCATCCTCCGGCTTCTGCCCTGACCCTTTGAGATGAAATCAAGTGCCACCGCTTCAGAGACGCGGGGCAGTCGGGAATGGCTGCGGAGGTGCGGCTCTGCTCTACTGCTGCCTCCGCCGGGTGACAGAAGCCAGTGGGTTGTCCTGTCCACACAAGGCCATCTGTGGCCTCTCTGAAAGCTTTCTCTTCTGCAAGAACTAGCACACTGTGCCAAAGACAGAAGGGGGCATTGCAGACATGATTACTGTACCAGAAACACTCAGTACTCTGAGCTCAACATGGGACAATTCTTTTTCCTGACCTTCCTGTCACACTGTTACTGCAGGACCTCAAACTCTATATACTTTCTGCTCCTGTTAGCTCATTGTTTGTGTTAAATCAGTTCCTTTCACTTTTTAAGGTGTGTGTGTGTGTGTGTGTGTTTGTGTGTGATTTTGATTGTCTGTTTGTTTTTAACTCACAACTTTTGTCATCCTAGAAGCCAAGCGTGGGCTCACTGAGGACCAGACTAGAAGAGGGGCATGAACAATCTGCATAACAAACAGGACAGGATCCTTTGCTGGGGCAATTTCCGTGCACCAAGTTTGTGCTTTGTCTTTTAAAGGCCCACTTGTGGTCCTCGTGTAAACTGGCCCTGGAAGGCCAAACACAATCTATGTTTTGGGGTGTTCATGGATCAGGCAGTAGGTGGAATTGTTACGGAGCAAGCATTTCTTCCAACGTCATTTGCTAAATGGGATGTACATAAGCCTTAACATTGTTTTATACTTCCCAATGCATAGATATAAAATTATAGCCCTCATAAATTTTGCCGTTTCTCTACTTTTTCTCCTTTTTTCCCTCTAGTCTTTCCTCTACCCTAGTGACCATTGTTCAGGTCTCCTATAATGTCTCCTTACTGAAGAGTGATAAATTAAGCTAAAGGAGTTGAAATTAAAAATCATATTTTCAATCATTTTCTAAAATACCTTTACTGTTTATCTAAGTGCCAGTGAATTCCAACATTTTATGAAACTTTTCTTATTATCCTGGTGATATTCATGGTCTTGTGGTTTGCCATTGTACCATATTATTTTTGAAATATGTGATTAGAAATGCAATTTAAATCATGAGATGTTCCACTTTAGCCGGGTGGGTCAGTCTAAATCTACGCTCTTAGAGCGTAGTCCCATGCACCAGTGGGTTGTAGGTCCATTCCCCAGTTAGGCTGCAGGTTTGATCCCCCAGCAGGGTACATGCAGAGGCAACTGATCCATAGGTCTCTCTCTCTCTCCCCACTCCCCCTTGTCTCTCTAAGGTAAAAAGATCATGAGATGTTCCAAACTCATGAGGACTTTTTTTCCTTTGTGACAAGAAAATAAAGTCTTTGGTTTTACATACACAGAGCAGTAGATGGAGCTGATTTTATTATTTTTCAATTAAACTTTGCTCTGTACCATTTTAGCACTTACTCTATTAAGTATTTTCTGAGGTAATAGCTTAAAGTTTAAAAAGCTATTAAACAGATTTAAACAATCTTGTTTAAAGGAAGAAACCATGTTTTTGCATACCATTAGCTGAAAGGTACTAATAAAAAGTATGACTTATTAGGCAATAACGATGAAAACTGGAGGTGTTCCCTTCGCCAGGAAGAGTCCAAGGTTGGCATGAAGCCTGTGGACAAACTACAGTTTTAAATTAGATTTAAAATTTTTATTACTTTGTCAATGTTTTAAAAATTATTACTGAGAGATTATTTTTCTTAGTATTATTTTGTAAGATAAGTGTTTATACAAAGCTAGTATAAATCACTCCTGTAAAAATGTTCTAAGATTAGAGGGGCCTGCTGGATGAAACAGAGGATATCCACATTACATATGAACTTCAGATGAGCAAAAATGTATTTTTAGAGTATGTCCCAAATATGTATGGAATATATTTATAATAAAAATTTATTAATCATCTAAAATTAAAATGTAATTGCTTGTCTTTTAATTTTATTTGCTAGATCCATAGTACTAAACTAGGACCCAAGGAAGATAACCACAAAAGTGATGACTAGGGAACCTAGTTAATTGTCTTAGTTAATTCTTAACCATATTCATTCACTAAGAACATAGAAGTTATCTTCAACATCATAATAGGTCATGCATATGCAAAAAAGTACATGTTTAAATACCTTTTGTTGTAGTTATTAGTAGATCGGTAAAGATAATATTCTATCTATTTGAAAAGATTCATTTGTAGCTAAACTTATGAACTGAAATGTCTTTTTGCAGTTATAATATACAGTTTGACGTGCCTGTCCTGCTCACATTCCCCTGCTTATTTTAACGGGTGGGAAAAGCTTCCATGGTAATGGTATAGTCCTTATCATTCTTCTCCCTTTCTCCCCTCCCCTCCATTCTCATTTAGCTACTTCTGGTTGCTCAAGGTGCATGTTGAATTGGACATACTGCCCTATGAATTTTTGGTTGGATTAATGTGAGCCAGGGAAAATTTTCTTTGGGTAACAGAGCTGAGATAATGTAGAGTCCTGGCTGGAATAGTTAAATGTATGTCAAAGGCATATAGAAGACAAAATTGTGAAGAAGCAGAAACAACAAATGCATTGTAAGCTATAGCTTGAATGCCTTCTATGTAAGCCTGACCAATAGGCTCTAATATTGTAATTCTACTCACTCTAGTTAGAATATGAAGAAGGAAAAAAGTAGGGTGTATAAAGGAAACTATTATATGTAAAAATTGAGATGTAGAAAACTATTGATTTATTACAGTAAAACATAATTACATTTTGCATTTGGAACATGCTTGGATTTATAAAAATTAAGTAAATATTCAATTTATGTATTATATAACTACAATTTAATATTCCTATTACTTTGAAATTAAGTACACATTTGACATGTTTGCCAGAATGAAATGTTTTCCTTCTTCATTAATCAGAAGTAAACTATTTTGTCTTTATGCTTACGAGTCCGAAGTTGGCTACAGCACAGAGTTGATAAAATAGAATTGTAAGTAGTGTACACAAGTGTTCCCTTTGAAATGATTGAGTTTAAGGGGAAAATACTGCTACAGTAACACACTTTACTGGTGCAAAAATAACTCAAAGGACATGTTCTAATGCCATTTCACCAGGTATTGTTTGCTGACAAAAAAGTATTTTTATTATGTGAATACAAAATGTAATACCAGACCTTCAATAAATAACACTTTGAGTAAAAGAGAGCATGAATATTAGCAATACAACCTTATTGGGTAACATAATCCTCCACTAATACACAAAAGTAATCTGATTATGTCTTTAGTGCTTGTTAACAGTTTCCTGATTACTCATGTGTCCAGAAAAAAATCATGTTTAAAGCGCTAACCCTGGTGAATCTAATGAGCATGGCTCCCCAAGGACATGAAAAAAATCACACTGTTGGTTTGAGACAGATGCAGCTATGACTGAAGGGAACACTTTTGCATTCACATCACAGGGAAGCAGAAACGTTACTTAGAAGCTTTGATACATATTAATACTATGTTCATGACAATTATAAGCTCCAGCAAACAACAAATGATGATCTAAGAGAAGAATTAAGTTACTCAGCACTAAGAGTTCCACTAGTTATCATCATATTGTCATTTTAGAATTAATTTTAGTATAAAAACTAGAACAAAATTTTTACTTACATGCACTAGAAATACATTCAGAACAAGATTACAAAGGGGAGTATAGAATGATATCTTCACAGTGTAAAGCAAATGGAATGACCATGGATGGCTTCATTGTAGTTTTTCTATTTCTTTTCATTAAATACATTCACATATATGCTCATAAAAATGATTACAAGCTTAGAATTTTACTTGATCCATCTCAATGATTTTAGAGAATAGTTATCATGTATGGTTTTCTTTAATATAAAACTATACATGAACATGTTGAACATACTTGTTAAGGAAATCATAAACCAAAGGCAAAACTGTGCTCCAGGAGACTCAACCATTAGTTTAAAACAAATAAGTGTTAGAAATTACAGATAATGTACCCAGATACTCTGAGAAACAGGGGAAAGGGTTCTTTACTTATTGAATACTTACTGCATGCTAGTTGTATGTTATACAATCATCTAAAATATCATACCCATTTTAAAAACTGATGTGTATTCTTTTTTATTTTTTAATTTATTTATCTTTAGAGGGGAAGGGAAGGAGAGAGGGAGAGAAACATTAATGTATGGTTGCCCCTCGTGCGTCCCCTGGTGGGAACTGGCCTGCAACACAGGCATGTGCCCTGACTGGGAATCAAACCAGGATCTTGTGTTGGTCTCTAGCCCCACGAGCCACAGGAAAACTGGGCATGGCACTCACACTAGCAGTGTGCACCTAACGTGCCTTTACCACTAAAATGTTATGGTTTTGTATAGATTTATTTATTACCTGCTGCAAGACTGACTACATTAATGCCATCAATACTTCCTGGCTAATAATTTAATCAATTGAGAGGTGATGAATGCACGAGTCCTAGGTGGTGTATAAATAGCTCTTGCTATCTGATTTTTTAATACTAAACCTAAGCCACTAGCCTTCTGATGGATGTGCTAGAGAACACACAGAAGAGGACAGAAGGGAAATCGAGATATATGAATCTTTTAAAAAGCCGGAAAACCACATTACATTATCAATGTGTTAAAGTAATTCAAATAAATAAGTTTCAAAATTAGTTGAACTGAGATAGCAACGCTGTCGCACTGCTCATTCGGCTGCAGTGGGAATGTCCTATACCCACTCCATCTGACACAGGCACCTAAAGCCACACGCAGCTACTGAGCACTGGAAATGTGGGTATCATGACTGAGATACTAGACTTTGTATCTTACTATAATTTAATTAATTCAAATAACTCAAATAACTACATGCCGGTGTTGGACAGCACAGCTCTGGACAAGCAGAGAGGAAAGCCAATGCCACCCCCGAGGCTGAGGGGGCCATGGAGTCAGGATGGGCCCTTGGCCATTCATTTCTGTGGGAAGGAAATGACCTCTGAACCTAGGAAGGAAAGGGGTTGGCAGATTGGGAAAATGAAATCAAAGTAGGGAGAATTTGCGGAAGTCTCAAACCGTTAGCCTTTGGTCCATGTCGGGTCTGTTAAAAATAGAAGTTTACATAAGAGCCTCAAGTTCCAGCTTCTCTGAAAACAAAACAGGAATATACAGAGCAAATTAATTAACCTCTCTGAGACATATTCTCTTTAGCTGTAGAATGCAAAAGCTGGCTGAAAAGACATCACTTCATCCTGAGAGTCTACATTATGATTACACGTTATTCCATTAGATGTAATGCTGTTTTTACCATATTTGTTTAGCACAGTTGTGTATAGCAATTGCTGAATATCTCCAAGGTCACACCTTCTGTCCTCAGAAAGTACAGTTATTTTCAGATTGTTGACTAGCCAGCATCTCCTAAATGGTTGCCTTGCTTATGGGGAAAACCAGAAGCAGAAATACTTGTTTCTGCTGAGAAAAGCAGTGGAGCAGATTTCTTGCATTGTGGTTCTTTATTGGAGTCTTCACACAGAAACAGTATCCAGAGTAAATGGGACTATTGCAGATGTCACTGCCAGGATGAGCTTGACTTTGGCATAAAATATGTATTTAATTTCCACATAACTGTATACTAACCTAAGCTGTAAAGTGCATTAGTTATCTTGCTATAAATTCCCCCTCTGACATGGTGCCCTCGAATATTCCCTTTGCCCTGCGCGGATGAGCACTTTACCCTAACCCGTAGTTTACTACGGAGTCTACGGTAGCTTCAGGAAGACATGTGTTTGACAATAAATATTTGTATATAATAAATGGGTTTTATTTCCCAGGTGTTTATTCCTCCTAGTCACTGATTTATAACAAAGATTTGCAAGTGATTATTCAAGAAGAGCTCCATGGAATTTAGAAATAATGCCTGCCAAATACATCATAAATGTCAAAACTCATGTATTAAAAATTGTCTAAGTTTTATGTTGTTTGGATTGACTACGATTTCTGTTAGGCTTTTAAAAATCTAGAGCTGTTAAAATCTTTTTGACCACTTCTCTATTTTGGATAATTTCAGCCTTATTTTTTTCTTTAGGAAATCACCTGTTTTTTTGTTGTTGTTGTTGTTGTTTGTTTTTTTGAGAGTTAAATCTTCCATGGGAGTTACATAAATCCTATAAGGAGTTAAAATACCACAGGTTGGTTACAGCATTATTTTTAAATGATTACAGTACAACAGATATATTTTGGTAATATATAGTATCATATAAGTGAAATGAATCATTAAAATATAAAAATCTGTGCTGTAAAAATTTATCTCTTACCACAAATCCAATTCTTATGTCACATAGATCTTTTTTCCTGATGTGTATTTAATCTTGGTAAATGTGGCAGTCTAAGTAACACTGATTATTTCTGAACCATAAATATTTTAGATGCTAATTTATTTTGTCACCTCCATCAGTTATGACTTCACACTTCTGTATTTATACATTATATTTTGAAACACTATTTTATAAGGTAATTTTCAAGCAGTTGTATGAAAGAAGATGTGTGTTACCTTTGCATAACTCCTCCTCTTGTTTTAATGCTGTAATTTCATTAGGGCCTTAGCATTTTTTATATTGTTTGCATGTTATATGTTTCTTCAAAGAAGTTTACCTTGGGAGTATGTATTTTAGTGTGCACTTTCAAGTATCAATATTTTTGAAAAGTCAGAAATGCTAGAATTTAAGGCCTGACCCATCTATATTCTATGATTCTAGAATAAAGAATTCAAGGAGTACTGAGGCCTTAGTTTCGCTCTCAGTAATAATCTAGAGGACACTGAGAAGACAGAGTGAAGACTGAGAAAGAGAAAAAGGAAAATTAAAGATGTTGCAGTGTTACAAGGCAGCATAAGCAGCGCACAAACATACCAAAAGGAAAAAAAAAAAAGAAAGTCTGTTTTTGCTTTTGAAAAGCAAGGAAGGTTTTGAAAGCAAGTGCCATTCATGTCAACTTCAATAGCAGATAGGGTTTTGGTAGATAAAGAAGGGACCTAGACCAAGAAGGCAGGTTAGAGTTCCCTTCTAGATGTTTCAAATAATAGCTGTATTTCATTGCAGGAAGTAGATACTGAATAATTTAAATGTACAGGGATGTGGATTACATTTCTTAATTGTTAGTAAGAGCCTACCTCTCAAACTTCAGCATACAGCAGGAGTGCCTGAAGACATTTTGAAACACAGATTATGTGGCCTTGCTGCTGTGTTTCTGATTCCATGAGCCTTCAGGGGGCCCGGAAACTGCTTTTCTAACTAGTGCCCAGGTGATGCTGGTGTTGGTGGCTGGGACCACTCGTGGTGAAGCACTGGGCTAGAGTAAAACTTTCCCTTCAGTGGTTCCCTCCTGCCGGCCGGGTAAGGGAGTCAAATGAGAGTAGGCTATGTTTTTATTAGCAGCCAACTCATATATTGAAACTCTCCAGAGACAGACAAACCCTAGAGAAAATATATACAAAATTAAACTTTTAACCAAGTAAATAATAGAGCTGGAGTGAGAAATGCTGGAAAATATAACACTATTCTACCTGTATTGTTAGAGTCCTGGCAGAGAAGAGAATTCATGCAGGTGGTTTTAATACAGAGTGTTTCGTGAAGGGATAGTTAGAGACATATGGATGTATGGCGGTGGTAGAAGCCAGGGCCCTCACCAGGCATCGGGGGGCGGAGTAGAAACACTATTACTGGAGTTCACAGAGAGCTGCAACCATTGGGTAGAGGCTGGGAAGGAGCTGGAGTTTTCTTAGAAGGATGCAGTGTCTGTCGAAGAAGTACTGAAGCAGGGAAGGAGGTAGAAAGAAATACCCTAGCATCTCTGTCCCTTGTCCCCCGTGTTCTGTCGGTGCCTCATTTTGGCTGAAACCAGCCTGAAGCCAGAGTGGGAGGGTGTACTTGGGAGAGACCGCCAGTGTGATCAGTTTCTTGGGAGCACAAATAAGTTCTCAGAAGTCAGAAGACTGTAAGTAAGGGAGCTTATTCCACTTTCCCCTGTACCGTTTGAAAGCCCTGTTCCCAGTTCTCTTTTATTCCTTTGTCTTTAGGGAGCAACAGGCTGAGCATCCAGCCACAAAGAGATGTGGTAAGCAGTCAAACTGCTGACTTCCTAGGGAGTCAAAGTGGTTTTAGAGTCTCTTTTTCAATGGGACAAAAATTCTCCTACTCCTGACACTACAGCACCTTAAACATAATCACTCATTGCTCAAAAATGCTGTTAAAAGACTGCCGTTTGCTCTGAATATGTGGTGGTAAATGAATGTCCAATTCAAGCTGCACAGGGACGATTTGCTCTTTCCGTCTGAGCTCAGTTCCTGGCTCCAAGGCTCTTGTGTAAATATCAAGAAGGCGATTGTTTTCACCTCGGTTGTCTCACCATCGGAGAGGAAGCACCATGTAAAATGGTTTAGTACCTGAAAGTAGTTCAATGTGATAAATACCAACACTATTTTATAATTGTCAGCCATTAACAAGGATCGCCTTTATTGTCTCAGTTATTTTCAGATCCCTTTCTGTAGCCTGTCCAGAATCTCTGAAGCAAGAACAGAGGCAAAATTTACTACCTGGTGATAACAATAAGACAGTACTTGACTTTCAAAATGATAGAAGGATACCAATTGTCTTCTTAAATAAGTCCTATGACTTTTCTATTTGCATTTTAAAAATAAGGCAGAGGAAATAAATCACTTTTTACCAAAAATACTACATGTTTGACTCACTCTGCATTTCTGATCATGCAATATATTCTGCTGAAATCAGTTTTTCTTTTTCTGTGTCTACTTGTTTAACATGCACTTTCATCTGAAATACTTGTTCTTTTCTGCGACTTTTCCCCTTATTCTTTCAATATGAAGCTTGAACACACAGAGCACAATGTGTCGCTTTTAAGTCATCTTCATTCTACATTATATTTTAGCTTACAATAACTAAACACATTTTACAATCTTAATTCAAGCAGATTTTACCGCTTACTACAGTGAGTTATAGAGAAATATTTGTGCCTTGAACATAGTATATCTGAATAGCTGTATGAGTGTTTATAAGTTATTTAATTTTAAGTCATTTAATCTCTCCGGCCTCATCTGTAAAATGAGTACTAACTTGCCTCAAGGTTTTATGTTGAGGCCCAGTTGAATAAACAGGGGTTAAAATTAGCAAATGGAATAGCAGACTATAAATGTTAGTTCAATTACTTATTATTTGTAGTGTTTTTTACATGGCAGAAAACCAGAAAGTTTGATTTAAAATGAAAAAAATTGGAGGCACACCGAAAACTATATTGGAATTAAAAATTCTTAGTTTTGCTGAGAAAGGGGGAAGAAAGAGGGAAAATACTTTGCCATCTTCTTCATGATTATAAAGCCAGAGCAAAGCATATGCATGTACATATGTATATGAATCTTATTTTGAAAATAGTTTGAAATGTTTTGTAAAAATGAATAAGAAACATCAAGGTATACCAACAGTATAGAAAGACAAAAGGGGTAAGGCTCTTAGTTCAAAGTAAACTCAGGGATGGAAAGTGACATAAAATCAACATTCCGGTATTACAAGAGTCAAACATGAGGGCAAATCAAAGCTGAATTGGTCAAGAGAAGCACAACTATTATTCTTGGACTTCCTCTAAGAAAAGGATGTATCTTAATGTGGTGAACAGTGACATTTTTAGAGAAAATGTACAGTTCAGTCAGCTGTGTCCCTCTGTCAAAGGGGAGGGCACAGTGCCAAATGGTAGCCCTGCAGGCGTACTCCATAGGGGGTCATGATCATTGACATATATGACTTTCTCAGGGTGGCCTGATCAAAAGGCACTTCAAGATATTCAAGAGAAAGAGACAGCATATTTAAAAAATCCACACTAAATTTTGTTGCTCTAAACCGAGCTTTGATCACTACTGTCACGTGGTTGATATGATAGCAAGGACCCTTTTCCTCATACGAGGCCGTCGAATTTTACAGGCAATCAAGCAGGGGATGTAATTGATAGGTTCTGACAGGGGCCTGAATGAAATAAAGGCTATCAGAGCTCTTAAAATCAAATGGGAAGGTTGATGTCAATACAGATAAATAAAGGAATTCTGCAAGTACTTGGAAAATTTAACACCAAACTGTTCAGAGTATTATCTGGGTGGGGTAAGATTGTTGGAATGGAGAGGGTTAGAGGATAGTTTTATTTTCATTTACATATTTCATTTTAGGTTTTTATAGTATACTGTACAATGCTTTTTTTAAAACATTGCACTAATGTTTTAAAAAAGAATTACAGAACTCCAGGACAATCGCAACTAAAAATAGTAAGTAATTCTGATTTCTCTGTACACCAGCTTGATTGAAGGCTCCATGTTCTTGCCATAAATCAGTGTTTCCCAAGCTGTTGATTAAAACTCACAATATTATGCCAGCAAATAGGTATGCAATGGTAAATACTTTTTGGAAATTCAGCCTGTATACAGTTCCTTTGAAGTCTTGTATTAAAGAATTACTTTGGACTTTATTTAAATCTGCAAGAGTAGAAAGTGGGCAGGAAATCCCATCTAAAGGGCACCTGAAAATACATGTGTGTGTGAAGGGGACACTTGGTACTCACACGATTAGGTGGACATGATTAGCATCTAGTAAGCTGGGACCAGAGATACTAAAAATGCTACAATGTATAAGACAATTTTGTAAAACAAAGATAGCATAGTGCTTAAAGTACCCAAAGTTACCTCTTAGATAAATATTCTTTTGTAATCAGTTTATTATTGTTATATTACAGTTGTCCCAATTTTTCTCCTTTGGTCCTCTTCCGCCCAGCCCACCCCCTACTCCCACAGTCCGTCCCCACACTGTTGTCCATGTCTGTGGGATCTTCATACATGTTCTTTGTATACCTCTGTCCCCTTCTTTCTACCATTATCTTCTTCCCTCCTTCCCCTCATCACTTTCAGTTTGTTCCCTGTTTCCATGCCTGTGGTTCTATTTTGTTCATTACTCTGTTATGTTCATTAGATTCCTCTTATTGGTGAGCTGATATGGTATTTGTCTTTCACCTACTGGGTTATTTCACTTAGCTTAATGTTCTCCTGTTGCGTCCATGCTGTTGCAAAAGGCAAGAGTCCCCCTTTCTTTCTGCTGCATAGTATTGCATCCTGTAAATGTAACACATTTTTTTGATACACTTATTTACTGATGGGCACTTAGGCTGTTTCCAGCACATGACTATTGTCCATAGTGTCATTGTGAACATTGGGGTTCATAGGTTCCTTTGAATTTGTGTTTCAAGATTTCTAGGGTATATTCTCAGCAGCAGAAATGCTAGGCCAAAAGGAAGTTCCATTTTTAGTTTTTTAAAAGAAATTCCATGTCCACAGTGGCTGCACCAGTCTGCATTCCCACCAACAGTGCACTAGGGTTCCCTTTTCTCCACACCCCCACCAACACTTGTTTGTTGATTTGTTTATGATGGCCATTCTGACTGGTCATTCTGACTGGTGTGAAGTGGTATCTCACTGTGGTTTTAATTTGCATTTCAATGATGGCTAGTGATGCTGAGCATCTTTTTCATATGTCTATGGGCCCTTTGTAGCTCCTCCTCAGATAATTATCTATTCAGATTTTTTTCCTTTTAAATATTTTATTTATTTACTTTTAGAAGAGGGGAAGGGAAAGAGAACGAGAGGAAGAGAAATATCAATGTGTCATTGCCTCTCATGTGGCCACCACTGGAGACCTGGACCTGGCCCACAACCCAGGCATGTGCCCTGACTGGGAATCGAACCACCATCTTTTGGTTCACAGGCCTGCGCTCAATCCACTGAGTTACACCAGCCAGGGCTCCCTTTTCGTGTTGATGTTGGTTTCTTTAGCTGGGCAGAAGATTTTTAGTTTTATGCAGTCCCATTTGTTTATTGTTTTCTTTATTTCCCTTGCACTAGGAAATAGATTGGGAAAAATATTTCTATGAGGAATATCTAAAATTTTCCTACCTAGGTTTTCCTCTAGAACTTCTATGGTGTCATGACTTATATTTAAATTTTTATGCATATGGCATTTATGTTTGTGTATGATGTGAGTTGGTGATCTAGTTTCATTTTTTTTCATGTGCTAGTCCAGTTCTCCCAACACAATTTACTATAGAGGCTGTCTTTCTTCCATTGTATGCTCCTGCTTGCTCTGTCAGATTCACTGCAAAGAAACTTATTTTACATGAAACAACATTTTCTAGCATTCTTATTACCCAATGTAGAATGATGGTTATTCTGAAATTCATATTTTAGTCTAAAGCCTTAGATTTCAATATATACTGCTCCTCCTGATACTATGCTTAGCTGTCTTAAAGATGGCTCAAAGTTTATGTGTCTAATATAGGACTTTTGATTTCCTCTCTGCACCGAAACTTCCACTTTCCAAATCAGCTTCTGCTTGTAATGGAACTACCAGCCATCATTTGTTGAAGATAGAAACCATGAACCTAAATTTTTGTTTACACTCTATAGCCTTAGTCCATTTCACCTGCAAAATATAGTTTAAATCTTCATTCGCAAAACTGTGAAAGGTAAAATTCTGAAGTGAGGGTTTAATATAAAACACAAAAAACAGGATTATTAAAAATAGAGATTATTTTCTTTTAAAGGTGAAGACAAATTTTAGAATAGAAAAACAATGAGTTAAAAAATGAAGCCCCCAATTTAAAGAAATACAAAGTAAAGTAAACTTGGAAAGTACACTGTTGCCTAAACTACTAGAATAGTCAACTAAATGTGGTGTCTTGTATTCATCCCCTTATCCCTGCACTCCTCCACCAGCCCCCACCACCCCGTCTGCTCAGACCAGGCTACTGGCCTTATCTGTGATTGCAGATTTCGGGTTTTGTCTGGTGAGCAGGAGTCATCAGAAGATACTTTCTCCTGCCCTGTGCTTCTAAGAGATTTCAGATGTAGCTGGAGAAAACTAACCTTTAAGGAGTGGAGGAAAACGTGACCTGTCTGCTGAGTTTTTATTTAATTGTAATTGTGTTTCAATTTCACTGTCATTTTAACAACAATCTTTTCTTAATTAATTATCTTGTTTTGTATCCTCACTTCTCCCTTTTTCTCCCTCCTGTCCCCTGTCTAATCCCCCATATTTTGAAAACTTATTTTAACATTTCTGTGATTCTTTGCCTTATTCCCCATTAAAACAAAGAAGACTGAGGAGCAAGATTTATGTGTGTATCCTAAAATGTATTTGGAAATACTTTAATATTTTCCTCTATTTTTAAAAATCAACTGTGATGGACACGAGAATTACCCATGTTTCAGCTTTACTGATACATCATTGAACTACAACACTGTGTGAAGCTAGGCTGCACTGTGTGTGGATTTGATACAGTTATACGTTGTGAGACCATCACCACCACAGCATTGGTTAGCACCTTCATCCCCTCACACAAAGAGCATTCCTTTTTTGCACAGAGAACGTTTAAGATCTACTCTTCTAACACCTTTTCAATTGTGTGATGCAGTGTTGTTAGTTATAATCACCATGTTGCACATTAGATCCATAGGAATGGTTAATCGTACAATTAGAAGCTCGTTTCCTTTGACCAATATTTCTCTGTTTCACACACCCTTCATCCTCGGTAACCATCACTCAGTGTCTGTGAGTTGAGCTTTTTAGTAGTTTTTTTTGTTATTTTTAAGATTTTATTTATTTGTTTTTAGAGAAGGGAGGGGAGGGAGGAAGAGAGGGAGAGAATCATCAATGCATGGTTGTCTCTCAGGAGTCCCCTTCTGAGGACCTGCCCTGCAACCCAGGCTTGTGCCCTGACTGGGAATTGAACCGGTGGCCCTTTGGTTCTCAGCCTGCACTCAATCCACTGAGACACACCAGCCAGGAGCTTTTTAAGTAGATTTCACATATAAATGATATCATACTTTGGTTGTTAAGAGTTACCATTTTTATTAATAATTACTGAATGACAATGGTTAGTGAAAAAATGGAAATTTTAGAGTATTGTTTTTATACTAAACCCCTTTTTATTAAATATGTACACAGATGCAATAGGCATGTCTCTAGAGAGTAAAATATTTTATTTTTTCTTAAACTATCTGTATACACATATATTTATAAATAACATGTTACTTTTAAAAATAGGTAAATTAATGAGTATATTTTAATGCTTCAGGTTTTTTTTAAAAAAAGATTTTATTTATTTATCTTAGAAGGGAAGGAGAGGGAGAGAGAAATATCAATGTATGGTTGCCTCTCATTCATTCCCTGCCAGGAACTGGGAACCTGTTACTGGCCTACAACCCAGACATGTGCCCTAACTGGGAATCGAACCGCGATCATGTGGTTCACAGGCCCGCGCTCAATCCACTGAGCTACACCAGCCAGGGCTTAATGCTTCAGGTTTTTATGTGGGGACCTGATAACCACTATGACATAAAAATTATGTCAGGTGAAAGGTACTTTGTGCATGAGGTTCTCCAGCCAGACAGAGAAGGCCAAGTGCCAGTATTTTTTTTAAATACGAATGAATTAAATTTTATTTAAATATTATACTCATTATAGGCATTTATATTGACTAACATAAGTTCTGCCATCAGTTTTTGGATGAATATCCTTATATATGTACCACTGTATGCATAATCTAGGTAAATATCAGGGATGAATTTCCAGAGGTGATATTGTTGGGTCAAAGTGATGTAATTTCTGAGATATCACCAAGCTGTTTTTCAGAGTTGTACTAATTTTCCATTCCACTAGTCGTGAACTCAATTCTTCTTTTAATTTTTTTAAATTGTTAAATTACAGTTAACATAAAATATTGTGCTATTACAATATTATTGACTATATTCCCTATGCTATATTTTTAATCCCCATGACATTTTGTAACTGCCATTTTGTACTATATTTTTGTCAGTTAATGTTTTTATTGTACTGTTCCCATTACCATTTATCCTCCCCATACCTTCCTCTGCTTCCACCCTTCACTCCTCTCCCCAGCAATCACCACACTGGTGTCTGTGTCCATGGGTTCTTATTTTTCTTTTTTGCTCTATCATTACACCCCCACCACCCCATCAAGGGCAGTCAGCCTCCTCTCTATCTAGGTACTTTTTAATTCCTTCACCTTCTCCACTCATCCCCCCAAACCCTTCCCACCCAGAAACCATCAAATTGTTTTCTGTATCTATGAGTTTGTTTCTGTTTTTCCTTCATTTATTAATTTTTTAAAGATTCCAAATAGAGGTGAAAATATGTAGTACTTGTCTTTCTCTGACTGACTTATTTCACTGAGCATAATACCCTTTAGGTACATTCTGTCACAAATGGTAAGATTTCATTATTTTATGGTCAAGTAATGTAGTAATCCATTATATATATGCACCACAGTTTGCTTTTAATCTACCTGTCCATTGATGGGCACTTGGGTTGCTTCCATATCTTGGCTATTGTAAATAATGCTGCAATACGTATAGGGGTGCATGTACTCTTTCAAATTAGTACCTTGGGTTTCTTTCAGATACATATACAGAGGTGGAATTGCTTGGTCATAAGGCAGTTTTATTTTTAATTTTTTGAGGACATTTCATACAGTTTTCCATAGTGGTTACACCGATTATAATTCCACCAACAGTACATATGTGTTCCCCATTCTCCACACGTTTGCCAACACTTGTTTGTTGATTTATAATGATAGCTATGCTCACAGGTAGTTTTAATTTGTGTTTCTCTGATGATTAATGATGTTGAGCATGTTCATATGTGTCTATTAGTCACTTGTATGTTTCTTTGGAGAAATTTCTTTTCAGGTTCTCTATCAACTTTTTAAGTCAAATTGTTTGGTTTGGGGGTATTATGTTGTATAAATTCTTTATATATTACGTTTTTCTACTTTATTTTTTCAAGTGCTTATTTTATTACTGTTCTCCCAATTTTTCCCCTTTTCCCCGTCCACCCAGCCTACTACTTTCTCCCACAGTCAATCCCCTCTTCATTGTCCAAGGGTCATTCATGCACATTCTTTGACTAATCTCTTCCCCTTCCCCACACCATTAGCCCCCCATCCTCCCCACCTATGGCTATCAGCCTGTGCATGTTTCCATGTCTCTGGTTCTTTTTTTCCTCATTGGTTTATGTTGTTCATTAGATTCCAGTTATAAGTAAGAACACATGGTATTTGTCTTTCACCAACTAATTATTTTATTTAGCATAATAGTCTCAGTTCTATGCATACTGTTGCAAAAGGTAGAACTTTCTGTTGCATAGTATTCCATGATGTAAATGTACCACAGTTTTTTAATCCACTCATGTACTGATGGGCATTTGGGCTGTTTTCAATGCTTGGCTATTGTAAATAGTGCTGCTATGAACACAGGAGTAGGTAAGTTCTTTTGTATTAGTGTTTCAGGATTCTTAGTGTATATTAACAGCAGAGGAATCAGTGGGTTGTAAAGCAGTTACTCTTCATGTATTTTGGATATTAACACCTTATCATATGTATTGTTACCAAGTATCTGCTTCCTGCCAGCATGTTAATTTTTTGTTTTGTTTGTTTATTACCTTCTTCACAGTGTGAAAAAATTGTATGTATTTTTTATATTTTAATTTGGTATAGTTCTATTTGTTTGTTTGTTTGTTTTTGTCTTTTGTTTTTCTTGCCTGAGGAGACATATCAAAAAATATTACTAGGAATGATGGTAAAGAATTTATTGCTTGTGATTTCTTCTAGGACTTTATGGTTTTAGGTGTTGCACTTAAGTCTTTGATCCATTTTGAGTTTATGTTTGTAAATGATGTAAGCAAGAGATCCAGTGTAGCTCAGTGGATTGAGCACTGGCCTGTGAATCAAAGGGTTGTGGGTTCAATTCCCAGTTAGGGCACATGCCTGGGTTGCTGGCCAGGTCCCCAGTAGGGGTTGTGTGAGAGGCAATCACACATTGATGTTTCTCTCCCTCTCTTCCTCCTTTCCTTCTCCTCTCTCTAAAAAAGTAAATATTTAAAACATAAAAAATAAGTGATCCAATTTTTTCTTTTGCATATATCTATCCAGTTTCCCTATCACCATCTATTTAAGAGATGGTCTTTACCCCATGTATGAGGTTTGTCCAGAAGATATCCAGCCATGTAATATGAAAAATAGAGACATTTATTGAAGAAGATATAAGATACAAGAAACATTGTACATAGGATAATGATGCCCCAGTCCTCCTCAAAGTAGGCACCTTGGGAACTCACACAGTTCTCCCAATCACCATCAGCTGACCCATCATATTTTCCTGAATCTCCTCAGTATTACAAAATGTCTTCCTTTTCAAAGGCAATTTTAGTTTTAGGTAATCCAGAAGCGGCAGGATGCCAAATCTGGGCTGTAGGAGGGCTGAGTCACCTGGGTGATTTGATGTTTTGCCAAAAATCCTTACACGAAATTTAGTGCATGAGCAGGCACTTTGTTGTGACGAAGCTACCAATCACCAGTTGCCGGTTGCCCACAGCTATGGACTTTCAAATTATCTTAATTGTTTTCACAGAGGACTGTTCAAGCTTACCACAAAATCTGATGCAGGTTCATTGCTCTACTTGCTTATTTTTAATGCAATAGCCACACAGTACACATGCTCACTCAATGGCATCTACCACCCCCAATGCCTAGTACACTGAAGTTGTCACTGTTCAAGAATGTGCATTCTGCCCTGGCTGGTATAGCTCAGTGGATTGAGCACAGGCCTGTGAAGCAAAGGGTTGCCAGTTTGATTCCCAGTCAGGGCACATGCCTGGGTTGCAGGCCAGGTCCCCAGTAGGGGATACGTGAGAGGCAACCACACATTGATGTTTCTCTTCCACTTTCTCCTTCCCTTCCCCTCTCTCTAAAAATAAAAAAATAAAATATTTTTAAAAAGAATGTGCATTCTAGTCCACTCTCCTTGGTTGCCAGGTTATATAGATATCATCTAAACTATTCTTGTTATATTAAAAATGGCTGGACTTTTTATGGACTGACCCCATGTATTCTTGTCTCCTATGTCATAAATTAATTGACCATATAGGTATGGGTTTATTTATGCATCCTCTATTTTGTCCCATTGTTCTATGTGTCTGTTTTGATGCCAGTACCATGATGTTTTAATTACTCTAGCCTTACAGTATAATTTTAAATTGGGTAACATGAAACAACCACTTGCTTCTTTTTTAAGGTTACTTTGGTGATTCAGGGTATTTTGTGATTCTGTATGATTTTTAAGATTTTTTATTTTAGTTCTTAAAAACTGTTATTGGTATTTTGATAGAGGTTACATTGAATCTGTAGATTGCATTGGGTGGTATAGAAATTTTAAAGATGTTAATTCTTTCTATTCATGAGTACTATACATGTGTCCATTTACTTGTATCTTACCCATATCTTTATAGTTTTCTGAGTACAGGTTTTTTACCTCCTTGCTTAAATTTGTTCATAGATATTTTATTTTTTGATACAATTGTAAATGAAATTGTTTTTATTAATTTATCTTTCCATCAGTTTATTGGGGGTGCATAAATAGGTAATTGACTTTTGAATTATAACTTTTTATCCTGAAACTTGACTGAGTTTATTTATTAGCTCTAGTAGTTCTTTGGTGGCATCTTTAGGGTTCTCTACATAGAGTGTCATATCTTCTGCAAATAATAACAGTTGTACTTCTGTCTTTTCAACTTGGATGCCTTTGGTTTCTTTGCGTTGTCTGCTATGACTAGAATTTCCAATAGTATGTTAAATAAAAGTGGTGAAAATGGACATCCTTATCCTGTTCCCAACCTTCAAGAGAAAGCTTCAGCTCTTCACCAGTGCGAATGTTGTTAGCTGTGGACTTATGATATATGGCTTTTCTTTACGTTGCGGTAGGAAAGTTGGCAGCAACTTTCCTAAAGCAGCCTAAGGCAGGCTGCTTATGTGAAAAAGCTGCTAGAAGCATCTTGGTCCAGGCATGTGAGTTGGGTGAGTTGACCAAGCATCTTGGTCAAGTCATCACGACAACATGGCAAATGGTATTAGCTAGGAAAGTTTAGATTTGACGCCTCTCTGTGCCTGTATGCTGGAAGGTGGGAGGGCTCAACACAAGAGCACTGGTGTCTGCAAGTGCTTCTGTCCCTGTAAAGAGCTACCTTGACTTCTGTCCTGTAGCTCTTGCTGTGAAGTTAGTTAATTCAGTTCCTCCCCATAAGTCTGCGGCACTTTTATCGCATCTTCTCCCTGCCCTGGAGCCTAGAGCAAGTGACTTTGTGAGCAAGAAAGGACAGGACCAAGTATAGGAATTCCCGAGTATAGGAATTCTTGGAAATTCAGGAGCACGCTGTTTCACTTGGATGCAATCATCGCTGGTTTTCACAGCTCGGTATTTTGAAGTTTCCTCTTTCTTACATTGGTCCCTGAGCTGGAGTCTGGGTTTGGGACTGAGAGCCCTCTCTCCTCAGGGGAACCTCCTCAGCTGAGCTACCCTTCCTGATTTTTAATCAGCCCACATTGGGTATTGTGCCTGCCTGGTTCACATTTCAGCATCCCCTCCTCATCTTTTCATGGTTTCTTCTTTATGCCCTTAGTTATAGAACTTCCATTCAGCTAGAACTTTCTTCAGATGCTTTCAACGATGGTTGTTTTATAATTTGATTGTAACTTTGATATGGTGGGAGAAGGCAAGCACAGCCTTTTACACAATCTTGACCAGGTGTCTGACCCAGTTGCAAGTGTGAACCAAAGGAGAATTCATTGCGTCTATGTGCATGGACAGAACAGATTGGTCTTGTTGCTGTTGTGATGAATTTTCATTGCAGCTCATTTACAGCAAAGAAATATATAGTATATAAATAAAACATTGTTCATTTGAATCCTTTATAAATGAAAGATTGCATTTGTTTCCTGAGGTATTTGTAGCATGAAAGTAGTCTGTTTTAAATGAGGTTTAAATCAGAAGCTAATAGTTTTTAGTAAAGACTACAAATAAGCAACTAGCTGAAGGTTAAGACAATGAAAAGCAAATACACAAAAATAAAAATCTCATGTGAAAAAAGTAAAATTCTTAAAAATGTACCTTTATTCCAGATATAGTTTAAATAATTTACTATCCTCATTAAGTAGGATGAATAAAGAAAATGATTATAATGGAATAAGGATGATTGTGTATGTTTGATTTTCTTTCTTTGTTTTAAAGATTTTATGTATTTATTTTTAGAGAGAGAGGAAGGAAGGGAGAAAGAGAGGGACAGGAATCTCAGTATGTGGTTGCCTCTCATGTGCTCCCTACTGGGGACCTGGCCTACAACCCAGGCATGTGCCCTGACTGGGAATCAAACCATCGACACTTTAATTCACAAGTTGGTGTTTAATCCACTGAACTGCACCCACCAGGGCTGATTCTCTAACCAAGTATTTATTTTTTAATTGTAGATTAGCATTTGATTTAATGAACGCATTATTGCATTAGCAAATATAAGACAAATTCATCTTGCATATTTTCCTGCTTTTTAAGTCTATCATATACATTCTATCTTATGCCTCTATTAAAATAACAGTATGAAATGAAAATGTAGGGGATTTAGGGGTAATATTTCATTAAAGAAATGACTAGTAAGATAAGATTTATATGACTTTCTATGGTCAGAAAGAGGGTATGATGAGACCAAACTCAGTGCTGGCCAAAAGGCAACTTCAAATATTAGCGAATATTTGAATATTAGTGATCAGTGAATCTTTAACAGGCTAATTTTAGGAACACCTGTAGTTTTAAATATTGTAATTTCTTAGTTCCATCTCATAATCGTTTCTATATATTTTAAGCACAAAATGACATCTAGTTCTTTACAAAAATTATAATGGTACATGACATTCTGTTTTTTTCTTATTCTGAACATCTCTCTGATACCAGCACATTAAGGTTTCCTTGCTCAGTGTGGAGAGGTGATAATATTATAACTCACTGTTTTCTTATTCTTCTTAGGAATTTAGTCTGTTTCGTTTGGCTGCTGTTTTTTAATGGTACACAAATGTGTATTTGTGCATACATGTATATAGATACACACATCTATCTATTTATATACACACATATACATACACACATTCTGTGTATATTAAATGTGTATATATATAATATGTATATATACTTGAGTAATTGCATCTTCAAAGAATATTTGTAAATGTGGAATTACAAGTATGTGTATATGTAATATGCATATGTATGTGTATATATATAGTGCATATATATACAGTCATGTAGCTGAGCAATTATATCTATAGGAATAATTATTCAAAGGAGAATTTCTATGCTGAAAGGTATACATACTTTAAATTTTGGAAACTATTTACATAGTCTGGTTGCTTCACCTCCTGTGTTGGTTGTCATGCACAGAAAGGCCTGCTTCACTCCAAGACTAAACAAAACAAAAAAATCTCCAGTTTTGCTCTAATACTTTATGGCTCCAACTTTTACATTTGAGTCTTTGATGGAGGTTGAATTTATTGTGGAGAAGGAATAAGAAAGAAATACAAAGTTACAGTGATAAAGACAGGCTTAAGTAGTGAAGGACTGCTTGCTCATGAACACATGTCTGCAGCTATCCAGGAAAAGGTTAAGTAATAACTGTATAGATTTTAAAAACAATAGCATTTTACTTCCCATGCTTTAGATACTTTAATTGTTCATTTATTTTAATACTTTAATGAAAATTTGTCTTTTTTTGGATTACTGATTTTGAGGCATAAATAATATACTAATAGTCAAACAATAATGTTCAATAGTCAAATAGAAGAGGTAACCTGAGCCCTGGCTGGTGTAGCTCAGTGGATTGAGCACGGGCCTGCGAACCAGATGATCGCAGTTCGATTCCTAGTCAGGGCACATGCCTGGGTTGCAGGCCAGTTTCCGTCAGGGGACACACCAGAGGCAACCATACATTGAGATTTCTGTCCTTCTCTCCTTCCCTTCCCCTCTAAAAGATAAATAAGTAAAATCTTTAAAAAAAAGTAAGCATTGCTGTCTCAAGTCTAGAGCCTAAAGTAGAAAAAGGCACCCAAAGGAGCAGGGAGGGTTATAGTGTTTGAAACAAAAGAAATATGGTGCAAAGCTGGATTGGTAGGATGTTTAGAAGCAGAGAATTGACAGGTTTCCCTCACGAAGTACATTTTAAAAAAGCCCAGTTTTCCAAACAGGAGACAAAATGTATGTTCAGGACAAACTGATTTACTGTTCCTAAGATCTTTCACAACTACTTTTGTGCTTTATAGTGGGCAGTTCCTAAAGGAATTTAAATAGGCAAGAAACATAAAAAAATACCATTTTGGAGAATTTCATCTGACATCAGAATCTCAAGTGGATTAGGAAGATGAATCAGAAAGCAATGGGCTTTGTTTAGGAATTTTATTTTTTCCTAATATAAATAATCCATGCTATGGGTCCAAGACTCTCACGTCTACCTTACAAGATTTCCATGCTTATTGTTTGAAATTTTTTAAGTGTTGTTTGATCCTTTGTTCATGTTGTTCTACACATGATTCCTTTTGGTCAGTGACAACTTAGCAACCTTAGGAATGATAAATGAATGTGACAAATTCTTATTTCATCTTCCTTTATATCACTTTTGGTGTTTTGTGTTTGTCTTTTGACTAGAATTGCCTTGTGGGTTACAGTGGAGAAAGAAACTGAAAAATATTTTCTTTCTGACACTCAGTGCTACTCTGGGACAGACATGTACCATTTGGTGATAATTAGAAGCAAAAAGTTCTTTGCTGCTTCTAATTCTCTGTGCGACAGATCTGCACAGTGCCACCACTTGCAGTGCCCAGGTTTGACATGACAGGTGCCAGGTGTTACAGGTTTACTTGTTTATAAAGTAAAAGAAAGAAATGGGTAAGCACCTTCCCAAATGAAGCAGAACAGATTCTGCCAGGGTAAAACGCCTGGCATACATTTCAGCACAATAAATTCCAGCTGTTTTAACTAAGGCCCAAACAACCTGTTTCAGTACACACAAATTATAATGTTCCCAAACCTTTTGTTCTTAAAAATTACTCACATGTACCTCAGATGCACGAGAAGCCATGGGGATTCCTGCCAAGCTCCTGAAGATGAGCAGACATTGTTTGACGGATTGAAATAATCACATCTAAGGTCCACTTCTTAGTTCTTTGTTTATTAAAAATATAAATCTGACAGTATTAGTGACCTACCTCTTCATGTTATTTGACATTTTTCATTCAGTTATGAAAACTAAACTAGAAGAAAGAAAAATTCATCACTTTAATGTTCATAGTATGTTTGTTTTATAAAAGTGCTTATTTGTGAAAGTAAAATTAATTAGATATTTCCTCATTTAGTTTATCAAAGCATGCCTTGTGCATGTATTATTGAGGATAGGAAGATAATCGCAGTCTTTCACTAATTTTCTGTATGTTATCTCCCATCTAAAATTTGCTTCTCTTCTTGTTTTCTGACATTAGTAAATGTTCCCAATACTCAATCAATTATTCCTGGAAGGAACTTAGAATTACAGAAACTTTGGTTTGATCATACAATTTTTAAAGATATGCTTACCCTCATAAGGCTCCTTTGAAGTGACAGTGAAATAGCCTTTTAATGGATAGAATCCCAAACCAAATTAAATAATTGTCTTTGCAGGTGTGAGATTGTAATATTTCAGGATGATGGAAAAGGAATGGACAAGTAGTAACTGAAATATCAGTGAGGAAGCTTTTGTATATAGGCAGAGGGACATGCAGCTTGAGAAAGAAATAACCTCTCCTGTAGACAAACATGTAATTTAAAAACATGTAATTTAGGAATTCAAATGTTCAGTGGTGAAATTCTGTCCCAAGATGAAATCCCGGCAGTTGGCCTAAAGGAGCCAAATAGAGTCTTCTATAAAGAAGGGCTCCAGGAAATAAACAATTGGCAGACTTGTTAAAACATGAAGATACATTAAAAAATAGGAGAAACTATTTGAACTGTACTTTAAGAACATTATCGTTCAGAACAGTGGTCACCAAAGTAACTACCAGGTAGACAATATATTCCTAGTAGATTTTTGGTTTTAGAGCGAACAAAATTTTTGTGACCCTACTTTTTGGAGCATATAATTAATTTATAGACATGTCAATAAGGGCTTAACTATGGTTATCTTGGTCTGGATGATCCCACACTTTGTAGCCTTCCCTTCACCCCAGCTGCATCTTGTACACCCCTCTGTCAGCCCAGCACAGGTCATATCAGGTTGCCCTGCCGTTATCTCATCTATCCCATTTCTCTTCTTCCAACCTAGTCCTATTGTCTTCCAGATTTCTCAGATAAATGTGACCTGAATCTCTTCACTAGGTTAGTCCTGCCTGTATGTACCTCTTCTTCACAGCACCTAACCTTAAAGGGGGGACCCCCCAAAACCAGGAATTATCTTCTGGAGGGCAGGCCCCTTGTAGTACAGACTTCCCCCACTAAGTGAGTGTTTTAAGAACCCATCCATATCAGTGTAACTGGCAGGTGTCATTGTGAGAGGCTGTGTTCAACTTCAGGGAATTTTTTTGAAGACTCTTTCAATTCATTTGTCCACTTCATGATGGATGATTTACCAGCACATTTGCCCACATTCCACTGAGTGTTCAGTTTTGACCGAGAACAGCATGACCCCTGTGCCCCACCCTCCCTATTCACCTGATCTCACTCCAAGCAACGATTTTTTTTTTGTCTTGTTTTCCTGGATGAAAAAGTCCTCAAAAGGAAATGCTTTGCCGATGTGAAAGAGGTGAAACAAAAAACCAGCACAATCACTAAAATGCATCAAAATGAACGAGTTCAAAACCTGTTTTGAGCAGTGGAAAAAAACATCTCGATAGGTGTATTACATCAAATGGAGAGTACTTTGAAGGTGACTGAAGTTTAAAGATGTAAGAATAAATACATAGTTTTTAGTAAATAAATTCTGGGGAGTTTCGGGTCCCCCCAGTATAATAAGTCATCAAAAAGTCTTTGTCCATCATTATGAATAAATGATATTTTTCTTGCATAAAATTCTCCCTGTTTGGAATGCTATTTTCCATCTCTTTGTTAAAGGCTTTGTCATTTATATACTTGCTTGGCTGGCATGCCTTTTTTGTAATCTTTTGTATCTTGCTTAGAAAATAGCTTATTGCCTCTACCTTTGATTAGTAGCATATGCTACCTTATAGTATTCTTTACTGGACACGCCTACATTGTGAGTGGGGAAACACAGGACTGTGTCTTGTGTATGTAAACCTAGAACTGCACCACATAGTTAAAAGATAACCCACTGTAGTTGATAATATGCCTGTAAGGAAGGGCGCTCACACTCACATTGAAATTATTTTACCACTCGTAAATTCTGCAGTCACTGAGCCCACCTGTTTGAACTTCTAAATCAGTCTGGTAGAATCCCCACATCAAAAAGCAGTTAAATAAAGTTTTAAAATTTAGATTGTGAAGAATTCTTATTCTTTTAATGAAACATTACATAATTTGTAAAATAAATGAAAAATGTTTTGTTTGCTATAACCTTATGTTTCAGAAAAACTCAACACCCTTTGTACACTTTATGCATTTTAACCATTGAAATTTAATACCCTTTGTATGTGTCCTACATTTTAACCACTGGGTTCCTCTTTTTGAAATAGAGATATTATTTTCATACAAAAATTTTCAAAATTCCTTAAAATATCATATCTTATTAATTTTATTTATACAAAATGTCAAATCACAACTCCATTACTATGTTAATATTTCTAGTCTAAAATTCTACATAATATCCAAAATTATGGTGACAGTTTTGCTCTTTTATTTAAAAATTTTGTTTCCATTGTACACTTAGATGAGAAAATAACATACAATTTGGGGATACAATAATAAAAGGGCATGTGTGTAGAGATGATTACATACACTTTTCATCTTTATTTATCTACTCTTTTAATTATTTTCAATTAGAGCCTACAGTTAGTTTTGTCAGTCTTGAGTACTCACATTCTGTCGGCTATAACTAAGATATGGTCTCTTGAAAATAACAAATTAAACCTTTTTGTGTATGTAAGCTTTTCTGTTTTTACAAAATTATTTTGATTTCTGCTACTTCATGTTACTAACAGCTTTTCTTTTTAATAATGATCAGAAATTACATTTTAAAATGTGAAGCCTTAATCATTTAATCAGAGCTGCTTTTCTCTTTTCATTGATGTTTTTGAAGCACCATTTATTTTCTTTTTTACTCTTTCTTTACTGAGATAGTAACATTCAAATCCAAAGCTCACGCTCCTGAGCTCACACAGGAGAGACCTATTTCTCATTTGCACTTAACCCAGTATGTTTAAGCCAGTTCTCCTCTGTTTTGTAGCAACGACAGTGGACATGTAGCTTTAAGTTGTGTAGTAACCGAAGAGGAATACATTTTATGTTATTAAGAGTAAACACTGTTTATATCATTTCTATCCCAATCCTAGTGCCAGACCTTAGTCACATGGCCCAAGCAGTTGCAAGGGATGAAGGAGCTGTGGGAAAGCAGAAGAGTTAGTAATCACGGGATTCACCAAGCTGTGAAGTGAGAGTTGCAGGAAGCTGATTTTTAGCTTTTAGTACCGAGTCTCAGTATGATATTAATTATATTCATCTCAAAATTATTTCTGCCTAGCTCTGGCTGGTATGGCTCAGTGGTTGAGTGCTGGCCTGCAAACCAAAGGGTCACCAATTTGATTCCCAGTCAGGGCACAAGCCTTGGTTGCAGGCCAAGGTCCCCAGTAGGGGGCATATGAGAAGAAACAACACATTGATGTTTCTCTCCCTCTCTTTCTCCCTCTCCCTCCTTTCTCTAAAAAAATTAATGAAATCTTAAAAATATATTTCTACTGAACTTTTGAATCCCCTGTTTTAATACCTACTTATTTAATTCCATGTGTAAAATTAAAAAAATAGTTAATGTGAGCCCTGAAAAATAATGTTTCAGCTCTGTAAGCCTGTATAACCAAGCCACATATCTTGACTCAGCACACCCACATAAACCAGTTACAAGCCCACTTTGTGTCAAATGACCATTCCCTGTCCCACTCATTTCAGACATCGTACCAATTAGAACTCATATCTGATTGCTTCTAATTCTTGGTTTTGTTTTCCATATATGACCCTTCTCCAGCTTATCCATAACTGATATTGACATTGAGACCTCAGTTTCTTTCTATGAACTTGAATTTGTTTCGCTAATGAGATTATATGTGAGACTGCAGCTTTGGATGGAAAACCACGTATTAATTCTAATCTCTCAGAGGCCATTTTTAACATATGCTGATATTCAGTGAAAGAGGATATTTAAGCAACTGTTGTGTAAGTAGCCAAGGTTTATTTATGCCAAACATGAATATTGTCTGGAACATAGGTTCAAATCCTTAGGGATCTTAAAATATAGGAAGGTAATAAATAGCAAGTTTCTCTCTTCAGTTTATCTAAAGTCAATTGTTAGAGAGAAGAATGTATAAGTAAACAGTAAACCCTCACTTTTGCTCTTTGAAGGTAAATCATATTTACTGTATAAAAGCAAGGAACATAAAGGAAATGATAAACAAATAGGACTTCATCAAAATAAAAAGCTTCTATACAGCTAAAAAGAAACAGCAAAATGACAAGGGAACCAACTGTATGCTCACATGATTCTACTCCAGGAACAAAAAAAACAAACAAACAAACAAAAAAAACAATTGAAAAATGGGCAAAGGACCTGAACAGACTTTTCTCCAAGGAGGATATACAGAGCGCCCAGAGACATATGAAAGGATGCTCAGCATCACTAGCCATCACAGAAATGCAAATCCAAACCACAATGAGATACCACTTCACACCAGTCAGATTTGCCATCATAAATAAATTAATAAACACTGAGTGCTGGTAAAGCTGTGGAGAAAAGGGAACCCTAGTGCACTGTTGGTGGGAATGCAGACTGGTGCAGCCACTATGGAAAACAGTATGGGATTTCCTCAGAAAACTAAAATTGGAACTGCCTTTGACTCAGCAATTCTGCTGCTGGGATTATATCCTAAGAATCATGAAACACCAATTCAAAATATCCTGTGCACCCCAATGTCCATAGCAGCACAATTTACAAGAGCCAAGTGCTGGAAGCAACCTAAGTGCCTATCAGTAGATGAGTGGATCAAAAACTTATGGTACATTTACACAATAGAATACTATGCAGCACAAAAAAGATGGAGCTCCTACCCTTTGTGACAGCTTAGAAGGAACTGGAGAGCATTATGCTAAGTGAAATAAGCCAGGAGGTGAAAGATGAATATTGTATGATCTTACCTATAAGTGGAACCTAATCAAGAAAACAAATGAGGAAGCGAAATATAACCAGAGACGTTGAACTTAAGAACAAAGTGACAGTAACCAGAGGGGAGGTAGGAAGGGATATTGGAGGAGTTAGGGGCAAGTGTTGTCAAAGAACATGTATAAACGACACATGGACAAAACCAAAGTGGGGTAAGATCAAGTGTGGGAGGTAGAAATGGCTGGGGTGGGGGGTAATGGTGGGGGGCAAATGGAGACAACTGTACTTGAACAATAAAAAAAGATAAAAAAGAAAACTTTGGGGAAATTTATTGTGATATCTCTATATGATTATTCAAAAACAAAATGAGTCTTAATGTTATACCTCTGCATGGAGTCTCTCATGATGATCACCTTTAAGTAAAAAAAGATATGAAAGCAAAATTAAATTAGATAGCATCATATAGCTAAAACTGTAATTTGCATAGCAGAATATGATTAAAGAAAACATTTTTCTCTAAAAATTTTCTTATTAAAATTATATTATCCATTGGCTCTCCAACTGAAAAAGGTTTATATAAAACTTTACTAATGGTATAATGATAAATATTTATTATGTCACCATTAAAGAGGTTTTATACTAATTAACCTCCTACTAATTGATGTAACTGCAAGAATGACCTAGAAAGGCAGATGAAAGTGATTAAACCATGTTATAGTTATTAAATAGGCATCACACAAGATTTTAAAATACATATCTCTTACCATTAAGCAGCTAAATTTTTTTAAATTTTTATTTTTATTTAATTCTTGTTCAAGTACAGTTTTCTGTTAAATTTATGCCCTCTATTTTTTGGCTAGACATTTAGAAGTTTATAAGTCTTCTTTCCTTTTTGTTTCTCAGTTTGCTATAACATGCAAAGAAGCCCATTCTAATTTAGAAAAAAATATAAAATCCAACCACCAAATAATTTGTTTTTGTTTAGAAAGATTTCAAAAGTGGGGACTTCAATATAATAATTTCAATTTAAATATAATTTCTATTATTCAATGTCAGAAAGTGTTTTCATGGATAGGCTACAGTAAGAAAGAAATTTCATAATGATTTCATGTGTCCAATTGTACATAATTACTTAATAATCTAATAGCCCCTGAGAGCATGATTATACACTCTCCTTCGCTTTTGTGATGAGTAAGTCATTTCCAAAATCCTACTCATTATGAAATCCTTCTGCATTACTAAAATTTACTGGCAGTTCAAAGAGAATCATTTGTGAAATGAGCTTCTATTGGTGGAGCCACAATTCTTCATAGTAATTATACATTCCAAAAATTTCTGAAATGAATTTCAAGTACACATTGTACTGTGGTCACAGGAAGATCAAATAATGGGATGAGTTATAACTCTCCATTAGTTTATCCAATGCTTAATGATCCATTTTGGGCGTAATAAGAGCTTAAACAAAAACTGTTGATGGTAAAACTCTAATAAGCTAAAGTCTATAAATTTTAAGACTTCGAACATACTTAAAGAATAATTTTTGAAGGCTAGCAATTGACCTTACAGGCACACAAGATTGAAGACATAGACATCTTAATAACTTTTCTTCATATTAATTAAGAGACACTGTTACTCATTTTGGTCCATTTAATAACATTTTAAAAAAGAGAGAGAAGATCAACATAGTAAGGAATGAAGACTCATTTTTGTTCATTGTAAGACTAACCAGTTATCAGAGTTAAACCAAAGAAAGCATAATAAATTCTAGCAATAATAATAATATTTAAAGGTAGTCACAGTAAATGGATCTGGGACTAATGTAACTAATATTCACTGTACCAGCTTGGTTCTCTTATATGGCGATGTCCTGTGAAGTTTTACCAATGTTGAAACAAAAAAAATTAGAGGGCTTAAACGACTTTCCCAATGTTATATAACAAACAAATGATGAAATCAGAAATCTAGTCCTGGCCATCAAATTCCAGAGCCTGAACTTAGTTGAAACTAGTAGAAATGGAGGATAACAGACACAAAAAGAATGTTTCCCGTTTTCAAAGATACAGTAACTTTCTTGCTGCTTCTTTTCTCTCTCTCTCTCACAAAGTGATTTCCCTAATATGTCCTGCACCCACCTGACTCCATACACAGTTTTACAACATTTTTGCCTATATTCTCTAAGCTGTACTGTACATCTCTATGATGATTTTGAAATTGTCAATATATCTTTTTAATCCTTCACCTCTTCACCAGGCCCTTCAACCTCCCTCTCACTGATAAACATCAGTGTTTTCTCTGTATCTTTGAGTTTGTTTGTTTTGTTCCTTCACTTATTTTGCTTTATAAATTTCACATATAAGTGAAATGCATTTCTCAGTTTGACTTATTTTAGCATAATCTATGTTGTCACAAATGATATTATCTCTCATTTTATGGCCAAGTAATATTCCATTCCTATATGTACCGTTTCTTTATGTGTTCATCTTTTGATTAGAACATTTAATCTACTTATGTTTAAAGTAATTATTGATAGATATGTAGTTATTGTTGTTTTATAAATTGTTTTGTGACTATGTTTGTAGTTCTCTTCTGTTTCTTTTTTATTCTCTTGCTCTCTTATATGTTGCTGACTTTCTGTAATGTTGTTTTTGGAGTCTTTTATTTTTATTTTTTATATATCTTTGTAGATTTTTGGTTTGTGGTTACCAAGTACTTCATGTATATCAGGCTATTTTATAGAAGTCTATCTATTTTAAATTGATTGCCATTTAAGATAAGCTGTAGTTCGGGGCTGACCCCACAGAGTGTGATTTGCAGGGCTCTGGTGTCTGCCAGGTTTACACTTTGGGTGTGCCATTTACGGTGCTGAGTGGGTGCTGCTCTGGTAAGGTCTGAAGTCAGCCACCAAGTTTGTTGGTTCTGGGGCCCCTTTGTGAGAAACTCTGGTGTAGACTGAGGTAAGTCACTGCCTGTGTTTCATTTAGGACCTAGGGCTGCATGGTAGGTGCTACAAGGTGACCTGCAGCTGATTGTTGACTTTGCTGTGCTTGAAGGTGCCTGGGAGTGGTTATGCTGTGACTGGAGTCTGGATGCCACTAGTGCCAGAAACAGGGTAGTTGGCAAGAGGTACAGGTATGCTGAGGCCAGCCTCTGCTTGTTTGGGGTTTGTGGACTTTTAAAAGATTTTAGGAAGTTTTGCAGTGCAGGCAAGAGTTGACCAGATACAACCATATCTTGTACTTACTTATCTTTTGAATACTCTGTGTTTTTCCTCTAATTTCCATTTGCTTTCTTAGCACAGATGACTTCTAGCCTCTTTTTTTTAAGGTTCTGTGTCTCCTTTTGGAACACCTATCACCAAAAAACAAATAAGAAATTTGAAATACCCCCTATACTGTTATCATTTCATTCTTTTCTTGTAATAATATTTTCAAGCATGAAGAGTAAAAAAGGAGCTTCTTCTTGATTGATAGTGTTCTATTTCTTCTGTTTTTGGATTTTCATGCCAGGTAGGGCCATTTCTTTTTAAGGTACTATTGAATGCTAGATTTAAAAATAAACAGGAGGAGGTCAAGATTTAGAAGTGCTACCCCCCCCCTGACACTTCTATTTTCTATTTGAGAGTAGAAGTGCTTCAAAAATATTTGAAACACAAAAGACAGAAGGTAGGTTAATATCTATAATATGCAAATAGCTCTTAACAAATGCCAAGAATACAAAGCACCCAATGCAAATCCTATCAAAAATAATCAAAGGGTATGTATTCATATGGAAAATGAACATGAAAAGATATTTAAACACTAGTTGTCAGAATGCAAGTTACGTGTACAGTGAGATAACAATTTATACCCCTTAAAAATGTAAAATCAGTCATGGCAATTGGTGGGGTACAGGAAAAATGCATCTTGTGGAATTTTGCAGTACTGAAAAAATGCAATACTGGTGGAAATGTGAATTTTCACAACAATTTTTAAAGAAAACTGTACTCAAACAATAATTAAATAAAAAAAAGATTTATTGAGATGTCATTGCCATAAAATCATATGATATTTAAAGTGTATTTCATAGTTATTTGATAAACATGTATTTTCAAATTGTCAAGTATACTGTACTACTTGGACTTGTATGTTTATTTTTTTTACCACCTAATTAAAAAATTCTCCCCCATCTAGTTAAAACAATTAACACATCAATCAACACACATGTTTATTTATTTATTTCTTTTTGTGAGAACATGTTGGTGAGAAGAACCATTTTGAAAAACATTTTGACATCTATTAAAATTTATGTACTCCTTGTATTTTATTTTATTTATTTATTTTTTTAAATTTTATTTATTTATCTTTAGAGGGGAAGGAGAGAGGGAGAGAGACATCAATGTATGGTTGCCTTTCATGCGTCCCCTGCTGGGAGTTGGCCTGCAGGGAACTGGCCTGCAACCCAGGCATGTGCCTTGACTGGGAATTGAACCGCGATCCTCTGGTTCGCAGGCCTGTGCTCAATCCACTGAGCTACGCCAGCCAGGGCTATGTACTCCTTTTAAATTTAAATTATATTTTGTTGTTTCTGCTATTACAGTTGTCCCAAATTTTCCCGCTTAGGCCCCCTCCACCCAGAACCCCACTCTCTCAGGCAGTTCCTGCACTGTGTCCATATCCAAGGGTCAAGCTGCACATATGTTCTCTGGATACTCTGTTCCATATGCTGCACTTTACATCACCTTGTCTGTTCTGTAACTACCAATTTGTACTTCTTAATTCCTACAGCTTTTTTGCCTGTTGCCCCAAATCCCTGCCCATCTTACAACCATGAAGATATTTAGTATATCTATGATTCTATTTCTGTTCTGCTTGTTTGTTTTGATTTTTAGATTCAATTATTGATAGATATGCATTTATTACCATTTTATTGTTCATATTTTTAATCTTCTTAAAGAAGACCCTTTAATACTTCATATAAAAATGGATTCATGATGATGAACTCCTTTAGCTTTTTCTTGTCTTGGAACCTCTTAATCTGTCCTTTAATTCTAAATGAAAGTTTTGCGAGATAGAGCAATCTTGGTTATACAAAGTCTGTCTGGAAAAGTCCAGTCATTGTTAATATAATGAGAATGGTTTGCCCAACATGGATGTGACCTGGCAGCCAAGGACAATGGAAGGGAATGTGAATGCAAAAACAACAACAATTTCATTGTGATAGTCAGTGGGGACTATAGATGCAGTTGAGTGAGCATGTGTACTGTGTGGCTGTCACATTCAAAGTGACTGAGTAGAACAAAGAACCTGCATAAATTTTGTATTGTGCTCAGACATTCCTCTGGGGAAACTGGTCAGGTGCCTCAGAAAGCTGCAGCCATGGGCAACTGGTGATTGGCGGCTTCATCACAACACAACCACTCATTCATATGTCTTGTGCAGAGAGTTTTGGCAAAACATTAAATCACCCAGGTGAGTTTGCCCCACTACAGCCCAGATTTGGTGCGCCGAAACTTCTGGATTTTCCCAAAACTAAAATTACCTTTCAAAGGGAAGAGATTTCAGTCCATCACTGAGATTCAGGAAAATACAACTGAACAGCCGATGGCAATTGGGAGAACTGTGAGGTCCCAAGATGCTTGCCTTGAAGGAAACTGAAGTGTCATTGTCTTATGTACAGTGCTTCTTGTATTGTATATTTTCTTCAATAAATGTCTCAATTTTTTATATTACACAGCTAGATACTTTCTGGACAGCTCTGCAACTCTGTGGTGGGGGCACTCAGAAAAGGAACAATGGTCTTTGCCAGCACTTTTGTCTAGGAGAAAGCTGTACCTATATCTCTTGCCCTGAAGTCAGACAGTTCGGTTCTTCCCTGAATGTCTCTAATTCTTTTCAAGCTGCTGTACTGGTACTGGAGCTCAGAGGGAGTGAGTCCAAGTAAGGCTGTTCATAGACCTATAAGAGGATCTGCCTGAGACTTTAGAAGTTTGTCTTCATAACCTCAATCCCCAACTGGTATTAAGAGCCAGAAGTTATCACTTATCTTCCTGGCATTGGAACCCAGGCTAGGGGACCTGGTATGGGGATGGGACCCCTCCCTCCCCAATAATATACCTCCCAATTTTTATCTGCCACATGTGGGTATGTCATGAGCCCATTCCACATTTCTGTCTCTCTTACTAGTCTGGATATAGTTTCTCCTTTCTTTCTGTAGTTGTAGGTTTTCAATTCTGAAGGTTTGGAATGATGACAGTTCTGTAGTTTAGTTTTAATGTTGATGAGGTTGTGAGAGGAAGCGAGCCTTGTTTACCTATGCTGCTATCTGAACGTCTCCAAAATGTATATACTCTTCGACCATCTTCTTGAAATCCATTGTGCAAATGCAAAACCACCATCACTTAACTATGTGTTTATGGGACTTCCAGCCAAGATGGAGGCATACATAGGTACACTTTGCCTCCTTGCACAACCAAAAGAAGGACAACAACAAATTTAAAAACAAAATACAACCAAAACTGCCAGAAAAATTAAACTGTTTTGAATTCAGATAATGAAGGAGTTAAAGAAGAAACACTCATTCAGATGCAGGGACGGTGGAGACAGGCAGCCAGGGCAGAGAGGACATGTAGGATGGCAGCCGTTGGAAGACTTGGCAGGACAGGTGGAGGCTGGTGGTCTCACATTTGTATAAGAATAAACCAGAAGGAACAACTGGGGAGATAGACTGTACAAACCAGGGTTCTAGTGTGGGGGAAATAAAACCTCAAAACCTCTGTCTGTAAAAACCTATAGGGGTTGTGGTGGTGGGAAAAATTCTCAGCCTCACAAGAGAGTTTGTTGGAGAGGCCCAGAGAATCCTAGAATGTACACAAACACACCCACTTGGGAATCAGCACCAGAAGGCCCCAGTTTGCTTGTGGGTAGGGGAGGGAGTGACTGAAAGTGGGGCAAGAGCCATGCGAGTGGTATTGTTCCCTCTCTGAACTCTCCCCCCCCACATACAGTGCCATAACGCAGTAACTATATGGGTTGCCCCACACTGGGGAATATCTAAGACTCCATCCCTTTCAATGGGACAGGTATGCTGAGATAAAGATATATGGCCCAAATGAAAGAACAGATCAAAAAACTCCAGAAAAACAAGTAAGTGACAAATAGATAGCCCCCTTATCCGATGAAGAGTTCAAAACACTGGTAATCAGGATGCTCACAGAAACAGTCAATTATGATTGCAAAATAGAGGGAAAAGTGAAGGCTATGCAAAGTGAAATAAGGGAAAATATATGGGGAGCCAACAGTGAGGGGAAGAAAACTGGAACACAATGACATTGAGCAGAAGGAAGAAACACATTTAACCAGAACAGATGAAGAAACAATAGTTCAAAAAAATGGGGAGAGGATTATGAACCTCTGGGACAATTTTAAACATTCCAACATCGGAGTCATAGGGTTGCCAGAAGGAGAAGAGGAAAAGCAAGAAATTGAAAACTTATTTGAAAAAGTAATGGAGAGAACTACCCCAATCTGGCAAAGGAAATAGACTTCCAGAAATTCCAGGAAACTCAGAGAGTCCCAAAGAAGTTAGACTTAAAAAGGAACACACAAGGCATATTATAATTAAGTTACCCAAGATTAAAGATAAGGAGAGAATCTTAAAAAAAAAACAAGGGAAAAAGGAGACAGTTACCTACAAAGGAGTTCCCATAACACTATCAGCTGATTTCTCAAAAGAAACCTTGCAGGAAAGAAGGGGCTGGAGAGAAGTATTCAAAGTCATGAAAGGCAAGGATCTACATCCAAAATTACTCTATCCAGCAAAGCTTTCATTGAGAATGGAAGGGCAGATAAAGTGCTTCCAAGATAAGGTCAAGTTAAAGGAGTTCATCATCACCAAGCCCTTATTGTATGAAATGTTAAAGGGACTTATCTATGAAAAAGATAAAAACTATGAACAGTAAAATGACAACAAACTCACAACTATCAAAAACTGAACCTAAAAAATAAAAACAAGCTAAGCAAGCAACTAGTACAGGAATGGAATTACATAAATGGAGATTGCCTGGGGGGTTATCAGTGGGGAAAGGGAGTGGGGAGAATGGAGGGAAAAGTACAGGTAATAAGAAGCATAAATGGTAGGTACAAAGTAGACAGGGGGAGGTTAGGAATAATATAGGAAATGTAGAAGCCAAAGAACTTATATGGACAACCCATGGGCATGAATTAAGGGAGTGGGAATGATGGTGGCGGGTGCAGGGTAGAGGAAAATAAAGGGGAGTAAAAAATGGGACAACTGTAATAGCAAAACCAATAAGATATACTTTAATGAAATAAAAAATAAAAAATATTTAAAAAACGATGTATTTAAGAGGCCTGTCCAGAAAAATTCCAGCTATTGTTAATATAATGAAAACAATTTTTGTGACAGCAGTATAGCCTAGCAGCCAAGGAGAGTGGACTAGAATGGGTTTGTGTGAACAATGATGAGTTCACTGTACTAATCACTGGTTAATGCCATTGCATAGGTATGTGTACTGCGTGGCCATCACATTCAAAATGAATAAGTAAGTAGAGCAACCAGTCTTCATCAAATTTTGTGTTAAGCTTGAACATTCCTGTGTGGAACCAATTTAGACAATTCAGAAGACTTTTGAGGATGATGCAATGAGTGAAGCACAAATAAAAGTGTGACACAAATGCTTCAAAAATGATTGAGAATCAGTTGAAAGTGATCCACATTCTGGAAGGCCTGTAAAAAGCAGAACCCCTGAGACTGTTGAATGTCTAGGGGTGTGCAGTCAACAAAGATCGGCGACTGGCAGTGCGAGGACTAGGAGCTGATCTGGGGATTCCAAAACCTACAGTGTCCAAGATTTCGATGCAGGATCTTGGCATCAGACGTCTTGTAGCAAAATGCATTCCATGGCTTCTGCTCCCAGAACTGAAGGATCACTGTGGTGCAGTTGCTAATGGCTTGATTCAAACTACTACCAATGAGCCAGATTTCCTCAAGTAGGTTATAACCAGAGGTGAGTGGTGGGTCTACAGCTGTGATTTGGAAATGAAGGCCCAGTCATCCCAATAAATGTCACCTGGTTCCTCACATCCAAAGAAGGCACAGCAAAGTCACAGTAAGATCAAGACCATGTTAACTGTGTTTTGGGGTGGGAAGGTGTTGTCTGTCATGAATTTGCACACTCACTCCGGACAGTTAATGAGGAGTACTACCTCGATGTCATGCATTGGTAGAGAGATGCAATATGACACAAATGACCACGGCTGTGGGAAACATAATTGGCAGCTCCATCAAGATGATGCACCCACTTATGTATCACATTTTTGAGGAAACATCAAATTACTCAGGTGACTCAGCCCTGCTACAGACCAGATTTAGTGCCCTGTGACTTCTGGTTTTTCCCAAAATTAAAATCCCCTTTGAAAGGGAAGAGATTTCAGTCAGTTAATGAGATTCCAGAAAATACGACGGGGCAGCCGATGATGATTCAAACAAAGGATTTTGCAGAGCATTTCGAACAGTGGACGAGACTAGGGCGAACTGTGTGAGATCCCAAGGTGCCTACTTTGAAGGGGACTGACGTGTCATTGCCCTATGTACAGTGCTTCTTATACCTTGTATCTTCTTCATTAAATGTCTGTTTTTCATAGTATATGGCTGTATACTTTCTGGACAGACCTATAATTATTTATTTTAAGCATTGTTGATAGTGGGGGAAATACTAAAAATGGATTCATGGTCCAACAATATGAAAATAGCTGGATAAATTATAAGGCATTCACACAGAGATAAAATAATGCAGCCTTAGAGGGAAGGAAGGGGGAGAGAGAAGGAGAGAGAGGAAGGAAAGCAGTTTTCGGAATAATAGACTTTTGCATTGGAATTGTATGCATTTCCAAGGTAATATTGCTTGATTGATTCCATGCCATAACCTTTGATTAAATATTTTGATTTGTGCATTTGTTATGCATGTTGCTTCATTGTGTGAAAACATTACATCAATTTTTACAAATTTAAAACAGTTAAATATTAGTTATGTATAACGATTATTAGTTATATTAGTTGTTAATTATATTTTACTAGAAATGCTATATCTAAATTAGTAATATGATGGGACAGACAATCAGTCTAAAAATCTGCCTTAGTAAGGGTATAGATTTTTAGGAAGAGACCTGAAATCCTATTTTCTTCATGCTCTGTCTGAACTACACAACTAATTTTAAAGAGCTATTTTGTAGGGGGAAAATGGAAGATAATTACTTGAAATAACTTCTTAATATAATTGTTATAGAAAGCTGCCCTGGCTGGTGTAGCTCAGTGGATTGAACACGGGCTGCAAACCAAAGGGTTGCCAGTTCGATTCTCGGTCAGGGCACATGCCTGGGTTTCAGGCCTGGTCCCCAGTGAGGCCCACGTGAGAGGCAACTACATGTTGATATTTCTCTCTCTCTCTTTCCCCCTCCCTTCCCCTGTCTCTAAAAATAAATAAATATAATATTTTTTAGAAAAAGAAAGCTAGTTTGGGGGGTTTTGAAAAAATAATTTTATATGATTGCAATTCTAAGAGATACATATATTGAATAGAGCAGGAATAGAATACTTCATTTTAATATATGCATTGCCATTGTTATAAAACAAACATGTAGAAAGATTAATGTAACACAATTTATTAAATGATAAATAAGTATTTTTACTATTTCCCACCCAAGTTATTGGATTACCTTTAAAGGCTGGGACCGGGGAATCCAATACAGAAATTATATACTTCAGGAAAATTATTATATGGTAAAGTGAGAGCTTAACTTACATTTTCTAGGGGAAAAACATTCATTCTGGTAATACAGAGGGGTTTTACAATGTAAGCATACCTAAAGAATGCCAAAAGAGCAGAAGTAAAAACTGAAATTGAAAGAAAATACTTTAAAAGTCTATTTTAGTTAGTCCTCAAATCTACTATGTATATTTAATATTACAGCCAAGATTTCACACATATTCTTACCCTTGTATAATTATAAACTTTTTTGAAGTTATTATCATAATGATGCTTTTTCATGTTCCCAAAGCAAATTATAAAATGCTATGTATATTGTATTTTCATTTAAAATTTTGGTTAAGCATTCTCACTTAATTAAATATTATAATTTTATTTAGTATATATACTTTCTATTGCCAAAAACATTTAAAATAGCCTATGATAATATATTTTGTAATCACATATCTTATGGCTCACAAGATATAAACCTAGATAGAGCAGCAAAAATTAGACACATTAACCTTCATGTCCAGAGTATACATACACATAAATAAAGTAGTTATTCTAAAAAATATTTTCAAGTGATTTAATTCTAAATCATATAATTATATGAATGATGAAGATGAAAGCAATGAATAAATGTGATCACACACTCCTGAAAATGAACTAGTTTTTATAAAGAATTAAGACTTTCAGTACTAGTTACAGAACTTTTAGAACTTTGTTTTATGTAAGAATTAGTTATATAAGACTCAATATAAAAAAGACTTTACTCTAAACTTAAAATTGATGAAAACATTTCTGCTATGGTAAGAGCTACTGAGGACTAGATACATAATGCTTAAATGGTCTCAATTCAAACAGAGAAATCACGGTAGCTGAAGGAATAGGTGGGAAGCATGGTCTTTGGGATATTTTCTTTGTATAATTACTTAAAATAACTATATAGTTCACCTCACTGAAAATTTTAAAATAAGCTGAAAAGGAAGTTAATCAAAGTTAAGATATTTAGTTACAGCCTTGCACTCTAATGTTTTATGTACATTGCATGCTACACAAGCAGGCGTCAGGAAGGTTGGTGTGTGTTCTGACACCGTGAGGGGCATGCAACCCACTGTTCTGCCAGGGCAGTTTAAGCCTCAACTCTGAAAATTAAGATGCTGCCTTTTTCCCCCTAATATTAAAAAGTTCTAAAATTTTTAAATACCATTATTATATCTACATGGCTACCACATGTAAGATCCTTAGCTATTCCACCCACTCCCCAAACAGAGCAATATTTTAAGGACACTTCTGGTTTTCTCATTGGATAGGCTTGAAACCCTTCTTAGACTCATGATCATTACTAGGCAATCTGTACTTTTTAACAGTAACTTCCACAAAGCTTTACTGGACCATCCCTGCGTGACCAAGGAGTTACAACCAGGTAGCTTCCACTGTCCACTTTTTCCTGGTATTGATCAGCTGAGGACCTCAAATTCTCTTCCTAAACACCTTGGTAGCAGAGTGCAGTAGACTTCTAGAGATAAATTTAAAAGAAAGGAATTTTTCCGCCATTTTTACATAAGTATATATCTATATTAATCTATTTATCTCTGTATCCATCTATATATAGATGCAGATAGATATAGATAACTAATATAATATAACAAGGACAACTATTAATATTTTATTCTTTCCATATAAATACATGATTAAAAATTCTTATTTACTCTATAAAGACAGTATTAAAAAACATAACTTTGTCAAGCTTTCAAAGCTCCTGCAAAAGGCTGAGGTTGTACTTTAACTACAATAGGTCATAATTTTTTAAGTCTGTGAAACTTTATAAGGTAAGGATAGCCTGTTTATATATAAAGCTTAAAGTACAGGGCCTGGCACAAATTATTCCCTTTTTATTATAAAATCTTTTTTCTTTTTTATAATTTTTATTGTTGTTCAAGTACAGTTGTCTCTATTTTACCCCACCAGAGGCCCCCTCCCCACCCATCCCTCCCTCCCACCCTCAAACCTACCCCCTTAGCTTTGTCCATGTGTCCTTTTTACATGTTCTTTGATGGCCCTTCCCCTATTTTCCCCCTTATCCCTCTCCCCCCACCCCTCTGGTTACTGTCAGTTTGTTCTTTATTTCAATGTCTCTGGTTACACTATGCACAAAAATAAACTCAAAGTGGATATAAGATTTAAATATAAATCATGAAACCATAAAAGTCCTAGAGGAGAACATAGTCAGGAAAATCTCAGATATTCCACACAGAGATATTTTCACTGATACATCCCTTAGAGCAAGGGACATAAAGGAAAGAATAAACAAATAGGACTTCACCAGAATAAAAAACTTTTGCATAGCTAAAGAAAACATCAGCAAAATAAAAAGGGAACTAACTGTGTAGGAACATATATTTGCAAATGATACCTCAGACAAGGGTTTGGTCTCCAAATGTATTAAAAACTCACAGGACTCCACTCCAGGAAGATAAACAATCCACTTAAAACATGGTCAAAGGACCTGAACAGGCACTTCTCCACGGAGGACATACAGAGGGCCCAGAGACATATGAAAGGATGCTCAGCATCACTAGCCATCAAAGAAATGCAAATTAAAACCACAATAAGACACCACTTCACACTGGTCAGAATAGCCATCATAAACAAATCAGCAAAAAAGTTCTGGTGAGCTTGTGGAGAAAAGGGAACCCTAGTGCACTGTTGGTGGGAATGCAGACTGGTGCAGCCACTGTGGAAAACAGTGTGGGATTTCCTCAGAAAACTTAAAGTGGGCCCACCTTTTGACCCAGCAGTCCCACTGCTGTGATTATACCCTAAGAATCCTGAAACACCAATCCAAAAGGACCTGTGCACCTCAGTGTTCACAGAACAATTTACAATAGCGTAGTGCTAGAAGCAACCTAAGTGCCCATCAGTAGATGAATGGATCCAAAAACTACGGTACATTTACACAATTAAATACTATGTAGCAGAAAGACAGAAGGAGCTTTTACTCTTCATAACAGCATGGATGGATCAGGAGGGCATTGCGCTAAGTGAAATAAGCCAGGCAGTGAAAGACAAATACCATATGATCTCACCTATAAATGGAAAGTAATCAACAAAACAAACAAAATTTTTGTTACAAAATCATAAACATGTAATTCTGTAACATAATAATATCATACTGAAGGACACCCTGTGACATTTTAGGTGAAATGTTCAAATTAAAAGTGTAAATTATTATACCCATGTTGTTACTGTACCAACTACACTCAAGCAGGTGTTACTTCTGCCAGACCCTGTATTTTATGTATATTAAATTGATGATTGAGTTTACTACTATACTAAACCTCTCCTCTGGCAAGATTGTTTAGTATGTATAAACCATTAAAATACTGGAAAATAACTCAAATAAGTGGAATAAGAAACAACTACTTAACAGAATAGTTTTAATAGTAATTTGAGAATAAGTTTAGACAAAACATACGCCCTTGAAGAAATCGATTTCTAAACCTTCAGAAAAAGTTGTTCCTCAGTGTGTGTATGACTAAGCATCATGAAGTCCCATCAAGATTACCATGGACACAGTTTCTCCACACACTTCCTGTCACCTTCGGCAACAAGGCAACTCTCTGCAGTTTGGCCTTGTTTGACTTAGATATACAGAAGAGGGGAGCAGTGACAAGTGTTACCTTCTCAAATCCTGCTGTCCCACTTTCAAGTGAGAATTCCATGCAGTGAGATTTTGTAGATCTGACAAATAATAATAGGGAGGGACATCAGAATTACAGATGTTTTCTGTACCTAGTGTTCTTGGCTGGTTCTAGGCCAACTTCATACCGATTTTCTTTTTCCTTTCCCAAGTGAAGGTTCCAGGTGTTTGGTCTTTTGCCCTTCTGTTCATGGAAAACACCAACTACTGTTCACACTGCAATCCTGTGCTAACAAATCTCCAGGGGATACAGTATGCCCAACTTACCTCTGCTCTTTTTAAACAGAGAGTTTTTATTGCTAGTTATGTCAGGGGAGCAGAAAAGAGGCTAATTGGAAAGTAATTAGGAAGTAACAGAGTTATAACAACAACAAATACTCACAGGAATAGTTGTTTCTGGTCTTCCTTGAAAGGCAATTAGAATTTGAAAGGGTAAAGGCTGCTCTTTCTACTCACCCTTATTAATGTTGGTATAAGCAATTCTGAACCTTGTTCTTGCTCAGAGAACAAAAAACTGTTCTCTGGATTGAGATTTCACAGAGCTATCCCAAAGGTAAATATCGAGTTGGCCAAAATGTCTGTTCAGTTTTTTCCATAAGACAAAAAAACACATTTTTACTTTTCACCAGTAACTTTATTTATTTGGACATTTTGAGTATGTGAGCTATCTCTCGCACTGTAGAACATTGATTGCTCTCAAGTAATGTCTTGATTTGATCACTATCAATGTCACCTGTTCTGCCTGAGCATCATTGTCAAGTGAGAAATCTCCAGCACGAAACTATGCAAACCACTTTTGACACGTTCAATCAGTCACACCACCTTCTCTGTACGCTGCACAATTTTATTCTGCATTTCAGTTACACTTTTACCTTTCATGAAATGATAAAGCATAATATGCCCAAAAGTTTGTAATTGCTTCCATCTTCAATATTAAAATAGCTACACAAAAAATCACCAATTTTGGTAAGTTTTTTAAATTCATGCTTATATGACAGTTGACACAATACAACCTAGCAAAATCATTTCAAATGAAGTTAGAGACATCTAAGTGCTACTAGAGCCATCTTACAGAAAAACCAAAGAAACTTTTGGCTAACTCAGATCCAGGTTTTAAGATGACTGTCATTATGAGAATTACTATAAAAATTACTATTGTTTCATTCAATCAATCATCAGTATAAAATCATCATTATTTATATGTATGACTTTATGTATTTCTGGCCCTTCAAAACAACCTCTTATGGATAATTTGGCAGGTAAACTGAGGGACATGTAGCCTATATAAGTAGCACTCATGTGAAGTAACACTCATGTGAAGTCTCTCTGATTATAATATCCCTATTCCCTTTATGCTTGATGATAATAAAACTTTAATTTTTTTCTCTTTATAAAGAGCCCAGGATCTTCTGTCTTTTATTGGGTTGGCCAAAAAGTTTGTTTGTTTTTTTCTGTACCATGACTTCAGTACCACTTAGTTGTCTTTAACTTCATTGGAAACAAATTTTTAAGCATTTTTAATTTAATTACTGTTCAAGTACAGTTTTCTGTCTTTTACTCCCATCCCAGCCCACCCCACCCAGTGCTCCCCACCTCCCTCCCATTTCCGCCCCCCTAAGTTTTTGTCCATGTGTCCTTTGTACTTGTTCCTGTGAATACTTCCCCTTTTCCCAGTTTTGTTAGATTGAATTGTGACAGCTTTCACTTCAATGTGTATTTTGAAAAAACTTTCAAGATTAGTGACTTTTTGTGTGGCCACTTTAATATTGAAGATGGAAGAAACTATGTAATATTTTGGCATAGTGTGTTTTATTATTTCAAGAAAGGTGAAAATGCAACTGAAATACAGAAAAAGATTTGTGCAGTGTATGGATAAGGTGCTATGACTGATTGAATGTGTCAAAAGTGGTTTGTGAAGTTCTGTGCTGGAGATTTCTCACTGGATGGTGCTCCATAGTCAGGTAGACCAGTTGAAGTTGATAGAAATCAAATCCAGACATTGAGAACAGTCTGTGTTCTACAACATTCTACAGGAGATAGCTAACATACTAAAAACATCCAAATTAAGAAAGTTATGCTGAAAGTGAAAAAGTCTCTTTTATTTTATGGAAAAAACGAAACAGACTTTTTGGCAACCCAATACTATTTTCTTTTATATAGGTGTTATGGTCTGGTGTTCAGGCAGTTATCTCTCATTTCCAGGTGAGTTTTTAATTTTTAAATAATGATGCCTGGCTTAGGTCAGCCTTACAGTCTTACAATGGGTATGCTCATTACTATTTACTCAAATGTGACTTCACTACACCCCCCATCCCAGAATTCTTATACTCTGTATTATTCTTGTCTCTCACCTGGAGGCTGTAGAATGCACATTTTTTCTTTCTTTAAATACATCTGTTTTGCCTTAGGAGGGCCTTAGAAGGCTTAGAGGCACTAAGCTGAACGCATTGGTTCATGGAATACCATTAAGTATGATTTTTCCCATTAGGTAGATGAGAAAACTGAAGCTTATAAACTTTAAGTAATTTGCTCAGGCTTACATAGCTCTTGAGTAGAAGATCTGGAATTGAACTAGGTTTCTATCTAACCAATACACAATATTTCTTTCCCCAAATGAGGGATTTATCAGGTTAGTTTATTATGATTTATTATTCTCTGTATCCTGCTCTACAATAATTTCTATAGTGATTTTTCCTCCAAATACAGAATACCAAGTCTATCCCTATACAAAAATAAGAAATCTTTACTGGTGGCAGAAAGCAATATATGTTTTTTAAAAGAAATATGTCACAGAATTTGAAAGAATACTATATTATTTTGGTAGTATTTTAAGATTGCCAAAGAACCACCTCTGAGCACACTTTTATTTTTTGTCATACCCTAGTATGGCTTATATGCTCTCTATATTATTCATAGCAATTCCCTAAACCTCACCTGTTCTTGAATTTGCTTGTATATAAAGAATTTTTTAAAAATTCCTTTTTTTGAATCAAAGCATTTAATGCTGAATGTGTATATGGGTTTAATAAATGATTTGATTTGTGTTTATTTATTAAAGTTATATGTATATATCTCCAAAGTACCAGTCCTAACTTTGAATACTGAATCTCTATTATGTTAATAATTTGACAATAACTCAGTAATTTGAATAAAAAGAATTGAGTACAAAATAATGTTGATAAGATATATGTTCTTTGTTTTTTTTTTAATTGAAAGTAGCATAACAGGAATCCTATTAGCAAGAGAGAGAAAAATTAGAAGGCATACTTAAAAAAACAAACAATAATTTGATATTTTATTAGAGGTCCATCAGTCACTGCTTTATTTTAAGAAACTACTTTTTAGTTTTTAGAAAAAACTAGTATGGCCTAGCCTGAGTCTATATTTGGGAATTTTTTTCCTTAAAGCATATATATATAAGATCTGATCAGTCCTACATAAAACATGCTTATATGCTTTTGGACAATCATGATTTGAAAAAAGCCAGTGCGCAAAACCTCTGAAAATCCCCTCATCACTCTGAGTAGTAACAGTTTCACACAGGCCACTGTCGCTGCTGGAATGCCAACAATAGTAATTGCTTTTTTCTCTAGGATCAATTTTCATGCCATAATTCAGGCTGCTGAACAAACATTCAATCAATCTTTCAGTCATGATCCTTTAAGAAACTCCCTTTCCCCCCCTGGCTGAGGTTACTATTTGATTCAGGAAGATTTACTAAAATTTTGGAGCTCTAAATCTTTTCCCCTTTTATCTACTCTCTTTAAAATCTCTCATGAACCATTATAATAGTAACAGAAAATACCCAGCCAACTATACAGAGGGGAGCAAAAGTAGGTTTATCATTGTGAGTACATGAACCACAGAGTTTATCTTAGTATTATTATTTATTAATCATTGTATTATTTTCTGTACAAACAGCCATAAATCTATTTTGCCCCACCCTGAATTATGATGCTAAAACTGCTGTCCTTTCCTGATATTTAGCTGAGAAGCATTGGGCATAATAAAGTGTTGATAGGTAAAAGAGACACAAAAAAGTATTTATTAGGAAATATTGAGAATTTTAATTAATAAATAGTATCCTTATTATAAGGTTAACCTTATTATAGTAATCTTATTAGTGAATAAATAAAACAATAAGTAGAAAAAGCAACTGGCTAATCCTTTTGGAAAACCTAGTTCTATTTTTTTACCCATGGCCAAACTGGGATAATTTAATGAGCAATATAAATAGAATGCATTTTAAATGTGGAGGAATGCATTTACAAAGCTATGAAGGTAAAATGCAAACTTGACCTCACAATGTATGAATCCAATGGAAAATACTCTGAAGCAAGTTCTTTTATACTGTCATTGAAAAAATACCTCTCAAGCTTTTCTCACAAGCCCTGGTTCTACTTCATTTGTTCTTGCCACTCATATCATGTCTGCGCTTGTGGTTCTGCAGACTGGTTAGATGTTCTCTGCTCTCGTCTACTTTTCTGTAACCAGCCTCAATGCTAGACCCTGTGTTCTTCAAATATATTGTGCGTTTCCCAGTTCAATAATTTAAATTGGGTTGATGGTGGTATAAATAGTTATATTGGGTCACACCTCATGCACTTTAATGGGAAATTGTTCACTTTTATTTACTGAACATAGTATTTCATAATTGTTTCAAATATTTTCCTTCAGTGACTTTAGCTTTCTCTTCTAAGGTAAATGTGGAAGTGTTTTTAAATATTACATTTTCATAAAATATCCAATTATATTATTGGTGGTTGCCATTAAAAATAAAAAAAATGTTCTGAATTCTTTTGTATTAAAAATAGTACCCACAAATTTTTTTTTACCATTTTAGTTTGTATAAGCATAATTCTTAGAATGAACTTAATCTTGATAATAATTTTTTTGTTCATACTCTTAAAGAATGACTGTAAAATGTATTTGCCTTTGTAGATTGCAGTACACAGCAACAAACATCATCTCATTAGATATTCATAATAAGACTCTAATTTCCTTAGGGCTTATATTGCAAATAAAGAATTATGAAGTTAAATGACTTGTGCAAGGCTTCATCAGTGCAGATGCTTTCAAATACGAACAACAAAAACCCAACACAAACTCACATAAATAGTAAAGAAACTAATTGTTCACATAAGAGAGAGGCAAGTTTCAAGGCTGACTTGATGCCCTGCATAAAGCTATGGATCTACTTCCCAGCAATTTTTTTTTTTGCGTTTTCTACTATGTCTTTTGTGTCCTCATTAGGCTCAGAATAAAATAACCAGTGGAAAGAAATACTAGTCTCAGATTTTTCTGAGTAAAAGTCCAACAAGGAGAGAGATGATTTCTTTCTGTGGCTAATGTAAAATTAAATTCAAATTTCCCAAAGGCTATAACAAGGTTTACTTCACCCTATGGCTCAAATTTGGTTTCATCCTTACTTCTGATCTAATTTATGTTGACACTAATTTATGTTGACCAAGGTGTCATTCATTCATAACTTTTATTATTAGTCTCTCATAAAAATGGCTATCATGAAAAGTCTAAGCAAACATATTGGTGTGTTCATTTAAATCTTTAATTTTTCTCCCTGTGGTAGAATTTAAGCTCTTTGGGTTAGGGGTCGTGTCTTTGACTGTAGCACAACATAACCAAGGCCCTTGGATACAGTGCATAGTTAACAAATATCTGATTGTAACATTCATAAAAGGCAAAAGAAGTTCCTGTAGTTATGTTTGTATGGCATTTAGTGTTTTATTTAGGTTAAGTGGGGACTGGAGGCCGTCAATTTCCTGGGGACAAGATATACTACAGGAAATCTGTCAGCCATTATCCTTATTGTGCAGGATTTTAGTAACTTATACTTTCTTTTCAGTCTTTTACTGTCAATTTAACAGATACTGATATGCCGCTATATCTGCTCACTAACAAAACTAGGTTGCAGAAATGATCTTATATTTCTTTCTTAAATTAACTGCAATTAGGGGAAGTTCAATAACTCTGGGTTAAATTTTGCCTTCCCTTTAATTATTCAGACTACTCCAGAGTTTACAGCCCTGAAGGGATCAAATTTTACTTCTTTACCCACGAAGAAGGAACACTAGAATTCCTCCTTGCATCCTTGCATTGATCCCTGCTGTCGTGCAGTGTTGATGGTTGACGCCTGGGTCCATAACAGCCTAGGGAATCCGTGAGGTGGCCTTACAGATTTGGCTCATTGTACAGGCTTACTCTGTCCTTCCAAGGGATATGCCACTTCAGGGCTCATCTTAGACAGAGGATTCTCAGACTTTGTCTTCTAATATTGCAACCCTTCATGCTACGTACGTTAGTGCCTACACAGCCACCTATCTGCCACCAGGTGGCCCTCGGATTACTGATTTGGACCATGTATAAGTCTAACACATCAAAGCACTTCTCTTCAATGAACCCATATCTAAAAGCCATATTATCATTTTAGTTCTCAAAGCATAAAGAATCCACACATATCTGTTTTCTCCCAAGTTTGTTCAAACCCATCAATTAGAGACATTTTATCTTCAATAAATTTGAGATGATTCTTGTGTTATCTCTCTCACTAAAAAAGAGGAAAAGAAAAGCCACAAATGTAATAATCTCTAGTAGGATTTCCCACAATATTAAATACCTCTTATGTTGGACTTTGTTTTTGGATACACACTGATTTATGTAAATTGGCAGGGTAAACTTGTGAAGCAAAACTCCAGGAAAAACCAATTATTTCATTAGGCCCAGTTCCATACTCTTTTAGAGTATACTGAGACATCAAATAATATTTGCATTTATAATATGAAAAATATGTTATTTTTGACACAAAAAACTGGTATCTAGCTATGCCATGAATAGTTACATTCAAATGAAATAGCAAATCATGAAGTTTTGTGTTCCAAGCTGAAACAGAGGACTAGGAAGACCCTGTAGTGTTACCGAAGAGGAACTGGGCTGTGACACAAGATACCTGCATACAGTATGTGCACTACGCCTGCTCTGCCGGGCTCCCACTAGCGATGTAGACGGTTTGTAATAACTAAAGTCTGGAGTGCTTCATCTGGGATAATAATAATACCTAAGCTCAAAGGTGACATAGGATTACATGAGATAAGGCCTATGATGTGATTATCAACTTAGTGCCTTGTTCACAATAAATATCTGAAAGAGTGTTAAAAATATCAAAAACATTTAGTTGAATTAGAAGCATTCTGGAGGCTTGCTGGAACTTTTAAGAAAAATAATTATTAAGAATTTATTTTTTTACTCTTGAACAGCTGCTATTTATTTTGACTCATTTTCATAGTCCTTGTTCTTTCCTCTTGCCTCCAAAATGAAGGTACAAGACTACGTAGTTCTAACTTCGTATGCAGAGGTCAGAATTTAATGGAACTACATCTTCCTGATTCTTTTGCAGCCTGAAACCTTGAATTATAGACAAAAGAGATCCTAATTCAACATAACAATGTTCAGCTGTATTTAACACATTTTAATTTATTTCATCTTCTCAGAATCCTACAAGAGTGGCAGGCAAGTCTTATTATCCCATTTTACATATTCAGGATGGGTTCACAATGAGGTTAAATAATTTCCCTAAGATCTCATGTTTGGGAAATGGCAGGATGGTAAGTTGATTATAACATCCAGTGATGCTTTCTTCTTACTGTATTATCTCCACAGTATTTTTTAAAAAATACAGCTTCATCTTTAGAAAAATTACATTTTACTTATCTTTCTTTTCAACCTTTTGTCTTTTAACTAGGCAAAGCTATGTGTAAACCATGCCTTTGTTGTAAGCAAGTAGGGATTGCTTATAGAAGAATGAAGTGTTAGGAGGTATAGGGGGCAATTAATTTTTCTGTATAATAGTGGGTTATTCATCTTTTGTAATGAGAATGTCCAAGTGATTGGAAGAAGTTTGCTAAGAGAAGTAACAAGCCAGTATCTAATTAGTTCTTCTCTTCCTCATAATTCTCATGATCATTCCGTCAATTGCACAAAGGACTCACAGAACTCAGGCAGTTCTGGTGGCTATGGTTTGTTACAATGGGAAGGATGAATGACAGGAATGTATGGGCAGTGTTTCTGCCCAGGACAGCCTGCTGAGTACTCAGTCCAAGGACTCTGCTGGCCACTGGTCATATAGGCACTCTCTGCCCATGTGAACAGCCACAATCATAGAAATTCCCCATTCACAGAAGGAAAAAAGATGTTCACTATAAACCAGACTGGCACAGTGAATTCACTAACCCAGGCAAATGGAACAGCCCTATCAATGCATAGAACTTCAAAAGCTAAGTGCCCAGGCACCAGCTTAGGGCCAGCACTGCAAGCAGATCCATTGAAAGAACAACATTAGGCAGACTGTGTTAACCCTGTCTGACACATTTTACAGTGTCAGTATGTGAGAACAGTGGGACTTGGCAGATTTTGAATCAAAATATGTGGTTTAATAGGACAAAGAACACTGAATAGTGGCAGTAATCTTCTGTCACCAGCAGAAGAATCCTAATTATCTAAGCCTGGGTTTTAAAATTTCCATCAGAATTTTGCTTTCATTATAAAGACAAATCGGAATCATTAAATATAACTTAGGAACACACATTTATTAAAGTGCATTTGCTTTTTCTCTACCATACTGTTAAAAAATGAATTACAGTGCCTTGGCAAACCCCAGGCCATAGTGGTTGAGAGAGATGTGCATGGGTATTTCATATGAGGAGTAGACCATGGTAAATGCTTTAATAAGTGTTGGAAGGATTAAGGAAGTATCAGAAAAAGGAGTATGAATTCCCTTTAATAAGATTTTTAAAAAGCTCTAGGAGCTAGCATTTGAGCTCTATCGTATTTAAAGATTTCTATGCCAAATATAGTATAATAACATCTTTGTTATAGGGAACAAACACAGCTGTGAAATACATTGCATACTTTCATGTACTATAATTTGACATAAAAATATACATTAGAGATCTGTCTGGAAAAAATCCACCCATCGTTAATATAATGAGAACTGTTTGTGCGACATCAATGTAACCTGGCAGCCAAGGAGGGTGGACTGGAATGCACATGTGTGAACAATGATGACTTCACTGCACTAGTTAGTGGGGGTGGTAGGTGCCATTGAGTTAGCATGTGTACTGTGTGGTCATCACATTCAAAATGACTGAGAAAATAGTGCAACAAATTTACATTAAATTTTGTGTTAAGCTGGAACATTTCTCCATGGAAACTGTTCAGATGACTCAGAAGACTGCAGCTACAGGCAGCTGGTGATTGGCAGCTTCATCACAACAATTTGCCTTCTCATGCATCCTATCTCGTGCTGAGTTGTTGGTGAAATATCAGATCACACAGGTGACTCAGCCCCTCTACAGCCCAGATTTGGTACTCTGTGACTTTTGGCTTTTCCCAAAACCAAAATCACTTTTTTAAAAAATATATTTTATTGATTATACCATTACAATTGTTCTATTTCCCCCCCTTCATTCCCCTCCACACGCACCCTCCCTCCCCCACCATTCTCCACCCCCCCTTAGTTTATAACCATGTGTCTCAAGTTCTTTGGATTCTATATTTCCCCCACTATTCTCGCCCTCCCCCCTATCTATTTTCTACCTACCATCTATGCTATTTTCTGTGCCTTCTCCCCTCTTCTCCCCCTCCCACCCCCCTATTTCTAACCCTCCATGTGTTCTTCATTTCTATGGTTCCACTCCTGATCTAGCTGTCCTCTTGGTTTGCTTTTGTTTTAGGTGTGGTTGTTAATAACTGTGAGTTTGCTGTCCTTTCACTGTTCATATTTTTCATCTTCTTTTTCTTATATAAGTCCCTTGAGCATTTCATATAATAAGGGCTTGGTGATGATGAACTCCTTGAACTTGACCTTATCTGAGAAGCACTTTATCTGTCCTTCCATTCTAAATGAAAGTTTTGCTGGAAAGAGAAGAGATTTCAGACTATCAGTGAGATTCAGGAAAATACAGTGGGGCAGCTGATGGTGACTGGGAGAACTGTGTGAAGTCCCAAGGTGCCTACTTTTAAGGGCACTGCGGTGTCATTGTCCCATGTACAATGTTTCTTGTGTCTTGTATCTTCTTCAGTAAATATCTCTATTTTTCATAGTACATGGCTGGATACCTTCTGGACAGACCTCGTATATAATTAATATAATAACACTGGTAGAAATTATATTTATATTATGATATTAATTTTATTTTCTATCATATTAATTGTAAATGGTATTAGAAGTGTGAACTAAGCCACAGTTGAAAGGGTTTTGAATTTCCTACCAAAGAGGTTAGTTTACTCATCTCCTTTCAAAAAAGGAGAACTAGACCATTGGCAGTTAAGTACCAATGTTTTTCCTACAATATTGAAAAATCAAGTGACAATACTATGTTAATATTTATCACAGGTAATTAGAAGGGTTTTAGGAGCTCTGTGATAGGAACTGTGGATAAAGATGAAATACATATTTATTATAAATTACTCTATTACAGCTGATTTATTTTTTGTTGATTCATTTGGATTTGATTTTTGTCTCATCACATGTAAAAAAGAACAATAATGAAATTAGCAAGACCTGATCTGATTGTTTTGGTATATTGAAACAAATTTCTTGAGAAATTGCATTACATTATTAATAAATATTTAAACTTTATTGAATTTAGATAATTATCTGATGCATATATATATTTAGAAATTATAAAATGGGTTTTCACCCAAGCAACTGAAAAACTGGAATATGTCTTCCTACATTGGTATGAATGAATCAACATACTGAGAGATTCAATATGTAGTAATTTATTCTAAATCCTAGGTGCAAAGTGTACTTACAACTATAAAATAAAATTAATATATATAAAGTGTATAATGAAGGTATTAAACATTATTCACTGACATCAATAGCATTTTTACTTTATACTTAATATTTTAGTATTTTTAATTTTTCCATCAAGATTTTTCGTTTCTGTTCAATTGGGACAAAATGTGCTTGGGATGGTATTAGAAATAATTCAGAAGACATAAGGAGACAACCTTATTAAAGATATCATTCATGTAAACTATTTTTAAAAATATCAAGGAGCCACTAAAATGGGTCATATACTACAAATGATAGATTTGGGTTTTGAAACAAGTGCTGCATACTTTCCTCCTTAAAAACTGTGCCATTCTGAGGAAGAACTAATTATCTTAAGGCGCAAAGTCTACTGTTGCCAAATGGCCTCACAGTTAGCGACAGAAGAGAAATGAAGTACGGAGCTGTAAACCTTGGGGATTCACCTGGCCTCCTTTGCAGCCAAGTTTGTTCCTATGGCGTCGAACAACAGTTAAAGAACCTGAAATTGAAGGTGATTCAGAAGAGGGCAAACTGGAAAGTGAAACTCTCTCAACCAGGTCACCCACGTCACAGCAAAAGAATAACCAGAGCATAGTGAAAGAATGAGAAGAGGAAAGGAATGTTTTAAAAAGCAGGGCGAATAGGTGACTATCCTTACACATATGTGGAGAAGTAGAACCAGCCCTGACACCATGCACAGGGGTGGGCAGAGGTGGTTTTACCGTTGTTCATATGGAAAGAGTAATGCAAGTGAGTCCTACGGTGATTAACAAACGGATGACACAAGAATAAATTCACAACTCTAAACCTACTTTTGCCCACCCCTGTATACTGTGGACCTTCACTAACTGTAATTTGGAGAATCCATATTCCCTATCTCTAGGCCTCTATTTCCACACAAATAAAAAACAAAAACGAGCAAAATGATTTCTCAAGTGTTTTTAATATTCATATTCTCTAAATCTTTATATAAAATCACACATTTTAAAACTACTTTAATGTAAGCACTATAAGAAATATGCCTTGTTCATCTTGTCCCAGCACGTGATAGGCATTCAAAATATTTGTTGAATGGATGAATAAGCCAGAAAAAAAGAGTGGGGTCAGCGGGTGTTTACCCGACTGTCCACAGAAGGACAGCGTGCGCGCACACGAGTGTCGCTGCATCGACACCTAGTCTCTGCTTCCTCTTTAGTGTAACCAGCGCCCTCAGTGGTGGGTGATGGCGGGACAGGATGAGTACGGAGGGAGTCCCTAGGGAATTTCAAAGTTTCTCACAGTTTTGCACATCCCTGATTTAAAAAGCCACAAAATGGTTTTAAATCTTTAAGACTAAAGAATACCATTTCTGACAGGCTCTCTGTTATTCAAATATCCTTAGACCTTCAAGCTGTGGTCAGATTTCACTTTCCTGAGGAAAAGTGCCTAATGTTTCCATGGCTACACTTTCAAGATGAATAAGTTAGAGAACAATATCATTAAAGTTAACAAACACACGCATACTTAATTTCAAAATATATTTTCCTAACTGGTACATCCTGCCTGGCTAATCCTTGCCAAAGGTAGCCATATAATTTATTTAATTCATATCTTCTTACTATAACAAATCACTGGACTGATTTGAATGGAAATCTGCGTCACTTGACTTTTCAAAGATGTAAGGTTAGTATCGGATGGGAGGATAAAAATATACCCACAATAGCCCTGGCTGGTGTAGCTCAGTGGATAGAGCACGGGCCTGCGAACCAAAGAATCACAGTTCGATTCCCAGTCAGGGCACATGCCTGGGTTGCAGGCCAGTTCCCAGAAGGGAATGCATGAGAGGCAACCATACATTGATGTTTCTCTCCCTCTCTCCTTCCCTTCCCCTCTAAAGATAAATTAATAAAATCTTTCAAAAAATATACCCACAATAGTTGTAACATTCTTTTTTTAATAGCCATAAATTCGCAAGAGATATCCAATTTCCAAAAATTCATGTTGCAAATTCAGTTAAATTAGGGTAGATACTAAGAAGACATGGAAATTGTAATTTTTACTTTTAGGTAGGTCTTTGAGTTCCAGAGGGCATTAAATCACATTGTATAACATTGATCTGTCAGATGAAAATTTAAGCTCTGGTCCGATTTCTGACTTGCAGTCTGGCACTACACATTTATTTTTCTGTCTTGTTTTGCTGTTCCTAGAATTAATAATGACAGAAATAAACACATTTAATATAGTAAGATCTCCAGCAGTGGATTTTGACACAATCTGATTTATTTGTTTAATCTTGAGCCTTCAATGGAGTTGCTCAGATAATAAAGAGCTTTAACTTATGAGTACTGTATTTAAAAGTGGAAACTTTACATGGACATACTGAAAGCTCTACCAGTTTACAAGGTAAAAATTATTTAAAATATTACAAATCTGCATCCAACACTAAATAATGCACTCATTCTGACACAGGTGACTCATTTAATATGTTGGAAAGCTCGTGAAGTAGTAGTAGAGGGAGATTTTTAAAGAAAAGCCCTGAGACACTAATTTCATGTAGGTAAAGGGCACGACCATTAATGCCATTCTTGAGCTTAAACTGATTCGATAACAAAGATCAAATATTAAAATTGAGAGGTTTAAAGCATAATTTTCTCAGAGAAAAGAAAGTTTCAGTATCTTAAAGGTAACAGAGATTATTTAAGACTCTCTAGCTCAATTTTCTAATTTTTCTGAAAAGAAATGTGATCTCAAAGGGCTGGGTTATTTGCCCAAGGTCAGTGAGAGAAAGGAACCAATTAATTCAATTCATTTTCTTCTGAATGAATTTGAGTTGCAAACATTAGAGTTTTTATGTTAATGCCACATTTATATAAGGCAGTAAATAAATGAGAATTGCAGAGGCTTATTCATTCTGTCCACTCAACAAACCTTTGTTTGGTGCCTACTAAGTGCCAGACCTCATTCTAAGTACTGGGGTTCTACAGTTTTACAAAAGAGAAATGTCGCTTATTGTCATGCACTTTACATTCTAATGAGAAGAAATGGCCAGTCCACAAAATAGTAAATGAATAAATGAGAGAAGTAGCTTAGGTGGTAAGTCTGAAGCAGAAAATTAAAAGTGGGTGGCACAACAGTGAGCAACTTGATGTCTATTTTAGATGCTGTGTTCAGGGAAGGCCTCTGATACATTAAATTTAAACTGAGATTTGAATGGCAGGGATGTAACCCTATAACCCTATGAATAGTGTGAGATCATTATAAGAAGCAAACAGCTGGTATAAAATCTCTAAAGTAGGAAGGGTTTAGATTTTGAGGACTCCATGAAAGCAATTTTCAAATCTGTGATCATAAATTTAAACCACACTCTCTGTTGTTCTCCAGCAGCACTTTGTAAGTTCTTAGGTGCAGCTACACCTTGTAGGGATGATGCCCGGAGTCCAGGCTTGGCTAGGGAAGTACAGCAGAAGGAGAAAGGATTCAGAAAATTGAATGGTTTGTGTATTATCCTGACGATTACCATGGGCCTTGAACACTAAGCTTAAAAAAGAAAGAACTCAGAAGAAACTAGCTGAGAAACTAGGCTCAAGCGATTGAAGAGCTCTATGAATCAGAATAAAGTTTAGATTAATAAATAGTGAGAAGCTCCCAAAAGCATGGGAGCATTTCTGTTAGTTATTGTAAATAACAGCTCTCAGTGGCATGTGCATTTTGCCAGCAATACAGATTCAGAAAAGGTTTTGGGAAAGATAATAAGATGTCTTAGAAAATGGCATCAGTGATGTGCTTTAGGCACTTGTTAACGTGAATGATCTTTATCCCAATTATTTAATTATGAATTTCGGGGCAGTTTCTTTTAACTACAGGGAACAATGCTTCTCATTATAAGAATGATGGTCCTTTCAATCTCCCAAATCCAATGCATTAAGAGTCCCTCAAACTTCGCTAGCTAAAACTCCGGAGGTTACCCCATATCTCTTTGTGTTCAAATATGTGTGATGGAATAAGTGCTAACACCAAAGCCTGTCACACAAAGATGTGTGACGGAATAAAGTGTGCTAATACCAGCGCCTGTCACACAAATATGTGTGACGGAATAAGTGTGCTAATACCAGCGCCCATCTGTCACAGGGTTGACACAGTGCACAGGTCACTGACGTAGTCATTGTGATGCACACAAACAGTGCAAGCCCTTAAACCGAGGCAATGCTGAGTGATGTTTAATTGTGGAAAACATGGGATAAAAAACAGTGATGGTTTCCTTTTACATTTTTACTATTTCCAAACAGTAAACTTTTTTTCACAGAAGCAAGAACCCCATAAATCCTTCCTATCACTACAGCGAAGCAGACCACACAGAGGTAGTTTACAGGGGCTGTGGGCCAGAGAAACTGCAGCCCCAGAAGAGAGGGAAAAAAAGGCAGCATCAAGGGATGTGCCTCACAGATCTGGTAGGGAAATGGTACCAGTGAGAGGGAAATCCCTTCTGGGCTAACCTGAAGCATTTTGCAAAACCCCCTTATCAATATAACTCAGAAAAGGGCATTACTTAAAGGGAACTTTGAGAACACGAGGGGTTGAGATTTCTGCAAACAAAAGAAAGCTGATAAATGGAAAAGCGTCTTAGTGCAGACTGCCATTAGTGGATAAGTGTTTGTGACACCAAAAAAGAGAGCAAACAGAGTGTAGACCAGTCAAGGGTGAAGAAAAGTTTGAATAGAAGTATATTCTAGCTTCTCTTGGATTTTCATCAAGGTCTTACTTCACAAGAAGGAATGGACAGGCTCATGTCAGTATCAGACACCCATAATGTCATTTATAATCCACTGTAGGTGTATAATGATATGTAACTTTGCCCTTCAGTCTTTTTGAACCAAACCTTTTTAATTTTTTAATATTGTGATGAATCTGAATAATCAGGTGTTGTGATAGATTCCTGTAATTTGTGTTATTTATGTAAGCTGAATTCACTTGATATTTATAAACTTGCATATGCTAGTTTACTTTTTATCTGGAGATAATTATTGTCATCTCGGTAGAAAGGGGACACTGTCCTGCTGAGACTGGACTCTAAGGGCTTTTCTGAAATCAACAGTCTTTTTCTTTTAAAGTCATTGTCACTGATGATTGCTTAGACATTTAGTAGAAAAACACGATGACACACTTTCTGCGGAGTTTTCCAAAAAAACACAGTGTGATAAGAAAATGTTGAAACTCTCAAAGCTATAAATGAAGTGTTCTGTTTTTGATAATTTATTTAACAGGAATAAGTGAGTTTATTTTATCTGGTAATTGCTGAAGCCAGCACCATGTACAGTTTACAAATATAGATTAACACAGAACGGATTGGGTAGAACTCTTTAGATACATGGGTGAATACAAAAGTAAATATGAAAGCAGCTGCTGCAGTCCCAAGCAGGTGGTACATTGGACTTGCAAAATCCACTGGAAAGATTGGAGAGGGCCGTGGGCCACTTGGAAGCAGGATCCTGTGCCTCTGACATGCACTGTGGGTGTGGAAACCATGCTGCAAAAGTAGGAGCAATTTCCTCTGTGCAAGCATTTGACTCACTGCTTGATGGTCCTGCGGCAGAGTAGCTGAAGATTAGTGAAGAGATTGGTGGAGACGTGCAGAAACATGCGGAAGTGGTCCACGCAGGTCTGAGATTGGAGCGCACTCTCTTGGTTACAGCCTGTCAGTGCCAGCAGGCCACAGGTCATGGGCTTTCTGATTTGTTGGCTTCTATCTCAGAGCAGATCCAGCAAGTGAAAACCTTTCGGGAGAAGAACCAAGGCTGCAAGTTGTTCAGTCCCCTGTCAGCTGCCAGCAAGAGTACCTCGGCCCTGCTTTGGGCTGTGGCCCAGAGCCTGGTCCTTATGTGAAAGAAATGAATGATGCTGCCCTGTTCCATGCACACCAAGTCCTCAAGGAGTACAGAGCTGTGGGTAAGAAGCACGCAGACTAGGTCAAAACCTCCTTGCGTATGTGGACAGAGCTACAGGCTTGCATAAGAGTTCCATACCACCAGCCTGGCCCAGAACAAAACAGGGCCTGTGACAAAAGAACTGAGTGAATGGATCACCATCAGGACCCTCTGCTGGATCAGGTCCTCCTCATCCCTCCCCACACCCAGGCCCATCTCCCCATCAATGCCTACCAGCTCAGAGTCGGGTGACTCTGCCTCATACTCCACACTGTTTGTACAGATTAATTGAGGAGAGCATCACACATGCCCTGAAATATGTATCTGATGACATGAAGACTCACAAGAGCCCTGCCCTGAAGACTCAGAGGGGTCCAATACAAAGCAGCCCCTAACCATTGTCTGCCCCTAAATCAGGTGTCAGCCCATCCCCAAACCAACCACAAAGAAAGAAGCCAGCTCTCCTTGAATTCAAGGGCAGGAAGTGGAGAGTGGAGAATCAGGGGAAGGTTTCCAATCTGGTGTTTGATGACACAGCTGAAGCAGGTGGCTTACATACTTATATATAAATGTGTCGACATGACATCACAAATCAGGGACACAATTAACACCATTTCACTAAATAACTGGAAGAAATTTGGTCTGGTGTTCGATCATGTGGTCATTGTGGAGATAATCAGTAGTAGGGATGTCAAAGTTCAGGTAATGTGTAAAGTGCCAATCATATGCATTAACAAAACAGATGGCCACCATGTTTACGTGAGCAAGAATTCTCCAGATAGTGAGATAGTCACGGCCGAATCTTCTGAGATCAGTGTCTTCATTCCTACAGAAGGCAGTGACTTTAACGGATTTCTCATTCCTGAGCAGTTCAAGACTCTGTGGAATGGGAAGGAGTTGGTGACCACAGTGCCAGAAATGGCTGGATAAGCAAAGTGCCACTGGGGGATTGTTCCACCAACAGCAGTTTTCTGGGAAGAATGAAACAGTCCCCAGGAAATAACGACGCAAAAAGTTCACACAAGTAAATCTTTTCCTAACAATGAGCCTGAAGGTACAAGAAGCTGGGGTGATTCCAGCTGGATCTTCTAACCAAACTCATTTTTCACTCTTGACAAGTGAGGCAAGGCTTGCACTGGACCAAAGGCTGCAGCTCAGCCACCTAACATTCCAAGCAAAATTGTTTCCTGTACGTTTCCTGTTGTTCTGCACTAAATCCTGTTTCCGCCTGAACCTGAGGTAGGAGGTTCTCCTGTACCAGCTGCTGTGGCAGTGCCCTGCACGCAGGCCTATTAAAGGACTCTCGGACCCATTCTTTCTCTGGGATCTGTGCCCAGCAACTTCCTACTGAAGTGACTTAAAGAGAAAAAAGAGAGAAAGGAAAATAAATCACCACAGCATTCCAAGGAACCCAGCACTCCTTCTGACTCCCATGTTAGATGCCTGCCATCCATCCTCACTGTCTCCTTTGCCCCGTCAGCTCAATAGCTTTGGCTTCCCATCCGGGCACTTGAGAAAAGGACTAAGAGCTCCACAGCAAGCTGCTTTTAGGTCTTATGTAAGAATCTGGCACAGCGTTGCTAATGCAGATTTCAGTTCTTCCCTCTAGGACAAACATAGACCAAAATATGCAGCTTGTCTTGGTGGGACAAGAGATTGTCCTGTGACTCTACCCATTTCTGGAGGCCTGTGAAAATAAACATTTGTGTACTTTTATACAGAAAACGGAATAAAATGGATACCAAAAGTGAAAGTAAATATTCCATTCATTAAGCAAGCATTTAAGTACTAATTTAGTGTTTACCATGTTCCAGGCCGTATTTGGGCAGTCGGAATAATTCAGCAAAGATCTCTGTCTGTGTGGCACTGAAGTACAAGTGTGGGAAGAAAGGGAATACACAATAATAGTAAATTTATACACTATGTATAAAGATTTTACATTTTCCTGGAGATGAAGTAGGCAGTAGGCTCTAACATTAAATAGGGTGACAAAAGGCGACCTCACTGAGTAGAGAAGATGTAGGTAAAGACTTGAGAAGCCATGGGAGTTGGTCATGCAGATACGTAGGTACACAGTTCCACCTGGGTTACCACCTAGTCCCAAACCCCACGGTAGCAGAATGCCCACGATGTCGAAGGACTATCAAGAGAAACAGACTCTGTAATGAAGTGCTGAGGATGGAGACTGTAGGAAGAGATATGGTCAGAAGTTGTAGACAGACAGATTGATTGATAGATAATCATATTCTAGCCATTAATCTACTTTCTCGAACTACTCTAGTGTATTCTTTCCTTTATGGTTTCATGGTAATGACATAAAAGACAGGTGACTAGACAGTTTAATGATTTAATTAGCATAGCCAGGAAATAATTTTTCAGACATTGCACAATGCCACAATCCACACATTAGGCACTAAGCCTCTCATGTCTGTATAAATTCGCAGTTGGACTCCTGTTTACCACCACGAGAAAATTCTCAAGCCATCCACCTTTTATTGACAATATTTAGGGCTATTTGTTTTCTGAAACTGGGTGTTTAACTTTCTATTTAAGAATTAAATTAACAAAAAGAGGTTGTCAGAAATAATATTGCATAAATTCTTTTTTTCTCATTTATTTAGAAAGTTACAGAGGTAGAAGAAGTGAGCCATAGAAGAAATGAGCTCAAGAAACAAATTATAGAAGCAAGAGAAGTGCTCTTGGAGCTTAGCAGAGAGGGGGGAAACAGAGAGAGAGAGAGAGAGAGAGCGAGTGCTTGGAGAGGCCAGGAGTGCTCTTTGCAGAGATCAAGCAAGCCTCCGGGTTGGATGGGGGAAGGGAAAGGCACAGGTATGTTCTGTAGAAAGAACCACTCACATAAAGTCTTAGTAGACTAAGTTCTATGTTGTTGGTTATCTTATATGTGAAATGGATAGATGCCTTCACCACAAATGACCTCCCAGCTATGAACATTGGAAACAGTGGAAATACTCCAGTTTCAGGGTGAACTCCATTGTGTTTAAGCTCATAAAATATGAGGACCTGAGCCCCTGGAGCAGAAGGGATTTAACTGATACAGTATGCCAAGATGACAACTGCGAGGAAACTGGAGGCATGGAAGTGTTACACTTGTTAAATACTTTAGTTAGCCTAGAGCAACGATAACCACAAACTCCATGAAATGTTATTTGTGTCCACATACTTACATTAATTTTCTTTTAATCTCTGTGTGCCCCAGGAAATATTTCAATTGAATTTTACTTTTTTTGTAAGAAATCAAGAACTCTGCAATCCAGTCTCCTTTATTTTAACTTTTTTTCATAGTTATTTCCAAATCCCAAATGGATTTGAGAGCAAAAATTTATCTTGCATTTACTTCTTCAATATATGAGTATAAAAATGACATGGGTTAATGAGTTCGGTGAACTTCATTCTGGTATTAGGCATTTTCATCTAATGGGTTACTCAATCATTAATTTGTTAAACACTTATTTATCTAATTCATGTTAGGTATCCATCTCTATACACATAAAACACAGTATTCGTTACTCTCGGAGGTGGTCAGTGTAGTGGCTGCAAAAGAAACTCTGTGATCAGACATTCTGGGTTCAATACTCTACTTCCTTTAGCTGTGTCTCCTTAAGCAAGTTAATGAACCTCTCCTCGCCTCAGTTACTCTGTGACAAAAATGGGACTCGATAACAACACCTGCCCCATTGTGCAACCATGAGGAATAGAAAAATGAGCCATGCAAAGGATCTGTCATCTAGTAACAATGTCACAAAATACACTATTTTATTATATCCATATGTGTACATTTAAAAGTATCCAGTGGTATAGTTATGATATTACTTAGGAAATGTGGGATGCTTTTTCATTTTTAAAACACAAGATCTTTAGCAGTGAAAAATGGCAAAATCTGCCCTGGCTGGTGTAGCTCAGTGGATTGAGCACGGGCCTGCAAACCACACGATCGCGGTTCGATTCCCAGTCAGGGCACATGCCTGGGTTGCAGGCCAGTTCCCAGCAGGGGACCCATGAGAGGCAACCATACATTGATATTTCTCTCCTTCCCTTCCTCTCTAAAGATAAATAAATAAAATCTTGAAAAAAATGGCAAAATCTCTGGTGAAAATGGTGAAATCTCTAATGGCATATCTCAGCTTTTGAAAAGGGAGATGAAGAGCATTTTCAAGCTCCCAGTGAGTGGATCACAGATACCATGGTACAGAGTTTCAAAGATGATTAGAATAAGTTTGAAAAGAATGTTTTATGTTTGATAAACTCTAAAATTTCCCAACAGGTACACTACAGATGTCTCTGTGACATTATTTCAACATAGTATGAGAAAAAACATTTTCCAATATAATGACTATAAGAGAGATAAATGACTCACAAAAGTATTTAAACTATGTTTATTAACTTCAAAGAAGCCCTGGCTGGCATAGCTCGGTGGATTGAGCATGGGCCTGCAAATCAGAAGGCCACTGGCTCGATTCCCAGTCTAGGGCACATGCCTAGGTTGCAAGCCAGGTCCCCAGTGTGGGGCACGTGAGAGGCAACCACACATTGATGTTTCTATCCCTCTCTTTCTCTTTCCCCTCCCCTCTCTCTAAAATAAATAAAATCTTTAAAAAAACTGCACAGAAAAACTGGAAATGATATGTAAGAGTGAATCCTTACAGTTTTTAAGCAGCTTTGAGTTTCTGAATTTCTAAGTCTATCCTTAGAAATTCAAATCTAACCTGCTTTTAGTCACAAATCTCATACTAACCAGAAAATCCCAAGTAGGGCTGAGGTTAGAAATCCATAACTTTATATGTATATATATATACATATATATATACATATATATATTTATTTATTAGCAAGATAATTGAAACTTAACACTGAATTTAAAGTGTGCAGCAAGCTGATAGATGAAAAAGTAGATACTAAGTTAAGAAAATGAGAATTTAGGAACCAAATAAGGGTGGCAATAGGTGTAACAAACTGTTTAAACTCGGAATTTTTTTAACTTCTTGAGTAGGTACATCAGTCTGAGAAACCATACAAGATAGAAAGATGCCTAGTGAGATCCGATAAGAGAACTGGTCTTCCTATTTAAAATGCACAGATACTAGAATTTAAAGCTCTACAGAGATTACCCAGCACAATGCTTTCTATCCTCCCACCCCCACATTGTTTTCTTGATAGACACACCAAAACTCAGAGTTGAGCACTGTGCTGATTCTCCAAAAGTGTGCTTCTCTCCCCGATGTGATGCCCCTGTTTAAGGAGAAGGGAGGCCGGAACTGTTTGTCATACACTTGTCATTCTGTTGGTTCCTGTACCAGAGCTGCAGAATAGCTTTGCAACAGCAAGAACTAAGGCAACGTCTTAATTTGCCTAAAGAAATAATTCAAAAAACAGGTAGAGTAGAGCAATTAAAAGATCATTTTCATTTCAGCTCAATGTGCAAAGAAGTATTTTGTTTTAATATGTAGTGCAATTATTGTAAGAATTGAATTAATCCAGGTAAAACACGTGGAGCAGTCCTTGCCACATAGAGAACAACCAAAAAATAATAGTTACTTTTATAACAATAGTAATAATTAGTCATTAATTTGAATAATATCAACAAAGGCAGTTACAGCTTAAGCTACTACTAAAACTTGGTGCATATTGCCCTGGCCAAGTACCTCAGTTGGTTAGAGTTGTCATTCCCATATACCAAAGTTGCAGGTTCAATCCCCTGTCAGGGTACATACAAGAACCAACCAATGTATGCATATGTAAGTGGAAAAACAAATTGATGTTTCTCTCTCTCTCTTCACCTCTCTCTCTCTCTCTCTCTAAAAAGATCAATAAAAATTAGTGCATATTGGGGTTAACAATGAATGAGGCTCTGAGCTGTAATTTATGTAGAGTTTTTCATTTATTTCTACAGATTATCTCAGTTCTTCAGCTAAGGAAGCTGGGACATAAAATGGTTATGGAAAGCTCCAAAAGTTATACAGCTTTTCAGACAATGATTTGTGACAGAACTACTGAAATACTTTGGTAAAAGAAAGGTGGTCTTGGATTGCAAACCCACTGATCAGAGTTTGAGACCCAAATCTGCCCCTCTGCCTGCCCCCACATTTGTCAAATTAAGAGTCTGGACTACGAATTATTTAAAGCCCCATCTAGTTCTTTCTCATGCCTCCATATTTAAGGCTAAACATAAAAACTCCCACTGTTATCTGAGTACTTTAAAATTTTAATTTTTGCTTTTATGCAGTTAAGTCACGATTACTTTCTACATTTAAGAAAAGTTGTCACAATGAAATCTCCACTGTACTGGAAATGCAATATCTACTCTCTCTGTTCATTCTCTGATTTTCCATATTGGACAAGTGAATCAAGTAAATCTAGGGACATTGCATACTGTATTTCTGACTTTTTGTTTATGAGGAAGCAGGGGAAATCCTTCTGACATGATGGCAACTCAGGAAGAGATTATAATCTTTATGAAGAGAAGATCTCCCGCTGTGTATGTTTCAGAGAGACACAGAGGCCCTCACACCTGGGCCTGGTTATAGGCGTGTTCACACCGAGGCCTGAGTGCTGTGCTGCAAGAGGCCTACAGTAGGAATTCACTTTTTTTTCAGTTAATAGCTTTTCTCCCTAACCCCTTACTAAACTATCTTAATTTAGCACACTGTAGAACGTATGCTTTGGGGGTTTTGTTTTCTTTTTTACCTATAATTTGTAGCATTTTTGCTTGACCTCATGTGCTTAATTTCAATGAACACAAGCCATTTATTATCTTTAGTGAGAAAATATGTATAGTAAGGGAAATTCATTTTCTTCAATCTATCCCCAACATATTTTAAACCTAATTTTCTCAAGACTTGCTAGATCTTGAGAATATCTAAGAATACTGTATTCTTAAATATATGTATTTAAGAATAAATAAGTGGGTTATATGACAGTTAAAGTTTTATAACCCTTGTATTTATTTTAGTAGTAAATCAGTATGCATATATGTGTATACATATATAAGTAATTTTACTGTTCTTGTCTACCTCAAGTCTTTGAGAGTCAGGCTGTCTCAGTGAATATAATTGAAATAACCATTTTCTTTTGAATTATTTTAATATGTTTTAACAGATATTACACAAAATATAAAAATGCTAAGTCTTTTTTCATTAAAAAATGTGAGCATTGTGTCTACGGCCATACCACCCTGTTGCCCCTGATCTCATCTAAAAATGTGAACGTTGTGTTGTGTATATCTAAGCAGGCACAAAGAAGGGGTGGGGTCCCTTTGAGGTTAATGATCGTTTCAAAATATTTCTCGTCTAACTACTTTTGCCTATTAATTGGGGGGATGTTATAGTCTGATCTTTCAAAGCAAGTTAGCCGAGTTACTATCAGTAAGAGTCAGCAAAAATCATGACTGCTGTCATTTTCCTAGCAGGAGCTGGAAGTCACAGCAGGCACTTTCCCCTACCGGCTTTCCCCACTCGGGCCACCTGGCTTCCAGCCAGAAGGCTTAGTCCTAGTCTAGTACTCAGAGTAATTTCTGCTATCAGTTAAGGGCTCATATCTCCCAGGTGATACCTCAATAATTCTCAGTGAATCTCATATCCTAGACCATTTGACTTCTCCAGTAAGATACATTCCTGCCTGAGGCCCTGTTACCATATGAAAAATCCTCTTATATCATTATTTTTTCCTCATAAGACTCCCAAATTCCTGCTGTCAAGATTCTCTGATTCAAGTTTTCAACCTCAAGGTTGGTCTTTCAATAATTCAGTGCCCAAATTATGACCAAGCTTTTTACGTAGTTTATACAATATATTGTATCTACCCTGGTAAGCTGATCCTTCGGTCCCTATTTCATCCAGGTGTGAGTATGCTTTTACCTCAAAGTCCTGACACCCAGCTCCTCTCGATAGCTGTTGCCTTGAAGAAGCATCATGGCTTATTCCTGAGACCCATGTTACAAGTAATTTGTGTCCATGAGTACAAAACACATGAAACATTTTTACTGTTAAGAATTTAAAGAACCCTGTGTAAGGATGAATGGATTAACTTGGTATCCAGGCTCTTAAAATATTGGTTTACGTTTTACTTTTGTACTTACTAGCTCTGGTTCTAAGAACACATCATTTAAATTTTGTAAGCTTTAATTTTCTCCTTTGAAAAAATGTTTAAAATACTTTGACTTCTGCTTCTATTTATGAAGGAGTGGTGTCTAGACAACTTGCCCTCTGCTGTAATAATTAGAAAACTAGAAGAAAACATATTAAATGATTCTCATATATTAAAAATAAAATAGACAAGTAAGGACATAGTGCTTAAGAAAAGAGAAAGAGAGTCTTACAATACTTGGATTTCTACCTGGAAATAATTTTTGGACCATGGTGCATGGAGAAATAGTCCACACAGAACATCAGGGTCTTAATTTTGTAGTTGAGGAGACAAAGACCTGAGTTCAGAGAGACCAAGTCAGCTAGAATTATGGAGTAGATTGCCAGAAACACAGAGAGAAAGAGCTCTGATGTGTTTTCCCAAGAATTTTGTTTGAATGGCAATCTTGAGAGGGTGGGGTTGGGGAGAGAGAAAGAGAGACAGGAGGGGAGAGAGAGAGATAGTTTGTTGTGCCACAAGCACTTTCTACAATAGGCTTGCTAAGAAAGAGAGGGACTCTTCTTCCATTTAAATTGAGCATCGTGTTCACTGGGGACTCTTAGTGTGGAAAGTAGTTATGATAACAGAAGAGGCAGAAAGTCCTTTTTCAGGAGATCATATTCTGACTGTTTCCTAGCCGATGGCCGGTGCTGCCAAGGATGCTGCTGCTTTTCTGTCCTCCCTTGCATTTGGGCCCGATGTGCCAGCACCGGTGCTGTAGAGTCAGAGCGAGCTAAGACCCCGTGGCCTGTCCGCACTGCTCCAGTTTTACACCGCAGCTTTTAGACTGTGATTTTCCCGAGGGGCAGGTACTTGCTTCTAAAGCAAATGCTTTATATTGTGCTTTTATTTTTGGCCTTAAAATTTAGCAAGAAATGCTTATATCAACTTTGAAAACTTCTGCAGCTATAGATATTGACACATGTGTGAGACAGTCATCTGTATTCAGGTCTTCTTTGTTTAATGGATTATTTTTTTCCATTTTTTCACACTAGCCCTAATTATTAGTTAACTTCTTTGCCAACATTGATATACTCCGTTGTTTTCTTTCAGGGTTCGAACCTGAAAAGACTGGAGGCAGTACAAGGAGGGAGAGAGGTAAGACAGCCTAAGGGAGAGGGAGAGGGAGGAAGAGGAAGTGGTTCCAGTGTTTGCAGTGATGTGGTTGGCGAAGGTGACGTGGTGATGACGACGATGACGAGGATGACAAGGATGATGATGATGTCGGTGGGAATGTGGTGAGAGGAATTTTGTGTACATACATGCCATTCTGACCAAAGCACATGTTATACCTATTTACGTAAATGTGTCATTTGTGCTCACTTCTCTGAAACTGAAGAAAATGAATTTTCTCCGGTTAGGCAGGCTCTTTCCATTAAAATGGACTTTTATAGCAGTCAGGCCCACTGGAGAGGGAGGAAAAACCATTACATACAAGATTGAAAATGATTCTCTGAGAAGTTAGCAAAATTCTCACAATGGAAACACTTCGTGGCATCTGGGATTCTTTACTGTTCTAGCCAAGGCGGTTGGCCTGTACTGCTAGACTGTTACCATGCTATTGATAGTGTGAGGTTGTTCTGGTTGGATGGGTGGCTTGGAACTTTACTTACTGTCTGTCCCAGATGCTTTACACAGAAGGGTAACTTTAGATAATACCAAACATAGTCCCATGCTGCATACGTGATGTGTATTACTGTTTTCTCATTCCAAAATGCACTTACCTGTGATAAAAATTATTTTCTTGCTAAATGGATAAGTGTTGTACTTTATTCTGTGATTTACGCTATTGGAAGTAATGGAATGGTAAAATATTTAATTCAGTAAATCAATATTTTCTTATTTCCAAGGAGATCATTTTATATTTTGGTAATATTTATATAATAATATTTTGGGGGTGAGGCAAATGTACTTTATACGTTGTCTTACAAAATGATAAAAGAAATTTTACTTTCCTCCCCATCTGGGACATCTCTTTTGTAAAAACAGTTTTGTTCTGTATTAAATGTGTAGTGTTTAACTGTTTTGTCACTGTTAAAATTTCCAGTTGTGTGTTTTTTAATATTTGGCATTTTAGTTTCTAGTAAACTTGCCATTTATTATACTTGTCATAAGAGTCTAGTAAACTCTTCCTGTTTATTAACCCTTTTCCATTCAAATGAAGCTGTTCCTTTTGAGGGACATCTAGTAGTTGGCTCATAATAGTGGTGGAAGAGCTAAAGAAGATAAATCTGTAGATAATTCCCACACTGTAGGTGATGACCACGTGAGGATGTGGTCATCAGTGCCACAGAATAGGGAGGAATGATCTCTGTAAGGGAGACTTCAGAGCTTTTTACAGTGTTGTGAGGGTAGCTGTTTTCGTTCAGATGTGGCCAGAATGGATCTACTTAGAGAGAAAACTTAATTCATCACCTCCTAAGTGAAAGTTCACAGCGCAGCAGCACTGCCAGGGCTTATCTCTGCTGATTCCTTTCAGGATGTACGGTTTAGAGTTATCCAGCTTCTCACTGCTGTATTCTTATCCAATAGCAACTATGTCCAAAGAAGGAAAACTTAAAGCCATATACCTATGTAATGACATTACTATATGATAGCAGTATTCTTTACTTGTTTTATTAAGGGTTGTCAGTGTTTCATGATAATGTTAAAAGCCTAATGACTGTTTTTTAACTGAAAAGTTTCAATTTTTATTTTTTATTTTTTCAACTCCACTGATTTTATTTTTATTTTAAATGCACTTATAGTTAAGGGACATGCTGATAATGTGTTTTAAAATTTAAAAATACTTTTTTTCTTGGAACTATTTCATGGTTTGTGTGAATGTCAGAATTTTAATAACTTAGTATTTAATATGTTGAGGGAAAACCTTGATTCAGGCCTTCTCTCTGAGGTTAGTTAGATAACTATGAAGCTAAGATCAGCAAACTGATAATAGCTCAGTAATGTTTTTTTTCAGTTGATGCACTCAATTCATGAATAAAACCTAAATGTCAACTATTATAATAAAAAATACTTCCTCTCTACGCAACACTGTGTTTCTTGGTCATATTTCTTTTGTACTTAACACTCACCTGAGTTATACAGCCTAATGTGTTCTATGGTAAGAAATCTTAGGGATGTATCAATTAGGTGAAATATGTTGTGAAAAATGTTCTGCCCACTCTCAGTGGTACATGATCTGTAAACAAAGAGCAGTTACTATCTTGAGTTTCCTGATCTCTCTTGTTTAAGAGATGTGACATGCATCTCTGTGACTCCTGCTTGCTGTCTGTTTTATACGTGCACATTACGGATACGAATAATATACCTCTGATTATGTTAAATTAAAACATGTAGATTTAGAAAATTCTTACTCAAAACATCTTATTAGAATTTCTCATCTTACTGTGGTTGTGATTGATGACAATGTAATGACAATGATTACTCCATAGATGAATTAATTTGTCTTAGTTCAAATGACAGATATTCCCAACAGGTGGTGATGAAAGTAATAAATACTAAGGGCCTTTTACCAAATATTTATAGGAGGGTTTAATAAGTGTCATTTAAAATGTTCTATTTACTTATTTGAGATAATGGCAACAGTTAGGGTATGCATGGAAGACTGAAGCAGTCCATTATATGCTATTTAGCTAGGTCTTAAATACTATTAAAAGGTTAATTGTGAGTCAGGAAAGCCAGACTTAAGCACTATGTGCTATATAAAAATACAAATTAAGAAGTGATTATAAGTTACTTTTCTGAAGAAAACAGAGATGGGTAGCATCTAGATTGCTCAAGTCATTGTAAAATATTTGAAAATGTACATTGATTGTACTTAAAAATTTACATTAGTATTTTTGCATATTTCTACATGCATACTACATACAAATTAAGAGAGTTGATCATAATAGTTAGTACAAGGTTGTTTAAATGGAAAATTAGTGAAATGCTGTACAAAATGTGATTGAGCAATATTTCTCTTTGGTTATTAACAAACGTTTGGCCTACAGTGGGATTTGAAGCTCATAGAAAACCTCAGTGACAATTGGTTGGGTCTGACACATCAATTATTATTTTGTTTTCAAGGAATTTTTGTTTTTTCATATAATGTTTTATAATTAAATTTCATTAAAATTAAGTTACTATCATCTTTCTTAACATGATGTATAGTTTATTTTTATTTTCAATAGTATCATATTTTCCAAAGCACAGTTTTTGTTGACATAGTAAGATTTATCTGTGTGTGGCGGGGGGGGTATGTGTGCATGCCTGTGTACACAATTTGAATGGCAAAGTGTCTCCATTTCCACCCTACCTCAATAATACTCAACCACCCATTGTCTGGATATTCTAGATCTCAAGTCTAAGTACACATAGTGTGTGGCTTTGTATCATGAACAGAGAAAACTAATTATTATTGTTGGGTGTATAAATCAGGGTTGAACATTTAATCTCTAAAGTTGTACTGAATATGGTAAGCCAATGTGAGAGACTACGGTTAGTGGAACTTTTGGATTGCAGCCCTGTTGTTGAAGTTGCATAGCCTCCAGAATGATAAACACAATGGAGATATAGTGCATGTATGTAAGGATCAAGAATCACTCCTATATCATTGTAAAGCTTGGATCTACCAAAGTTATGAGCAAAGTAAGCAGAAATCATGTTACCAATCTTTAGCTGGAATTCTGAAAGCAAGATTAATTAGCAGTGCATATGAACATTTAAAAATAGTTTTATATTCTTATAAAAAATTGTGGTTGTGCTTCTCGAACATCTGTATGAAAATGAACATGTTTGATAATTTCCAGAAGCATTACTTAGAAATATGACCAACACACATTATCGATACATTAGAAAAAATTCCCTATTATGGTTTGGACAGTTTTAGTTGATTATATTTGACAATGCCAATGATATTTAAAAAAAATCTCACTTTTACTTGGGGGATTGCAAGTACAGATACATAAATTCTAATAGACTTATAGTTAGGAAATAGTAGACATTTCAAAGTATTAAAATAGCTGATTGATGAATGTGTCATCCTGAAGAAAATCATGAGAATGTCTTGCAGTCTCTCCTTTGTGGTGCAGAATGCTCCACTAACTTTCTCTGTTGGATTACAGGTTTCTAGTCCTCTACTTTCTTTGCCGAGTACTATAAATAGGAAATTATAACTGATATGAACTTCTAATACACTAAGAAACATAATTAGAAGTATTTGAAAGAGATAGATTGAAAATCCAATGTTTAGTTCAATGTTATTTCCCCAATCCTCATTCATATTTATGCACATTGATCATTTAAAATAATTGTTCAAGATTTTAATTTGTGTAAAGTATCACTTGAACTTATGATATTCCTAGAGAGTAATTAATGTATTTTGATAAATAATGTGTTTTATGTCTTTGTTAATATAGTTAGACTTTTGCCCTGGCCGGTGTAGCTCAGTGGATTGAGCTCGGGCCTTTGAACCACAGGATCACGGTTCGATTCCCAGTCAGGGCACATGCGTGGGTTGCAGGCCAGTTCCCAGCAGGGGACTCATGAGAGGCAACCATATGTTAATATTTCTCTCCTTCTCTCCTTCTCTTCCTCTCTAAAGATAAATAAATTAAATCTTTAAAAATATATACATATAGTTAGACTTTTTTTCATTGTTCATTCCTTGGCAAATTATTTATATATACTTTTGAAGTTGAAAGTCATTTTTATTTTGTTTATTTTTAATTATTTATTTGTTTTTAATCCTTAACTAAGAATATCTTTATTGATTTTAGAGAGAGGAAGGGGGAGAGGAAGAGAGAGAGAGGAAGAGAAAGAGAAACAGCAACTGGATAGGGAAATATCGATGTGAGAAACAGTGACCCTTAGCAGTTGCCTCATGTACATGCCCTGATGGGGGATTGAACCCACAACCTTTCAGTGCATGGGATGATGTTCCAACCAACTGAGCCACCTGTCCAGGGCTAAAGTCATTTTTAAATTTGCTGTTTAAAAGAGATAACATTCAAAGAATGACTAGTGATATTTTTATTTCAAAATAATTTGTATTCTTATAATATTAGCACAAGCACATATCTAGTGGAACACAACAAAAATTGCCAGTGATTTCTCTCTCCATTCATAACTTAATTAAAACCATTAAACAGATTACGTTCTAAAACAATAAAAGAAGAAAAATTTGTGAGTCTTAAGAGTAGAACCAAAATGGAAGAAAGTATGTTTTTCTTGGAAATAGGAGTTAGCAAAAAGTGTTGATACAGCACTATTCTTTTAAAATCTAATATTTATAATATTTTGAAATTATAGAAGATAACTATGCTTCTTTTGTCACTTAATTTTTAAATATAAATTCTTCACCAAGAAATGCATCATTATTTTCACTTATCTGTAATAATTTTTCTACAAATTTATTTCCATTTGCTTGTTTTCTTTATTGTTCAATATTCAGACTAGACTGATATTTCTACTCTTGTTAAAATATAGCTATTTCATTTTTGTTTGCTGTGAAGTTTTGTATAATAAAGATAATTTGTGATCTCAGTGATAACACAGTTTGGAGGAGAAATTTATTAGCTAATATTATATTCTTTGTGGTTTTTCTTTTTGTAACTAGAATTTTTCAATGGCTCAGTGCCTATGGTTTTCCACTAAGATGGAGTTAATTTACAGTTTGATTTTGAGATCAAGAGACCTTTTAAGGACTTAGTAACAAGTGAAATATCCTTATCTTTTCCCCTCTCGGGACTGACAATAAAGAAAGCAAAAGATTGTTGTGCTTATGAATCAGTATTTAATCAAAAGAATTACATTTTTAAAAGATTTTTATATATTTATTTTTGGAGAGAGGGGAAGGGAAGGAGAAAGAGGGAGAAACATCAATGTGTGGTTGTCTCTTGTGCGCCCCCTACTGGGGACCCGGCCCAAGACCCAGGCATGCAAACCCTTTGCTTTGCAGGCTGATGCTCAATCCACTGAGCTCCCTCAACCAGGGCTGACAGAATTACACTTTACAAGACCATAATAATGACTCCTGTTTCAAAATGTTGTTGGGAGGATAGAATGAGTTACTATATGTATATCTCTTTGAGGAATGCCTGCCACGTAAGAAGTACCCAATACATGGCAGCAATTACTCTTACTGTTTATCCTATCATCTGCACTTTCCTTCATCTTTTCTTCTGTTAGAAATAGTCTGAGTGTCATGTTGGGAGATTTTACTATCTATACAGACTTGTCTATATCATGATATTTAAGGCCTAGCTTGACTCTTTAAGGATTTTACATTTGAAATTGGTTAGGAGATGACATATTCCAAATAGTACAATAAAATATATCCAAAATCCAACACTGAGTATTAAAAACCCGGTAATTCTATATTTATGTTACGAACAAGAGAAAAAAAATATGTACCTATTCCACTTGCGGCGTTGTTTACGAAGAGCTGTGCCTGAGGCCTGTATGTTTTATTAGCTATTTTGCACAGCCTCCATATTTTCCAGGTGATCTTCAAATTAGATTTTGAATATATTTTTTATGCTTCTAGACCATTGGCATTCTGAGGGTCTATCTGAAAGAACCAGCTGATTAAGCAAAACTAAGCTCGTTAGAGTCGCTTTAGTAACAAACAGTTCAGTCTTAGTAATATCTCAGATAAGGAGGAAAACCCAAAGGAAATGCACACATTGTACTTTTTTCTCTTTCTTTTGAAAATGTTTGATTGATTATGAAGGTTAGATATTTCTAGATTATGTACATAGTGACAAAACAGTATTTCCCAAGAGAAGTAGGAAAGAGAAGAAATAGAGATAGCCAGTCTTGACATGCATAAAATCAACACTGTGGAAGGTTAAAAGAACTGAGATATAGAAAATCCGTTACACAATATCCACATACACAGACAGCCACACAAAAAATGTTTACAGTAGGCTCAAACAATAATTATAATCCTATTCAAACCATCTAGCAACAATTCAACAGTCATGTTCATGACAAAGTTCCCCAAAGTGGACTCTGCAATTTTAGATTGTACTGCATGGAATTGTGCCAGTTGGAGACATAGGCACACAAGTTAAAATATAAATTGGACAAAGAAGATTTGGTACACATATACAATGGAATACTACTTGGCCATAAGAAAAGAGGAAATACTGCCGTTTGTGACAACATGGATGGACCTTGAGAATATTATGCCAAGTGAAGTAAATATGTCAGAAAAAAGCAAAGAACCACATAAGTTCATTCATATGTGGGATACAGAGCTAAACTCATAGACCTAGACAGTAGGATGGTGGTTACCAGAGTGAAGAGGATGGAGGATTAGCAAAGGGTAAAGGGGGCCAAATGTATGGTGACAGAACACGATTAGACCTTGGGCAGTGAGCATGCAATGCAATATACAGACCATGTATTGTAGAAATGTACACTTGAAACCTATATAATCCAATTAACCAATGTCACCCTAATAAATAAAATAAAATAAATAAACAAGAATATAAAGTAATATGGACCTAGAGCGTCAAGTAGATTAAGAAGACCACATAAAAATTTTGCTTGGGTGACTTTTTTTTTAAAGATTTTATTTATTTATTTATCTTTAGCGGGGAAGGAGAGAGGGAGAGAAACATCAATGTATGGTTGCCTTTTGTGCGTCCCCTACTGGGAGTTGGCCTGCAGGGAGCCGGCCTGCAACCCAGGCACGTGCCCTGACTGGGAATTGAACCTCAATCCTTTGGTTCGCAGGCCCACGCTCAATCCACTGAGCTACACCAGCCAGGGCTGCTTGGGTGACTTTTTATCCTAAGAACCTGTCCTAAGACCAGGTAGGGGGGCCAGACAGAGCCTCTAACTCCAAGCACAATGCAACTAAGTGGAACCAACAGAAACAGTATTGAAGAAGGTCTTTATAGGGTTTTCATAGGTTACTCAAAGAAAAATTTGTCTAAAGGAAATCAAGCTGACACAAAACTTCTGAGCACAGGAGTGCTTGGAGTTAGACCTCTATTAGTGACCCACAATGGCCGGTCGTAAAAACAGACCGACAGTGATGTTGCAAATAAAAGGGCAGGTGTCTTCACCTAGGATAAGTGTTTTCAGGTTTGATTGGATTACTTAAAATGTTCTCAGTCTGAGGAGGCAGAAATTCTGCACTGGGAGGTTAACAAAAATTTTAAACAAGTTTTGATTCAATCCTCACGGAGGGAACCAAAAAATTCTGGAATTATCTTCTGGAGGGCGGGCCTTGTAGTACAAACTTCCCCCATTAGGTGAGTGTTCTAGGAACCCATCTGTATCAGTGTAGCAGCTGCTGTGGTTGTGAGAGGTTGTGTTTGGATTCAGTGAATGTTTTTTTAAAGAGTCTTTCAACACATCTGCTCATTTCATGGTGGGTGATTCATGTGCGTACCTGCCCACACTGTGCTGAGTGCTCAACAGTTTTTGACCAAAAACAGCAGGACCCCCAGACTCCACCCTCACTATTTACCCATTCTCTCCCTGACTGACTTTTGTGTGTGTATTTCCCAGTGTGAAGAAGTTCTCAAAGTGAATCATTTTGCCGATGTGGAAGAGGTGAAGCAAAAAATGGAAAAAGGCCTAAAAGGCATCAAAATCAATGAGTTCAAAAACTGTTTTGAGCAGTGGAAAAAAATGTCTTGATAGGTGTATTGCATCAAATGGAGAGTACTTGGAAAGTGACTAAAGTTTAAACATGTAAGAAAACACAATTTTTATAAATAATTCTGTTTTTGGGGGGGTCCCCCCTCATAGGGCTTTCCCGGCTCTTGCTGTGTGAGAGTCCTGCCTGAATAGGAGACTTCGGCAGCCTCAGAAGAACGTGTTTCAAGTAGAACAGCTTAAGTCAGTTTGCATAGGGTTTTTCGTGGAACCTCTAATATGCCTCTCTAATTTTTGACTATTGACCTCATAAAAGGTCAAAGAAGAAAACCTGTGGATCAAGTAAAACAGTTTGTTAGATCCACTGCAATAAAGACAAACAAATAAACAAACACTACAATGACAGCGTTTTAGTAGCCTCTACACTGGGAAATTAGGAGAGAATATTTAAAGGGTGCTAATGTCCAGGCAGGATGAATTGAAGGCAAGTCTTGTGGGGGAGGCAAGTCTTGTGGGGGATAGGTAGGGGTTAGCAGAGTTTATGACGCTATCACTTTGTACTGATGTGCACAGCAGGTGGAATAAATCAAGATTCTGACTTCTGGGTTTTGAAATAACAGCATATTTTCCTTGGTTATGAGTGTTTTTTAAGTACTTTGATATAAGTAAGAAAATAAAATTTTAAAGTGGATTTTACAAAGAGATAAGCACTAAGAAGGATTTAAAAAAGGTTTGACTTTCTAATTAATATAAATTTAGATATCTGTTTTTATAAGGAGCGTATAATATTATTTTTAGAATCAGTTAAACCTTGGAGATATTTTCTTTTGAAAAGGGAAAAAATAAGATTTTTATTCCGTGGGCTTCTGTTTTACATACAAAAGCTTACAGGTTTTTGGGGGGAGGTATTATTTTATTTGTGTCTGCAACTGATTATGCACAAGAGTTCCGTCTGGTGGAACTGATTCAGCCTGCTTTTCATCAGAGAAGGATTTATTTACACATAAATGAGGAGATAATTTATGATTCCTTTCTTAATTACAAATATAAGCCCATTGCCACCTCCATACTATACAAAAGAAAACAAACATTTTTATTATTTTGATTTTTTTCCATTTGGATGTCTGCTTCCATGCAGAGAAAATCTTCCCCATGTGAGTATTCACATATTGGCTTTGCTGACTAACATTAACATCCTGTGAACCTCGAGGTAGCAGGAGCAACACACTGCTTCCCTCTGGCGAACACACTGCTTTCCTCCTCTCTGTGGGAAATACATCCCCGAATCTCTTTGGAGGATCCCCTTGGTCATCCTCCAGGTAAGGATAGTTACTTTACATTATGTCTTTTTTTTCTTCATACATCCTCCTCAAAACTACATGGTGACAGTTCTCTGGACATCAGTGCGCAGTCAGCCAAAAGGAATAGGAACAACCCAGACTAGTTTCCTTGATGCCTTTCAGTTATCAAGGATGCATTCAGTCCCTTATCAGTGATCACCATGGTGCCACCTACAATGTAATCTAAGACCATCAAATATGTTTACTTGATAACAGAAAAAATAATCTATTTATGATTTTTAGTTCCTAAGAAACATTTCACTGTCAAAGCATTGTATAAACAATTGCTTTAAACAGAGTACAAATGTAAGGATAAGAGAAATTCAAATTTACTGAAAATAGTAGCTGTGGGTATGGTCTTGAATGAGATAATGCCCATATGCAAGAAATGGGCAGACACGGAGATAGCTGAGGAGAAGGGGAGAGTGAGGGAATATGTTTAGCAAGTAAAGACTATCAAGATAATACAAATAATCTCCTAAAGAACATCAGGAGTCCAAATGTCCAGTTGTGGGCAATCTGTTCATTTCTCCATGATTTACAAGTCATTGTGTGATATTGAAGTTTTACTGTAGAGTTATATTTCCTAGGTTTAAATCCTGGCTTCACCACTTACTAATTGTAAGACTTTGTGGTTTATTTATTTATTTATTTTTGTTTAATTATTTTTCAAGTACAGTTTTCTGTCTTTTACTCCCATCCCATCCCCTGTGCTCCCCCTCCCATTTCCACCCTTCTTAGTTGTTGTCCATGTATCCTTTATATATGTTCCTCTAAATCCTCCCCTATTTCCTCTGAAATTTCCTCCCTCCCCTCTCCCTGCTGGTCTCTGCCCCCCTATTCTCTATTTCAGTGTCTTTGGTTATATTTTGCTGGCTTGTTTGTTTTGTTGTTTAGCTTCCTGTTAAAGGTGAGATCATATGGTATTTGTCCTTCAATGCCTGGCTTATTTCACTCAGCATAATGCTTTCCAGTTCCATCCATGTTGTTGCAAAAGGTAGGAGCTCCTTCTTTCTCTCTGCAGCATAAAATTCCATTGTGTATATGTACCATAGTTTTTTGATCCATTCATTTACTGACGGGCACCTAGGTTGCCTCCAACTCTTGGCTATTGTAAATTCTGCTGCTATGAACATTGGGGTGCATAGGTTCTTTGGGATTGGTGTTTTAGGGTTCTTAGGATACAATCCCAGCAGTGGAATTGCTGGGTCAAAAGGCAAGTCCAATTTTAGTTTTCTGAGAAAATTCCATATTGTTTTCCATAATGGTTGTACCAGTCTGCAATCCCACCAACAGTGGACCAGAGTCCCCTTTTCCCCACACCCTCTCCAACATTCGTTGTTTATTGCTTTGTTTATGATAGCCATTCTCACCGGTGTAAAGTGGTATCTCATTGTAGTTTTAATTTGCATCTCTCTGATAGCTAGTGATATTGAGCATCTTTTCATGTGTCTCCGGATCCTCTGTATGTCCTCCTTGCAGAAGTGTCTGTTCAAGTCCTTTCCCCATTTTTTAATTGGGTTAGTTGTCTTCTTAGAGTGAAGTGGTGTGAGTTCTTTGTATATTTTGGAGATTAAACCTTTGTCTGAGGTATCATTGGCAAATATGTTTTCCCATACAGTTGGTTGTCTTTTTATTTTAATACTGTTTTCTTTAGCCGTGCAGAAGCTTTTTATTTTGATGAGATCCCATTTGTTTATTCTTTCCTTTATGTCCTTTGCTCTAGGGGAGGTATCAGTAAAAATATTGCTGCGTGGAATATCTGAAATTTTCCTGCCAATATTCTCCTCTATTTCAAAAGTTTCTTGTGGTATTATTTACAATAGATTTGGTAGCAGCCCAAGTGTCCATCAGTAGATGAGTAAATAAAAAAGCCATGGTATGTTTACACATGGAGTACTATGCTGCTATAAAAAGAAGGAATCTTATCCTTCCAACAGCATGGATGGACCTGGAGAGTATGATGCTAAATTAAATAAGCCAGTCAGAGAAAGATAGTTGCTACAAGCTTTCACTTATACGTGGAATCTAATGAACAAACTAAAATGATAAAATAGAAACAGACATATAGATAAACAGAATAAACAGCTCTCAGAAGAGTGGGGGTTGGGGGCTGGTTGAAAAAGGTGAAGGGATTAAATAAATTTAAAAAAACCCTCCTAGACAATTGTATTGTGATTGCCAGAGGGAAAGGGGGTGGTGAGATACAATAGAAGAGGGTAACAGGAATAAATACTGATGGAAGGAAACTTGATTTTGGGAAATGAACACACAATAAAATACACAAAAAATGTCAAAAGTTTGTTGTGAGGATTACGTAAGTGAACACGTATAAAATGCTTACAATCATAAGCACTTACTGAGTGTTAATTCAAGTTTTTTATGGTAAAGAGACAGAACTTTTTTCCTAGTTGTTTTGAATAAAATGTATTAGAAAACACATGTACAATTTCTTCAGAGAAATATCCAGAAGTGGAATTACTGGATCACGTGGTGGTTCCAGTTTTAATTTTTTGAGGAACTGCCGCACTGTTTTTTAGAGTGGCTATCCCAGTGCACAGTCCCCCCAACAGTGCACAAGGGTTCCCTACCCTCCACATGCGAGCTAACATTTGTTTGTCCCCAATATGGAAGTTTTTAATGCTGCTATAGTTTGTTATTGTAGGTATTACCTTGAATTAATAAAAGATAGAGGACATTCGATCCTCTGAGTATAAATTTACTTAGCATCACATCCTAGATTAAATGTCAATTTATGAAAAAATGCCCAGATTCCTACTTGCAAAAATAGTACTCAATGCATAGTTCTATGATCTTACTATGTTTATCACATTGTATTGCAACTCTTTTTGTGTGCTTCTCCACCAGTCTATCATGTCACTAATCTGTGATAATTAAGGACCGATTCTCTTTCACATTACACATGAAGTGCATTAGCATTAGTATGTAAAAATTAGTCATGAAGCAATAAAATTATTCACAAAACAGGTATTTTTTCCTAATTTCAACTAACATGATACAAGATGAAAAACAAGGAAAGAATTTGACTTTTAATAATACAGTGAAGATTGTGTGTATTTTAGAAGGCCATAATTCCTAGGTATTTACCTGACAAAATAGCAGGAATAGCTCTTGTTTTTCCACCTGCCGGTGCTGCAAGAGTAAGTTAACATCCTAAATTCAGGAGGTACCTGATGTAAAGGAGCATTAAACCGACTGGGCTCTTTTCCCAGAAAATCACTGAAGCAAGAAATGCATGCACCAGGAGAGAAGAAAAGAGAAAGACAGAGAAAAAAAAAGACAATAAAACAAAAAATGGAAAGGAAACTAGATGGCCAAATTAATAGGATAAGTAGAAAAGTAGTCAAATAAAATTTCTCGTTCAGCCTAGGAAGACATATGCTCAAAGCATAAGCTAGAGTTTTTGGTTGTAAGTGGAAAATTCAATGTAACTTGTTTCTGAAACTTCATGGAAAGAACTTTATTGCTTTTTCTCTTTTTTTTTCAGCCTGAATGTATTTTTTAAAGTTATATCCTGGTATATATGAGATAGTCCTCTCACCAGCCTATTTTCAGAGCCATTTGATATTCAGGCATGTGTCTGTAGAACTTACTAAGGGACTGGTGTGAACAAATTAAGGGTGAGTCCGGTTCGTATTTGGGGCCTCCTAGTCAAACTGTAACATTCCTTAAGATCCTGATCCTGTATGTTAGCCCATGTTCTGCTGACACCATTGTTCCTAGGTAATCTTCCCCACCCTGGTGGCTGGGACGTTGACTACAAGGGCCTAGTTCCTGAGTCTCATCTCTAGGCCAGAGCTTTCTCCAGACTGTTGTGTCTGTTCCCTTACTGGACACTTCTACTTAAATATTCTTCAAGTTTTAAACATATATATGAAGACAGTGACTTTATTATCATTATCTTTATTTTTCCTTTCCTCATAAACAAGCATGAACCAGTTCCCTCTAGTCTTTTTTTATTTCATTTATTGACATTAGTTCTTAATAGACATTCATTAGAGACAGCACAGAATCAACATGTCTTCTTTCTCCCTTGTGTTCCGAATCCTCAGCATCATTCCAGTCTCCACTCTACTTCAGGTGTGTCTCTCTGTTATATTTCTCCTGTCTAGCCCCTTTCCAATGAATAAATTTAGATGTTCATCACCTCTCCAGGGCAATATTATAATAACCCTTTATCTGGTTCTCCAGCTTCCCTACTTTCCCATCTCCAATCTGTCCTCCACACTATTGACTGGATATAATTATGACAATTCATCAGTAAGAAATGTTACTATCTTTCTATCATACAGATTAAAGCTAGATTAAAGTTTAAAGCTAAACTCCTTAGCATATCAACCAAGACTTTAGCAAATCAAGCTTTAATTTAGCATCTTAGGAATCTCCACGGTCAAGAATGTGGCGATTATGGGGGTCAGGGGTGTGAATGGAGGTGGAAAAGGGTACAGGGAAGATAAATGCTGATGAAAAATTAAATAATTAAATTAAATTAAATTAAAACAAATAAGAAAAAAGACATCTCCAAATTTCCTCATTTTTCTTTAGTGAAACTATAGTGAAGGAATTTTGTTTATCCTTTTTAAAAAAGATTTTATTTATTTATGTTTGGAGCAGGAAAGGAAGGGAAAAACAGGGAGAGAAACATTAGTGTGTGGTTGTCTTTCATGCACCTCCTGCTGGGGACCTGGCCTGCAGCCCAGGCATGTGCCCTGACCGGGAATCGAACCAGCAACCCTTTGGTTTGCACGTCAGTGCTCAATCCACAGAGCCACACGATCCAGGGCATTTTATTCTTTAAGATATAGTACAAATAGGATCTTCTTCGACAGAGGGAGCTGTCCTATAGCATACTGGGATTTTTTTTTACTACTATTGTAGATATAATTACACTTTTGTAGTAATTGGTTAAAATGTGCCTGGGTTGCTATAGCCAGGGCTTCTTTAGTGTAGGTAGTGTATTTTACATCTTTGCAATCCACAGCACTTTATTCAAGAGCCTAGAATACAGGAGATACTTAATAAATATTTTCTGGTAGAATGAGTGCATGACCTGTTGGGAGGGTCTGTGTTGTCAAGGTGGCCTTCTTGAAGTTTGCAGGATTGCCACTAGGTGTCACTAGAATGTTTCTAATAGCACTCTATGTGGCATGGCCTAATCTTTACTGAGCACCTACTATGTGCCACCCCCTTTTTAATAACTCTACAAGATAGGTATTATTATCACAAATCTACCTTGGAGACATATGCTTAGACTAATTAATAGGTCATACAGTGTATAATGTAGAGGTGGAATTTAAAACTACCTGTGTCAACCATCAAACCAATAGTTTTCCCACAGTGGCAGCTACACTTTCTTTATTTTCTGATGAGCCTCTAGCACCTTGATGATAAATATTATATGCTACCTTTTTAAAACAAATTAAGGGTTTATTGACATTATTGTACTAGACACTCTCTAAGATCCTTCGAGTTAAATGTCAGTGACTTTGCTTCTCTAATAAATTTTTCCTGAACATAAAATAAACTACCACTCAGAAAAATCTTTTTAATTAAACATAAGAATGTTTTGAACAGTAGTAGTTAGGTTTCTAATACTAGTATTTTTTCATATGTATTTGGAAATTGATGTCTACTAGTTATAAGGTGACAAATTTAGTAATTAGGACTGGACACACAAATAAAATATAGGCCCTACCTTCAAGCAGCTTATAAAACTAATGGGTTTTTTATTCAAAATCAAGAACATCTTAATATTCTTATTATGGGATGTTTTTATTATGAGACTCTGAAGGCCAAATAGAACCTAGAGATATGAATTACTTTGATAATGTGACAATTCACTCTTCAATCTTAAATAATTAGAAGCACATCTCCTAGGGGTGTCCAAATATTTGGCGTCTCTGGGCCACACCGAAACAACAGTTGTCTTGGGCCACACATTAAACACGTTGTAACATATAATCACAAAAATATTTCATAATGTTTTAAGTAAATTTACAGTTTTGTGTTGGGCCACATTTACAGCCATCCTGGGTTGCATGCAGCCCACAGGCCACAGGTTGGACACCTCGGATACAGTGAAAGTCCACTGGTTCCTGACTGCTGACTCTAGATGTCACCTATATTTTTATTTATTTTTTGCATTCTCATTTTTTATTATATTTTTTCATTACCATTTTTCACCTTTATACCCCTTTACTCCTTGCAACCACCACACTGTTGTCCATGTCATCTTATGGTTTTAGGTACAACTCTGACTTTAGAATCCTAAGCAAGATCCAGAGATTGAGGAAACGAGTATTTATAGGAACCCCAGGCAGAGAACAGCTGTGAGAAAGCACGAAGAGAGGGTGCTTAGATCTGAGTGCCTGCACTTGGTCCCACGGTCATGCTTTCGCGGTCGTGCTTTACCTCCCTGTGTAGGTGGTGGCACCAAAGCAGCTAGCCGCTGCACAAAGGACAGAAAGATGAGAGAGAGTAAGGTGGCTGATGCATCTTCCTACAGCTTATCTTTAGGCTAGTCAACTTCAGTATCCTATCAGACTATTTAAGTGTTCACCCAAACTCTGTGGCAGTAGTTAGTACTTTTGCTTTTGCCATTATTAATCTTTTAAAGGATGTAAATCCCATCAACTAATTTACAATTGTACATTTACATATAATACGGTAATGTTCTCTGTACATTTTTAAAGATCGGGAATTAATGTAATCATGGAAACAGTTTATTTCCCTCTCTTAACGTTTTATGTCTGGTTTGAGAAATTAAATTACGTGATTTAAAAAGTTAGGAATAGAGAGGAATGATAAATTTTCAATTAATTTCAAAAACTAGAAATAATTTCAACCCCTTATAATAAAAATACATAAAGAAAAGCTTAATGTCAAGTTAAATGTCAAGTGAATAATAAATTTTTATTTCAATAAAGTTGTATCTATTTAGAAATAAGCAAAATACCCATCAACTTTTTATCAATATTTGCATTGAATGAAGAGAGTTTTAAATTATGTGAGGGCATTAGCAACATGTTCTCAGATAAAATGTATGCACTTTGTACTTCTATCTTATCAGAAAACAAAATCAATGTATTTTTAATAAATTGATAAAGGCTAAAGAAGTGCTCTTTGTGTATATGCCTATACTGTATATGCCTTAACCTGCCATTTAAAAACAAATAAACATTATTTTTTAAAAGATTTGATGTATTTGTTTTTAGAGAGGGGGGTAGAGGGAGAGAGGGAGAGAAATATCAATGTGTGGTTGACTATTACACGCCCCCTACTGGAAACCTGGCCTGAAACCCAGCCATGTCTCCTGATTGGGAATTGAACCAGCAACCCTTTGGTTCATAGGTCAGCACTCAATTCACTAAGCCATACCAGTCAGGGCAACTTTCCACTTTTGACTAGCACAGGGTATGTACTCAAAAAATTTATTAGGATATTGAATATATGAATACATGAAAAATTGGACAAATCAGTAAAGTTAAAGGAATATTTAGTGCTCACTCAGTGGCTTCCTTTTCTTGCTTCCCTTGACTTTGCAGTACGAAAACACCTCAGGAGCTCCAGGAATCTGTAGTGCAGAGGTTGTATACCCTGACTGACTACAAGAGAGACAAAGCAGCTTTGGTAAGGGAACATGGTCTATGCAACCAGAATGGCCTGGAACAGAACCCAGCTGAGTCACCAGCTCTTGTAATAACAATTCTTATAATAGCAAAGCCTAAGAAACTGCAGCTTAGTTTCCTAATCCTTAAAATGGGGGATGATAATAGTATCTATCTTACAGGGCTATTGTGAAGAGTAAGTAATCTTGAATATATAAGGCAATCAGACTAATATATAATGTATTATATATACATTATCTGTTGTTACTATTGTTGTTGCTGCTTTGTTATTGTTGAAGACAATTACAGCTTAGAGAAATTAGAAGCAAAGTATCCAATAGGTTTCCTGGTTTTCACCTCAAGTGACAATCAAAACACAGGTTTCCATTTTATTTCAATCTGCATTAAAAATTAGATTCACTGAGTTGGAATTTTGAGGGTTTTTGTTTATGTTTCTTTGTTTTGTCTTTTTTTTATTTTTCTTTTTTTTCTCCAATTTTTTTATTTAATTATTTTTCAAGTACAGTTTTCTGTCTATTACTCCCATCCCATCCCACTCCCCATGCTCCCCCCTCCCTCCCATTTCCACCCTTCTCAGTTGTTGTCCATGTATCCTTTATATAGGTTCCTCTAAATCCCTCCCTTATTTCCCCTGAAATTCCCTCCCCACTCCCCTCTTGTCACTGTCAGCCTGTTCTCTATTTCAGTGTCTTTGGTTATATTTTGCTTGCTTGTTTGTTTTGTTGTTTAGCTTCCTGTTAGAGGTGAGATCATATAGTATTTGTCCTTCAACACCTGGCTTATTTCACTCAGCATAATGCTTTCCAGTTCCATTCATGATGTTGCAAAAGGTAGGAGCTCCTTCTTTCTTTCTGCAGTATAAAATTCCATTGTGTATATGTACCATAATTTTTTGATCCATTCATTTACTGACGGGCACCTAGGTTGCTTCCAACTCTTGGTTACTGTAAATTGTGCTGCTATGAACATTGGGGTGCATATGTTCTTTGGGATTGGTGTTTTAGGCTTCTTAATAATTCCAAGAAAAAAAAGAATTAAAAAAGATTTTCTTTAAATACGAATGAGGATTAGATTAGTGATTTTTAGTAGTTCTTTATACTCAGCTATTTTAATATAACTAAGTGATTTGTTTAAAATATTTTACTTTAGACAGGGGGAAAGGAGGGAGAAAGAGAGGGAGAGTAACATCAATGTGTGGTTGCCTCTTGTGCGCCTCCTATTGAGAGCCTGTCTCACAACACAGGTGTGTGCTCTGACTGGGAATCGAACCAGTGACCCTTTGGTTTGCAGGCTGGTACTCAATTCACTGAGCCACGCCAGCCAGGGCTATAACCAAGTTTTTATATTCGTTGCTTTACAGAGAAATCTGAATATAAAATCTGAGTCTATCAATGAATCCTAACCAACATAAATGATGACAGAAGGAGACTAGACTTTGGGTAGTGAACACACTGCAGCGTACAGAGGATGTATTATAGAATTATATTCTTGAAACCTATATAATTTTACTAACCAATGTAACCCCAATAAGTTCAATAAAATATTTTTAAAAAGAAACCTTCTGCATTCAAATCATGAGCCATAAAAAGGGACTCCTTGATGGCAGAATGTTCTAACTGCAGGTAAGAAGCTGAACAATCAGCTTTTTGTGCTAAACAGACAAATTGAGACAATTAGGTAGGATTCATTACTGCAACATACATTTTCTTATCTAAGTTTGGTCCCATATAAATGAGCCTTGAGGCTTAGCATGACTGTAAACAGTTGGAGGATGTGAATGTGATCATTGAGTGTGAAAGCTTTCAGAGTCATTGTGGTGTGATGCCTAGCCTGGGTTCAAATCCCGCTTCACTTCTTTTTAGCTGTTGAAGTGGCCTTAAGCAAGATAGTTAACTTCTTCATGGGTCAGACTCCTTGTTGAGTACCCACCCCAGGGTTATTGCGGATTAAATAGCTTATGTTTGTAAGATTCTTAGCATAGTACCTGATGCAGAGTAAGTGCTATGTGAGTGCTTGAGTAAATACATGGAAATTCTTTATTACATATTCATTTCAGTGTAGTTCATAAGATGAGACTAAAGCCATCTTTTAAAGATTTTTTAAAACATCTTGAAGTATACCACTTTTTCATTTTAATTTAATTTTTATTTAAATTCTTGGGTGACATCAGTTAAAATATTATATAGGTTTCAGGTGTACAGTTTTTTTTCTTTTTAAAAAACATTTTTATTGTTACTTCTATTACAGTTGTCCCAATCTTTCCCCTTTGCCCTCCTCCACCCAGCCCCCTGCCCCGATTCCCATAGTCCATTCCCACACCGTTGTCAATGTCCGTGGGTCATTCATACTTGTGCTTTGACAGGTCCCTTACCTTTCCACCATTCCTCCCTGCCCCCTTTCCTCTGGTAGCTGTCAGTCTGTTCTCTGACTCCGTGCCTCAGGGTCTGTTTTAGTTTCTTTTATTCATTAGATTTAGTGGTTCATATAGGATTCCAAAGTCCAAGCTCTAAAAGGCACCTGATTATGGTAACCTTAGGTTGTAAGAAGGAATTCGATGTAGTCCCAGTCAACCAACACTATAAGGCAAATTAGAAGCATCAGTTTTGTTAACCATATTTAAATAATCTTGGCTTTACCCTTCATCAATCATATGACTTTAGTGACGATATTTATTTTTTAAAGTCTATTTTTTTGTTTTAGCTTAATAATAAGAACAGAAAAATATTATTTGTAGTTATTTTTTTAATTTTTATTTTTATTTAATTCTTGTTCGAGTACAGTTTTCTGTTTTATATTCCCAGCCCTGCCCCCCCAGTGCTCCCCATCTCCCTCCCATTTCCGTCCCCCACCTTAGTTATTGTCCATGTGTCCTTTATACTTGTTCATGTGAGTCCTTCCCCTTTTCCCCTATGTTTGTTTCATCCTTATTTGCTTTCTAGCAAAATTCAAAAACTTCTCTATCACTGAATTAAGTCTTGCCATCTCTGTTATTTTAAAATATGAGCCCTAAATCTGTTGTAAATAATTTTATTCTTATATATAATAGATATTTATACATCTGAAGTAATTTTACTACATATTAGATAGAAAAACATTAGCATTATACATATCTAATAACTATTTGATTTTCTTATTGATATCTCCAAGATTTAATATTTTCTACTAATAATGAACACTTCTAGAGAGAGATGCTTATAATTGTATGTATAGATACATCAAAAATAAAAGTCTAAATATTAGAAAATGAAATTAACAATATATCTGCTTTTCTTCTCCTTTGTAGTAATCTGTTTATGGAAGGAGTAACAACTGTAGTCACAGAGACTAATCTTAGTTTCTTTTAGTCTTGCTAACTTCATAGGAAAATAAAACACTGAATGGAAAATAAACATTTATGGATAAACACCTCTTCGTACATCCTCAAAGAATGCCTACTGTGTATGGGAATAAAAGGTTCCTTCGTAATTATACTTCAATGCTCCTTCTTTCTGTTTTGTGTCGTATCTAACTTGCAGGTTTGTGGTTGCTATGTGTTAAGACCGTGTCATTTTGAAGATGAATATTACCTCAACTCTTTCCAATAGTTTTTTGTAGATGTTTTCTTTGGTGAAATTTAGGTAAATTGTTCAAATTTAGAAACCTCGATAATATAGCCTCATTTCCTCCACAGGAAATCTAGGTAAGGAAAATGTGCTTTAGGGTTCTCAGTGAATGTGCCAGCCCGTGCTAAAAAGATAACTCAAATTTCCTTCCTTAACAGATATGAGAAGTAGTGAGTTATTGAAGTTGTAATCTGCAGTTTTGATGTTCATGTATAAAAGGAGGCAGATGTTCTTTTCTGCTAAATCATTTCCATAATACATTTACCCTGTATTCAGAGATGAATATGCTTACTTCCAAGCCTCAGCAGAAGGTTTCAGGAAAACATTGATTAAGCTCCATTGGTGAACAAAGGAGAGAAGAAGATTAGACGTTTAAAATGTACTGTTTTTCTTTCAACCTTTTCTTAGCCTCTCTCCTCTTTAAAACTTCATTTGACTTATAGTATTAAGCCTAAAACGAACCATAATTTTCATATATTTTCAGACAATGAAAATTATATATATATATATATATATACACACACACACACACTTGTGTGTGTGTGTGTAACATATCTGGTGAATACAGATTCTTGAGACTATTCTTAAAGGACTTTTTAACATTCAGCTTCACTCATATTTTTAGAATTCATATAGCCTCTAAATATATTTTTGACATGCTAAAAGTAGGACAAAATAATAGCTTATTAACAGATTGAAAAATATGCTTTCTTTTTTAAAAAAGTTTTTATTTATTTATTTATTTTATTTTTACAGAGGGGAAGGGAAAGGAAGGGAAGGAGAGAAGGAGAGAAACATCAGTGTGTGATTGCCTCTCATGCTCCCTCTACTGGGGACCTGGCCCACAACCCAAGCATGTGCCCTGACTGGGAATCAAACAGTGACCTTCCATTCACATGTCAGCACTGAGCCATGCCAGCCAGGGCCAAAATATACTTTCTATAATCAAAATAAAAGGTTGATTATGTCAGTTTTTCAAACTGGAGATGACTCTAGATGCTGGCTAATCAATCATTTGTACTGATTATCAGTGTAGAAATAGGAAAAACTAATAAAATTATTAATATTACTATTATGAATTCATAAGATTGCCTTCAAAATTTATAAAGACACATACATTAATAATACATATATAATAGATAGGTAGATAAATATGTGTATCTATTGTATAATTTAAATTTATAAATATGTATATAGAATATTTTTTAAAGAATTTCTAGTTAGTATAGAATGAAAATATTAGTTAGAAGGAACTTGGAAAACAGAAAAATATACAATTGCTAGACTTCATGGTATTTTGCAGATTATCTAGTTTCACCGATCTAATTTCAGAGATAATAAAAATGATTTGTATAACTGAATTTGCACGATGACTAAAATAGTTTGAACTTAGATTGAATATAAGTATTATTAATTATAAGCTATATATTGAAATAAGGAGATATTATTAATACAATTTTCATAATAATTTGGATATTATATCCAAGGATCAATGACGGTACTAGTTTCTATCTATTAATTCATTATTATTACATTTTTGCTATGATCAATGATCTCTGTTGGAATTAGATAACTTTTGAACATGACATTTAATAGCAAAGTATGATTGGAACAAAATTTGAGTGTGGTTTATGGACGGAGGTAGTTGCATGAGAGATACTTGAGAGAGAGACAGAGTTTCACTATGCAATTGTCTTTTTATTTTATCAAATGGTGATGACAAAAACTAAGACACTGAGGAGAGAGTTAATGTGAAGGAGGATTTGACACATGGTAGAAGCTAGTTCAATGTGACTTGAAAGGAAGAAACAGATGACTGCAAATGCACACACACATTTGCATTCTGATAGGACTAACTGTGACAAATGTAAGGAAGCTCAGAGCAAAGCTAAATTACGGACCAATGGTTTAGTTTTAAACTTTCTTTTCCAGCTAAAGGAATACTTGCGAAAATTCTCCTCCCTAATTCATGAGAGGAATCTTTCAGGAGACAAAATAATGTGGGGCGCAATCCTGGGAAGTCATCAGCAGATAGGGAATAGTTGAACCCGGGAGGGAAATTACCATTTTCACGGTGTGGAGAAAAATACCAGATCTGTATGGATGGTGCCTTGACTATATTCACATGCGTGGGATGATCAGGAAGAGGAACCTGAGAAAGAGATAAAAAATAACAACCAGAAACAATCAAAATAAGACCAGGATGGTGTAGTAATTAAGGGGAGGGTGTCAAGAGGAAATAGAGTACCTCAAAAACATCTGTTCTCTTTTTTGTATTTTATGTACAAAAATCTGTGTATGTGTGTCTCAGCTTCCATTCTGACTTCAAATAGGGCCGTACAGAAATGGGTGTTTAATAAAAGTGCATTAGCACTATACGCTTCACAACAAAGTACTTAACACAAATATGGATGATAGAAAAGTAAAAAATAAACCTGAAGTTGCAGATAAAGTACCTGAATGCAAAAACTTAAAATGGACCGGGTAGATTTCTCAGGATATATTTTTTGTCACTCAGGAAGAAAATATTCACGGAAGCCAGAATGTCTAGGAAGATGACTAACAAGCATTTATCCTCCATTTGGAAAGAGCTCTTTGTAACTGGCTGAATCCCTGCTTTTGCCATCACCCTCTGGATAGCAATAAGCTGGACCATGTGTCATCGCATAGAAAGTACAATCAGAGGGGTATGGCTGGCTAAGAAGCTATGATGCTTTCAAATTAGAATCAGCAAATAATCTATAAATCCCTGTGATTTCACTCTGAAATTGCCAAGGGCACAATATAAATAAAGCAAGTCCAGGCAATATGTGGGATAGAAATGAGAGATCCTGAAAGATACGAATTTAATCAGTTCTACTATTCAGAAGACTGTGCTCCTTCTATTTCAAAAAAAAAAAAAAGGTTCCTATAATGGCACCGTCCCTGTGCCAACTGGTCGGCCTCCCCTCGTCTGTCATGCTGCTGCAGGTGCTTTTCCTCAGAAAGGCCGTGAACTTAAGCATTATCATTCACATAGAGATCAATTTCTTCTGACAGCAAAGTATTGCAGGCACAAATTTGCATTTGCAGTGTGGTAATTTTTAAAAATTCTACAAATTGGAGATTTTGAATGCCCTTGTTATTCTTTTTTACTGCCTTAACTACCTTTATATATTTTTTGCTCCTGAGTAAAGAAAACTCTCCTTAGTTCTGCAATTAGGAATTACATAGTTTATTTTGTAAAATTACTTCGAAGTTAGTAAAATATTTTCCACTTCAGTGCAGTTCTGCCTCCCGGCCACTAAATACAAAGATGTACTACTAATCACATCTTTGTACTTGCTTAATCAAATAATTGGACACATTTTTTTCAATCCTGCAAATCATTATTGCATGCCTACTAGGTATAAGGTATTGTTTATGAGTACAATGGATTATAAGTGTACTTCAGATGCCAAAAATCATATTGCTTCTGGGCACATATAAGGTCACATTATCATAAATGCTCAAATCCCTTGAGCATTTATGCTCAAATGTGGTGCTTACCACATTCCCAGGTCATCATCACTTTTGCAGTGAGCCCCACTGAAATATTTCTGCCTGACCTCAGAGTCTAAAGGGCTCAACCAGGAATCCAAGCCAGTTTGTCCTGCTGCCGCTCTCCCACCAGAAACCATGGGTCCCTGCTGTGTCTGTCATCTGGGCTCTGTTGTGAATACTGCTCAAGGTCATATACTGAAATCTTCTTTGATCCAGGCCTATGCACACATTTCCTCTTGAATCAGTTGCTTCCGTTTTTGCCTTTCTCTGCAGGGTCAATAAGCAACAAAACAAACCAACCAGATTCATTATTTTATAATCCTTAGTGATCTCTTTATTTTGTTAGACTATTATATTTAATTCCATTCTCTCCTTCCATGTTAAAAAATATTTGCATATTTTACAAAGATTTTTTAAAAAGTAAACTATTTCTCACCAGTCACTTTCTGAACTTTCTTTAGGCTCAACTGAAACTCCTCCCACTTAACAAAAAGCATTTATACTCCTCATTGGTCTAATTGATTTACTAGATGCAAACATGATATGATTACTAAGGTATAATGTAAGTAACTTGTTTGGGAATTAAAAAAAAACTAAACAAGAATTATTTGGTTCTAACCCTGAGGGTCAAAGAAGGCTTGGCATAGTATGTAAATGAAGGATGGAAGAATGAGTCAGATTTCAAATTAGTTTTAGTAGGGACAATGGAGTGACAGGCATCACTCACTCAGGTTACAGTACACAGGACACGGAGAAGTAAAAGGGCCTATAATTTAAATTTCTAAATGTTCTCTGGAGAGTGGTTATGGGAAAGCAGACTTAGACTAGAGCCAGGCTTTGGTGATTTAAGACGCTTTGAATTCCTTACCAAACACTGTGAATTTCTTCTGCTGGGTAATTAGGGACTTAATCTGGAATTCTGAATAGAATAATGTGTTTTTACTTCAAGTGGTAGAGGAAGGCCAGACTGAAAGACAAAGTAGCGTATTTATTATCTCACTTATCAAGAAGGTGTAGAGATAAGGTGAATTCAGGGATGGTGAATTTGGTCACTCAGCAAGAGCATGGTTCCAACTCCACTTCCAGCAATTCTTTCCCCTCATCTTTTTTCTACATGGCTGATTTAATTTCAAACATCACATTCTCAGGCAATAGTGTCCCAAGGTGGGGGCTAAAGCTTTTATCATTTTTTGATGTTCTTGCCTTGAAATTTTATGCAGTAGATTTCTCCTATGTTAATGGCCAAAGTTCTTCCACAAGCCTATTATCACTGATAATAGGAAAATTATCACTGACATGGGAATGGAATGACTTAATCCTAAATTACTTTGTAATTCCCAGATTCCCCCAAAGATGAGGCAACCTGACAGCTGAACAATATGAGGGTTGATTTAGCAAGGAGAAATTGGGGAAAGGATCAATAATCAACTAAGTCTGGTGAAGGTATAACAAGATGAGAACTGCATTTTAGATGTCTAACTGTGGAAGTGGAGTTTGGGATAAGGCAGAGAATGTAAAGGAACGAAGCAAAGAAATCATAAGGGTTTAATGCAGGGATGACATAAGAGCAAAGTAAACTAAGGCCTAGAACCAAGAATTCCAAATAAAGTACAGACATCATGGGTGGTCTCTTTGGCCTCAAGTGAGGGAAAGACAGAGATAACACCAGGGCTGGAAATGGAAGCTTGGTCATATCATTAACTGAGCTGATGAGTAATGGGGAGAAATGGTTAGTATCTGCATAGTAATGTGTTGACCTTTACCTTGAGAAAATAAATAACGAGTCTATTCTATTACATCTATACAGAGAAATTGAACTAGAAACTGTGCTGATTAAAAATGCTTAAGGTCTGGACATGAAGTTTTCCCTTAGAAGTTAACCTATTCTCAATTTATATGCTGTGTTTTTCTCAATACTTCTTCAGATTCAGTTCAAGAAATATTTTTGAATAATTATTTTAATAAAGGTTACTGGCCATTTAAGCAGATCTGTGACTATCCTCAGTTATCTAATTAGCATAGACTTTTGAGTATATATTATTTAAGAAAAGTCAAACTAGGAGGCTAGTGGTACAAAACAGGTAATGTAGTTATATGTCCATGATATTTAACTTCAATTTCAATTGATTAAAAATACTGTCAGACCCTATGTCAGCAGATTTAGGGAAAATGTTTTTATAAAGAACAAATGCTAAAGTGGCTTGTTTCTATTTATTTTTAAGTACATTAATGAAGATCGAACAACAAACAATCAGTTTTAGCTGAGCCTTATAAGTGTAATAAACTAATATTCATGGTACCATCCAATTTGAACTTATAAACTCTACAGTTTACACCTAAATTTCATTGTATCCCCCCTCTGACCAGGTAATAAAGGAGATTGTTTTATACCTGAACAGGTCCTTATCAACCATCAATATTTATTATAGTGATCTCTTCTCATCCCTGATTTTTATTGTTTGTCTCCTTCTTGGTACTCCTGGCCATTTCTCTTTCTAGCATATAACCTTTTATCTTTACCCTGTAAAATATTTTATATAATTAAAATATATGTCACTGAAATGCTATCAACAAAATTAATTTGATATGTTAACCCATACCTCTCTGATCCTTTGAAAAGCTTGCTTGGTATATGACTAAATAGCTGACAAAAAATTATTGATTATTATAAGGAAAGCAATTTTCTATTGTTTCATTATTGAGAACTAAGTAACCAATTGTATTAATAAATTGCCAGTGATAATAACTAAAGATCAGAACATGAGAAAAAATTAGTCAAATTAAATGATTCTGTTGTTTTGTTTTTATTAGGTATGCCATTTAGGTTAAATATTTTATATACATAATTTATATTCCATATCCCTATATAAAATTATAGTGCATCATGAAGAGCTATAGACATTCACACACTCACACACTATGTTTACAAAAAGAATGAAAACATAATTCTTATAGATATGTATATATATATATGAATATTAGAGAAAGCATACACACAATTTTTGTGGATCTGAATAAGTATTCATATATTTTAGAGAAGACAGTGCTCTGGAGTTACTTATTATTTTGCCTCTGAAAAGCAATGGCATGAATATGGAATAATATTATTTAATATGCCACCCCTAGTCACATTTTTTGGACTGTCCTCAAGATGTTATTTATAGCTGTTTTATTTTACTGTATGTTTTCAATGTAGAATCCCTGTATTGTGTTCAGTTTTTATGGCACTTTAGTGTTATGGAAAATAGTTCTCCCCTCCTAATTTTGTATTCTCTCACATTAATATATATACATATATATTTTTTAATTCCAACTCTATTGTTGTATAGAACACTTCTCAATCTGGGTTTGTCTGATAAGTTTCTCCACTCTTTGAATCAGGTTAAATATTTGTGGCAAGAAAATTACATGGGTGATATGTGTCCAGGCAGCATACGATGTCCTTGTACTTGGGGAGTACATGCTGAATTATTTGAGGGTAAATATCAGTCTACACAGCTATTTTTACATGATTTCTTTTAAGCCACATATGCATACATATACATGCATAAGTATTTCTAGAAAGAACATGAGAAAAAGAGTGAATCTAGGTGAAGAGTATACCAATGATCATGGAACTAGTTTTTCAACTTTTCAGTAGTTTGAAACATTTCAAAATAAAAAGCTGGGAAGCAATTGAGTGGAATAGTGAAAACAGACGGAATGAAGTCCATTCACTGAGGTAGAACAGTCTTTCTGCCACTTGCTGGTGTGTGATTTTGGATAAATCTTTAGAAATACCTGAGCTCAAATATTTCAACTTTAAAATGAAGATAAAACACTGAGTTTATATGTTGTTTTTTATTTTTATTTAATTCTTGTTCAAGTACAGTTTTCTGTCTTATATTCCCAGCCCTGTCCCCCAGTGCTCCCCACCTCCCTCCCATTCCCGCCCCCCCCACCTTAGTTATTGTCCATGTGTCCTTTATACTTGTTCATGTGAGTCCTTCCCCTTTCCCCTGTGATTCTGTTATATGCTGTTTTTAAGATTAAAAAAGATAACATAACAGAGCTCTTTACACAGTATAGCTAGATATGGAATAGCAAAACAATCCCAAATTCTTCTCAAACAGAAAGCTGGTCAGTCTACTTTAATGTCTTACAGAAAGACCTGAGACATGAATAAAGAATATATTCATCATTTTGTAAATTGGCAGAAGTTTACATTGGTTTGTGTTTCTATTAGAGAAATGAATTTTGCACATTTCAAATGACCTTGATGACTGTAAGTAAAATGAAGTTCAAGGGTGACTAGAGTTAAATAATATAGGAAATCAATACAAAATACAGATGTAAGGTGAATAAGAAATGTATAGTATACAAAAGGTTATTGAGTGCATTAATGTAAACATGTGAATAATGTAGTGCTGAATATAAGTTATGAAGCTGATGCTAGAATATGTAAATGCTGATATTATAGCAGTAGAGAACTTTCTCTAGCTTCAGATTGTTTTCACAGTTGTCCTGAAACTAGAATGAGATCAAAGAATTGATTTATTTGTTCTGTAGGTAAATATTAATTGAGCACCTTTTTAATTTCTGAGCCCCTTTTCAGAGATGCAGTATGAAAAAAATGAGATGAATATTTTTATGTTCAAGGAGTTCAGAGTTAAGTAGAACAGATATATTTAGGAAATTATAATGATTTCTTTCCTCCCTTGGGGTGATGACTGGATTTGGGTACTTCTTTCAAAGCAGCATCTAAACATTTCTTAAAGTATTGGGACAGTCTGGTGGTAGTTGTACCCTTTAGTTGTGATACAACTTTTACTTTAGAATAGGTCACTTGATATATAAAAGGGAAAAAATAAAAATATTTCTGATCTTAAAATGTAGGACTTGTTAGGGACTCTTTCACTCTCAGTTTGTATAATTCCTAGGTCAACAAACAATAAGAAAATAGACACCAAAATATTTTTTTTCCTAATAAACGCTAGGTTTGTATTTCTTGGGAATAGAATTTTTGCTGCCTGATTTGGTTGGGGGCATCATCTGTGTTTGAAACAAATTCACTAGCATATTGGAGCTAAACTGCAGATTTTCAAGTATTATTGAAAAGATTGAAGAGTCCTAGATATTGTTATCCAAGTAAAAGCTTTTATTCTTATTTTTCCACTTTTTTGTCTTCTATCCTTTTGTTTAAAAAATTCTAATGGGTTTCTTTTTCATTTCTTCTTCCACTTTCATCCAGTCTCTTTCCTTTTTTCTTTCCCTTCTTCGTACATTCCGTTTTCCTTTTTCTATCTTTCCCCCTTTTCCTTCCGTTCTTTCGAGGTAAAGTCTAATAATTTAACGTTTATAAGGTCTAATAATCCTCTAAAGAGGATTTGGGGTGTAAGGGAGGCCTTGATTGTCAGTGGGCCAGCCACCGTGGGGTGAGGAAGCAGCTTATAAAGTCAGAGATGGTTTACAAGGACATGAGGAGCAACAAAGTAGTATATAATGATAATGGACACCAGTTTTTCACAGAGAAGAGATTTACAACTGTGGAAATATTGCAGGCAGACTGACATCTGTCATGTTGGGTTAAACTTGGAGGTATTGGTGTAAACTTTTATTTATTTTTTTGAATTCAAATCTTGATTTTTATCACTTACTATAGGTGTGACAATTTATTTTATTTACTTATTATATGTTATTGATTATGCTGTTACAGTTGTCCCCTACACTAGACTCCCCACACTCCCTCTAGCAATAGTCCCTGCTTTGTATAAACATAAGTCCATGGATCATGCATGTAAGTTCTTCAGCAACTCCACTTCCTATACTTGCTTCTTAACATACCCCTGCCTATTCTGTACCTACCAATTTATACTTCTTAATCCTTTCACCTTTTACCTCATTCCTGCAAAACTCTGTCCCAGCTGACAATGGTCTAGATATTTTCCGTGTCTATAATTCTGTTTCTGTTCTGCTTGTTTGCTTTGGTTTTTCAGATTCACTTGTGGATACTTATGTATTTATTGCTATAAATACATATTGTATTTATTGCCATAAATGCATATTGTATTTACTGATATTCTTTTCTTAAATAAGTCCTTTTAATATTTCATATAATAAGAGTTTGGTGAGGACAAACTCCTTTAGCTTTACCTTGTATGGGGAGTACTTTATCTGCCCTTTAATTCTAAATGATAGCTTTGCTATGTAGAGTAATCTTGTTTGTATGTCCTTGCTTCTTGCTTTTCATCACTTTGAATATTTCTTTCCAATCCCTTCTATCCTGCAAAGTTTCTTTTGAGAAATCAACTGACAGTCTTATGAAAATTTTTCATAGGTAACTATCTGCTTTTCTCTTGCTGCTTTTAAGATTCTCTCTTTACCTTTAACCTTTGGTATTTTTAATTATGATATGTCTTGGTGTGGTCTTCTTTTCATCCACCTTGTTTGGGACTCTCTATGCTTCCTGGACTTGCACATCTATTTCCTTCACCAAATTAGGGAAGTTTTATTTCATTGTATTTTGAGATAGATTTTCAATTTCTTGTGTTCTCTTCTCTTTTTGGTACCCCTATGATGTGAATGTTGGTATGCTTAAAGTTGTAGTTGTCCCAGAGGCACCTTATACTATACTTGCTTTCTTTAGATTCTTTTTTTCCCTTGCTGTACTGATTGGATGCATTTTGCTCCCTTTGTTCCAAATCATTGAGTTGATTCTCAGCTTCATTCACTCCACTGTTGATTCCCTGTAAATTGAATCATATTTCAGTTAGTATATCTTAACTTATGACTGGATATTTTTTATGCTTTTGAGGATCTCACCAACTTCTGTGAGCATCCTTAGAACCAGTGCTTTGAGCTCTGCATCTGATACATTGCTTATCTCCATTTCATTTAGCTTTTTTTCTGGAGTTTTGATCTGTTCTTTCATTTGGGCCAGGTTTCTTCAGGTTTGTTTCTATGTATTAGGTGCAACTGGTATGATTCCCTATCTTGGTAGTGTGGCCTAGTGTAGTTGGTGTCCTGCATGATACGGTGGCACAGGCATCCCTATCACCCAAACTAGGTGCTCATGGCGTGAGCTCCTGTGGGCTGTGTATACTCTCCTGTTGTAGTTGAAACTTGATTGCTGTTGGCAGGTCAATGAGAAGAATTTACCGAGGCCAGTCACCTGGTTGGACTAGCTATGACCCCTGGCCACCATCTACCTCCAACGGTGGCTCTGATGTAGTCTGTAACTGTCCAGTGGGTGCACAGGCTCTGGGGTTTGCAGGGTAGTGCAGGCCAGGGTCAGCCTCTACCTGTGTTCTATCTGGGACCCTTTGGTATAAACTATAAAGTGATCTGCAGATAGCTGCTGCTAGTGCCGGGCCTTGGGGCATGCAGTGAGAGGTATAGGGGCTGGGCTCAGTGGTTTCTTGTTTGAGTGGATTTAAAAAGGTCTGAAGCCTGCATCAAGCCAAGGCATTCATATGGAAAAGCCACTGTTAAGAGCTTGGTTTGGCCCATAAGTTCAATGGGGCAGAGCCTTAGGTAATGGCCAGGATGGGAAAAACTTTGTGAGCCAGGTTGATGGAGTCTTATATATGGTACTGCCACACTGTGGTTGAGGAAGGGATCAAGAAAAGAACAATGGCCATTGCCTACAGTTATGTACAGGAAGAAGAAATCCCCTAGCTCCTACCCTGATGCCAGACACTTTAGATCCTCCCTGTGTGCCACCAGTGCCCTATACACTGCTACTCTGTTGATGGAGCCCAAAGGGAATGAGTCTGAGTAAGTCCATGTGCAGGAAGGATAAGCCTGAGAAACCTGCAGTTTCTTCCACTGACCCATTCCCTACTGAATTTTACAGCTAGAAGTTATGTGGACTTATCATCCTGGCACTAGAACCCTGGGTGGGTGGTCTGGGTGGTCTGCGTGGTCGGGTATGGGGCTGGGAACCATCACACCCACAATATCCCTCCTGATTTTTATCCACCACATGTGAGTATGGGACCAGCCCATTCTGCATCTCCATGTATCTGCATCTCTGCCCCTCTGCCCTTCCTACTCATCTGGATGAATGTGGTTTCTTTAATGCCTTACTTGTTGGGCTTCCATTCAACTCAATGTTATGAAGTTTCTGAATGACAGTTGTTCTGTAATTTAGTTATAATTTTGCTGTGGTTGTGTGAGGCGGTGAGCTGTGTTTACCCACACCTCCATCTTGACTGGCTGATTTCTAATAGAAAGAAGGAAATGTAGCTATAGACAAATGACAGTATGTGTGTGTGCTTCTACAAATGTGTATCTTCTAGCTTTGTCTTTTTGAAAGAGCCAAGAAGCTGTGACATTTAGAAGCAATCATTTCACTAAGCAATCAGATATTAAATACCAGTCTTTACTCAAAGATACACACAATCTTGAATAATGACTGGTTAAAATGGGAAAGCAGTGAAAGTTTAAGATGAGCTGGTCCTTTCCCATTTAATGTGGAGGGACTCAAAGATGACTAGTAGTATTTTTTTGTGAAAAATAGAGAAAAGGAAATAAAATATGTAGGAGACAGCTTAAAGAGTCTTTGTTGAGTAAACATAGGAAACATGAGCATCAAAATAAATATTGATAATAACAGATTATTACCTACTAAATAAAAGAGAAATCTGTGAATCCCTACTGTAATAAAGAAATACATAATTAGACACATTGGGAGAAGAGAAAGTTCTTCCTTATAGAAGAATGCCAACTATATATGTAAAAGGAAACTAAATGAATTAGAAACTAAACATATGGATGCAATCATAATAATAATAAAATTAAGCAAGAATTATCACTGGATACTAACTAGACAGTGACATTATGTTGAAAATAGAATATTGTCATTTTCAAAATAGATACCCATAAATGCTTACTAATTGCAAAGGTGCAAATAGCAAATTTGCAGTTAAAGCTATCATCTTAACCTGGCGATTGCCAGTAACGGGGCAAATCAATATAATTTTTATAACATACATTATAGAAGTACAGAATCTGACACTATTTATAAACAAATATCAAATCAGCTGAAACTGAGGGGCATTCTATAACTAACTAACTGAATGCACTCTTAAAATAAAGTTATAAAAGTAAAGGTAAGTTTTGGAAATAGTTCTCAGGATGAAGGAGTCTAAAGAAAAATAACCTAAAAAGCAATATGTATTATTGGATTAGATCCTAGACCAGAAGGAAAAATATCTAAAGAGGAAAATATTTAGATTTGTGTATTAAATGTCAGTGTTTAGATGCTATTGTTTTCAGTGTTAATTTGCTAATTTAGAGAGTCTTTCACTTAGGAAAGTCTCTGTAAAATTTTTAGAGGTAATGGGGTGTCCTATCAGCAACTTATATTCAACTGATTAAGAAATATCACTCATACATACACACAGAGGAGAGAGGGAGAAAGACAGGCAGACAGAGAACAAGAAAGAACCAGGAAGGGAAGGAGGAAGAGAAAGAGGGAAGAACAGGAGATGCAAAAGTGGTAAGATATTCACAAACAGAAACCTTGAGTGCTGGATGAAAGGAGCTATTTATATTAATTTGTTACAAAAATCCTGAACTGAATTAATCTATATTTTATGGCCTTTGAAATTATGTGTGTATTGGTATAATCCTGAATTAAATGTCAAAATTGACACTGAGGTAATCATACATAGGTATTATGTGGCAGGACATTAAAACTCCACTCTTACAGTGCAGATGTTTTTGTTTCTGATTTTTAATTTCTTTCTAAATGTGCATGTATGTGTGTGTGTGTGTTAGTGTCTTATCTGATAACTGTGGGGGCAACTTTTCCCCCAAGTTCCCTCTGTCCACCACGGATCAAAGTAACACTACCAAGACATGATCTGCTTAGGGAGGAAAAGCGGCCAATCCCGTAAAGGGGAAGGGCCAGGAACCCCTTCATCCAGGGGCTTTTACTGGGTTGTAATACATAGGAATACAGGGCAGCAAGGATCAAACAATAGATAACATTTCAAAGAAATCTGAGGGCTTAGTCTGAGTCAGTGTCTGTCAGGAAAGGGGGTTGCAGAAACTTTGCGAGACATACTCATTCCCTGCTTGGACCCTTATCATATGAATGAAAGCACTTTTAGCAAAGCAGGTTTCACAGGACTTTTAGGAATTTTTTGTTATGCCTTATTACCCTGGGGAACCCACCATTCCCAGCACAAGGCTGAACCACCCTCTGTCATTGTTTTTAGGCTTAAGTCAGGCAGAGGCGGCGGATAGCCAAAGAATTCTCGGAGACTTATTGCAGCCAGACTGAGGACTCAGTCAGGCTTCATCAAAGCTGAGGGGCCAGGGTCTATCACCCCCTTTCTCCATAGCCCCCCAAGTCCTTCCCTGGGGCCTCCATGTGATCATGCCTGTCTTAGGTGATTCCCCCCTTGGGGAATCTTACCTGTCATTGGATAACTAATCAAGCATTGGAGGCCAGTTATAGAAAAAGAAGAAGAAGCAGCACTCCCACCAGGGAGATAAGCTTTGCCTCCTTAGTGGCTTCTGGTCCAAAGATCGCTCACTCAGCCTTAACCATGGGGGGAGGTTTCAGCTCTTGAAACCAGGCAGGGTGGTCCCCAAGAGATCACTATGCTAGGAGTCAAAGAAATTGTGAGTTTTGGTTCTGAATTATTGCCTATAAGGTATTTATTATTNCCCCTTGGAGAATCTTACCTGTCATTGGATAACTAATCAAGCATTGGAGGCCAGTTATGGAAAAAGGAGAAGAAGCAGCACTCCCACCAGGGAGATAAGCTTTGCCTCCTTAGTGGCTTCTGGTCCAAAGATCGCTCACTCAGCCTTAACCATGGGGGGAGGTTTCAGCTCTTGAAACCAGGCAGGGTGGTCCCCAAGAGATCACTATGCTAGGAGTCAAAGAAATTGTGAGTTTTGGTTCTGAATTATTGCCTATAAGGTATTTATTATTTTTATATTTTAGTTTCTAAATTTGAGAATATAAATAATAAAATCTATTTTTCAAAAAAATGTCTTATTTATTACATTGAATTTAAACTTATAAAATATAGTGTGTTTTGATCATGCACAGTGCTCATCAGTTCATTACAAATGACTGACTAGGAGAGTATAATATTGAAAATTATGAGTCCCAAATATTTGATAATCCCCATAGTGGTCATGGGGCCAAAATTCAAAGAGACGGCTAAAATTTCAGAGCCAAGCTCATTAGCATTCTATGTGTTCATTAATTTTTCTCCCGTTAAATTGCCAATTAATGAATGTGATACACAGGAAAACTCTCCATGGCCAAGGCTCAGTAGCAAGTATCTGACTAGGTATTTTCTTGTTTTTCCCATCCAGCTTACAAAAAATATTATAAATATATTTACTGTATTAAATAAGTTAAATTCAAATAAGTAAAAAGTGTCACGCCATGGTTATTGACACATTTACTTTCTACTGTGAATCAATTCAAATATATTTTATTGTAAATTTATTTTGATTAGTTGTAAGTTTTGTTTAAAGCACTTTCTAGGGTATACATACAAAATATCATTCATGCTAAGTATCTGTACATTAAATCCAAAATGGCTGTGTTCTGGCCCCCTGTACCTGAGTTGGTTAGAGAATCTTTCTGATATGCCAAGGTTTTGGGTTAGAGCCCCAGGCAGGGTACATATGTACAAGAATCAATCAATGACCGCATAAATAGGTGGAACAACAAGTCAATATTTCTTTCTCTCTATCTCCCTTCATTTCTCTTTCCTAAAATCAGTAAATAAAAAATAACTCTTACATTTTTATCTTAAAAATTTTAAGGTAATATTCTCTAAAGTAATAGTTGGGGAAAATCACTGGGAGAGGTAGTGGTAGCTTAAAAATAGTGTAAAAGAAATGTCTTTACAAGCATCTTATGAACCTACCTGTTATGTGGAGAAGACCTTAGGGAAAATGGCCAGAAATGCAGATAAAAATGCTAGTCTCTGGAATTAAATACAAGCACACAGGGAAGATGTTTCAAGGCTATTTATTGTCTGCTTGTGCCGAGCGTGTGTCATGCTTTCCTCAGAACAGCCATTTGAGAAGGATTTATTTTGCTCATTTTGTGGAAGAAGCCAATTAAAATGGGAAATGTTAAGCCATATTTCAAAGTGCTCTAAGATTTGCATTTTATTTCATCATATATTGAAAAGAAAGAAAAAAGACAAGAGGTAGCAGAATCCAGAGAAAGGTATAAATATATGTAGTGGGGGTCTTAGAAGTAGAGAGTTAAGTCTGAAGGGCTCTGATGAATAAAAACTGTCTTTCAACACTGCCAGCAAAATGCATAGAAAATATCACAAACATTGAGGTAACATTTAACGTGAGCAGAGTTTACAAGTGCAATCTAGAAAATTAAATTTAGAAAATGCTGTTAAACTAGACACTTACCTAATGTTTATTATAGATCTGTGGTAAGCAAGAAAAACAGTGATTAAAACTAAAGGCCATACAATTGATTCCTTAAAATGCTTTTGTACAAATTTGCCAGCTATTGTTTTTCAGCTGGTCCATTGAGACTAGTTTGCTTAACAACTTCTTGTTTTTAAAAAGGAGAAAGTTATTATTCATGAGGAAAGTTAGTTAAGGAGAAATTAGATGCCCGACGAAAATAAGTAACAAAAAAAGAAAGAAAGAAAATAAGTAAAAAATTTTCATTGAATTTTGTAAAATGAATTATGTTTAAATTACATAGTTTCTTTATTATAGATACATAGAACTAATGAAAATGTGTTTTATTTCTAATTACTAGTTAGATAGTGTATATAAAATTATTTTTAAATTTACATATCAGGTCTTTTTTGCATATTAGACAAATTGTCTTCTTCCTTCTTTGGTGTTGTGAGACCCAATTTCAGTGTGTGTGGGCAGTGTCCCAAACAATGCCAAGTAATTGTTAGATACCAACATGTTTTTTTAAAGATTTTATTTATTTATCTTAAGAGGGGAAGGAGAGAAGGAGAGAAATATCAATGTATGGTTGCCTCTCCTGAGTCCCCTACTGGGAACTGGCCTGCAACCCAGGCATGTGCCCTGACTGGGAATCGAACTGCTATCCTTCAGTTCATAGGCCTGTGCTCAATCCACTGAGCTACACCAGCCAGGACAGATACCAACATGTTGTGGGAGAATTTCACAGAATTTTCACACTATCTACCCAGAGCTAGAATGAGATTCCACACGTAAAAGGCTTCGTTCTGCAAGACTGCCCTCTACTTCAGATACTAGTTGCAAGCCCAAGTTTTAACCTGTATTTTACAACCAAGTGGCTCCCACAACCCTCTCCATGGATTCAGTTGATTTGCCAAAGGAGCTCATGAAACTCAGGAAAACCTGTTTGCTCATTAGATTACCAATTTGTTACAAAGAATATTAAAGGATATAAATCAACAGCCAGATGGAGAGATAAATAGGACGAGGTCCAGAACCACGGAGCTTTTGTGGTGGAGCATGGGGCCCCTCAAGGTGGCACATGGAAGCATTCTAGTTCTCCAAGGTGGAAGCTCTTCAAACCCCCTTCTTTTAGGCTTTATGAAGGCTTTGATACATGGGCATGATTGAATAATTAATTGATCATTAGTGATTGATTCAACCTTTAGACTCTTTCCCCTTCCTAGGAATCAGGGCGGGCCTGAAAGTTTCAACCCTTAGTAATCGTTGGTTCCCCTAGCAATCAGCCCCCATTCTTAGATGTTTTGCAAAAGTTATTTTTATTAACATAAACCCAGTTGTGGTTTAAAGGGCATATTATGAGTAATGAGACATCTATTTCACTTTTATGACCCCAAGGCAGTCTCAGGAACTGAGGACAAGAGATCAAATGTTCATAACAAAAGATAGTCCGATCGATCTTACTACTCAGGAAATTCCAAGTGTTTATGAGCTGTGAGCCAGAGAAGGGTGGGTTAAGAGCAAATATATGTAAGAAATATATTTTGATCATTTGAATGACCAAATATATATATATTTCTTATAATCACAACATCACACTCCTTCCAGCAGTGCCTGACCTTTTTGGCCCCAGGAACTGGCTTCAGGGAAGAAAGTGTTTCCACAAACATGGTCAGGGGAGGATGGTTTTGGGATGATTCAAGCTCATTACGTTCAAGCCCACCCCCTGGTTGTGCAGCCTGCTCCCTAACAGGCCCAAAGCAGTACCCATTCAAGGCCTGGAGGTTGGGGACCTCTACCTTATATCACACCATTTGATATTTGAAGATATAAATGAGAAGAACATAACAGACCACAAATGTTATAGTTTTAGAACTATAGTTTTAAAAGATTTATAGTTTTAATTTGAACATCTCACCTAAAATGTCATATGGTGTGCTTGAGTGTGATATTGTTATGTTACAGGTTTATGTGCTTATGATTTTGTAATAAAAATTATTTGTGCTGGATTCTTTATATTAACTTAGTGATATTATTTAATAATGTCCTTTTAGAGCTTCAGTAATAAAATTACTATCTAAACTTTTATTTTGTTTTTTAGATTTAGGATGATAATATTTAGAAGCTGTAACTTCTGAATTACCATATAATTTTGGTATTGTTAATGGTAAATGACACCAGATGTAACTAACAAAATTAAACCCTGGTCCTTGCATTTCTCACAGAAAGAATTCAGAGCCAAGAACTCTAATTATGAGAAAATTTATTTAGATTGTCACAGAGATACAAGAAGTGAGCGAGTTGGGTTTTATGGATGCAGTAAAACAAATTACAGAGGCAAAAGAAGAGCCCTTGGAACTTAGGAGAAAGAAAGCAAGTGTATGCTCCTTGAAGGAAGAAAGGGGGAAGGAAAGGTGTGGGCATGAGACAGGGGAGAAAGAGGAAGAAAGAGGGAGGGAGAGGGACAGAGAGGCAGGGAGAGAGAACAAGAGCACGTATGCACTGGGTCCTTTGTCTTAAGGGGTTTTATGAATTCTCTAAAGGGCTCCCACCCTTGAGGAGCTTGCTTCTGGGGGGAATGTTACTTAAACAGCATTTCCTTTTAGCCTACATTTCTTTAAATCCTCTTAAATGTCAGACATTATCAAAAATACACTTACAATGCTACTCAGCTGTAAAAAAGAAGAAAATTTTATCCATTGTGGTAGTATAGATGGACCTGGAAAATATTATGATAAGTGAAATAAGCCAGTCAGAGAAAGATAAATACCATAAGATTTTACTCATATGTGGAATCTAAAGAACAAACTGAACTAACAAGAAAAATAGACACTCATAGATGGAGAGCAGATGACAGCTATTACAGGGGAGGGGAGAGGGTAGGCAGATTGAGCAAAAGCAAAAAGGACTCATGGACATGGATTGTGGTAATTGCTGTGGTGGGTGTCATATTAGGGAACTAACTGATAATGGAAAAATACGATAAAAATTAAATTAAAAATATACTTTTTAAAAAGATTTTATTTATTTATTTTCAGATAGAAGGCAGGGAGGAAGAAAGAGGACAGAAACATGAATGTGTGGTTGCCTCTCACGTGCCCCCGTCTGGGGACCTGGCCTGCAACCCAGGCATGTGCCCTGACTGGAAATTGAACCGCTGATCCCTTGGTTTGCAGCCCACGCTCAATCCACTGACCTACAGCCAGGGCTAAAAAATATACTTAAAGGATAAATAAATATGTAAATAAATAAGCACACATGTGAGACAAATAACAGATAATGATAAGGGCTTTACGGAGAACTGCAATTTGATGATACAAATATTGATGCCTGATTTTTCTGTATTGTTCTATGCCAGGCACAATTTTGTGTTCATTTTATCTTTTTACTTTGTTTTGGGTGTTGTATTAACATAATTCTCAACTTACAGATAAGGAAGTAGGGGCACAGAGAAATATACAACTTGCCTAAAATCACAGAACTATTAAGTGACAAAGCCAGAAGTTAATCCCAAGCAGTTATGTTCTAGAGCTCATGTTTATTATTTAAGCAATATGTGCTTCCATTGGTCTTTACAACACGAGAGAGAAAGAGAGAGAGAGAGAGAGGAAGGAAGGAAGGAAGGAAGGAAAGGAAGGAAGGAAGGAAGGAAGGAAGGAAGGAAGGAAGGAAGGAAGGAAGGAAGGAAATCCTGAATCCTAAAGGCTTAAAATAGTATCTTATAGTTTTGGCAGTTGGTTATGGTAAGTTTGAGATACCTACTAGGTATCCACGTGCAAATGTTGAGAAGTTTGAGAATATGAGCCTGTCCTTCTGTTGAGACACCAGAGCTGAGGTCACAAACTGGGGAGTCATGAATGTGGAAAGAGGTCAGTTTCCCCATGACTTCCATCCAATGATTCTAGTTTCTCTTATGGACTCATATAGAATAAATTACATCTCTCTTATACTTGCCAAGTCTTCATAGACTTGAAAATAGTTAATTATATCTCCTGTTTTTCCATTAGTCTCTCACTGAAACTATCAAAAGAACTGGTAAGATAGGAATAGGACATTGAAGGGGAAAGAGAAACTATTAAAATTAGAGAAACTATCAAATTTAAAGAAACATAAAAATAGACAGTTTGAATGAGTGAAAATTTTCTAATAAAGGAAATTCATAAACTAGACTGTATTTTGTTAAAAGTATGGAAATGTACTTTAAGTAGCATCTTTAACAATTAAACAGTAATACTTTAATATTATTAATAGTATTAAAGTATACATATTTTAAATGTATACAAATGAAGCTATTTCTTTTTATGATTCCTATCTTGTAGAGGTAGTGCTGAAATACTTATGTATTAATTAATTAATGTAATACCTGGGACTGCTTCTAAATGTATATGGAGTAGATAATTGGGGATATAGATAAGTAATTTATTCATAAATGGGTAAGTGTTGAAGCTGGGTGATGGCCAAATAAGAGTTCATTATATTATTCTACTATTGTGTATATTTGGAATTTTCCATTATAAAAATTAAAAACTGATTACAATATAACTAAAATATTTAAAATTTAATAAATAGTATCATCCCTAGATGTTATCTAGTCTAATCACCTACTAGATGCTTACTTTTGCTGCCCAATGCCTCTGTTACATCATGATTTACTCCATACTTTCTTATTTGTTGCCTTTTTAAAAGCATTTTTTATATATCAAAATAACACATTTTAATTTAAGAAAAGCTTTAAAGTTTTCTGAAATATTGAGCAGTAATGAGAGTCCAACGGAGAAGTCTAACCATAAATTAAAACTGAAAAAACACGAGCTTCTTCATCTTTCTGAAGACAAACCCATAAATCGACGTGCATTTGTGCACATTTTTTGCCCTCACTCCAGTTAATGGAAAGACGTACTCCTCCTCTTGTCAGGACTGTTTTTCCCCTGTGTCTTATTTTGTTTATTTATTTTTTGCTGCCACCTTCTTGTGATGCCTTTTGTTTATCACTCCATTCCTCTTCATCTTCACCTTGTTCTTTCTATTAATTTCTCTTTAACATGACAGAGATGTCTAATATTTTTAAAAGCTCCTCCTCCTCTCTGTACTTTTTTCCACATATTAATTTTCAATTTACTTTTTAATCACTTTGATCTGCCTTTGGTTTTAATCTTTTATTAGAGTGGAATTTGTCAAGAAAGGGTTTTATGACATATGTTTGGTCCTCCCATTCTTCCTTTCTGCTCCAGGCAGCCCAAAATCTGTATGCCAACTAGTTGCAAATATTTATTTCCAGATTGTACCTGGTCTGGAGCACCCATTTGGCCGTTCTTGTTTATCTCAGAACTAACTTGATTGACACTGAACTCTTGATCATTGTCCTCAAGCACTGTCCTTTATAGCATAAAGAACATGACATATTTATATCATCATCTTTATATCCTGCCCATCACCAAGTCCTGGTCATATCTGAAAATTAGTCTTCTAAATGTATCTAATATCTGATTACTCTTTGCCACTTTCACTGCCTCTCCCTTAATTCAAACCGCCATTATCCTTAATTTTGGCTGCTGTGACAGCCTTTTACTGATTACCATGCTTAGAACAGGCAAAGATCTTTTAAAAATATATTATGGCCAAGTAGTATTCTACTGTGTATTTGTACCACATCATTCGACCATCTATTGATGGGAACTTAGGTTACCTCTAAATCTTGGTTACTGTATATAAGGATGCAATTAACATAGGGGCATATATATCTTTTCAAATTAGTGTTTTGGATTTCTTCAGGTAATGCCCAGAAGTGGAATTGCTGGATCATAAGGTCTATTTTAATTTTTTCTTTTTAACCCTCACTCAAGGATTTTTAAAAAAAATATTTTTGAGAGAGGGGAAAAGAAAGAGTGAAAAAAAGAGAGAGAGGCACTGATGTTGAACATCATTGTAACATTAATCGGTTACCTCCTGTATGTGCTGCAACTGGGGTCAAACCCAAACCAAGGTCATGTGCCCTGACCGGGACTGAATTTGAAGTCTTTTGGTGAACAGGGTGATGCTCTAACCAGCTGAGCCACCTGGTTAGGGCTATTTTAAATTTGGGGGCACTCTCTATACAGTTTTCCATAGTAGCACCAATTTGCAATGTCACTAACGGTGCACTAGGGTTCCCTTTTCTCCACATCCTTGCCAACACTTTTCTGTAGATGTATTGATGATAGCCATACTGACAGGTGTGAGGTGATATCTCATGGTTTTAATTTGCATTTCTCTGATACTTAGTGACATTGAGCATCTTTTCATATGTTTATTGCCTATTTGTATGTTTTGTTTGTACAAATTTCTTTTCAGGTCCTTTGTGCATTTTTAATTAGATTTTTTGCCTTTTTGGTGTTAAGTTGAATGAGTTGTTTATGAATTTCAGATACTAACTCCTTCTTAGATGTATCATGGGTGACTATCTTCCGCCATTGTGTGGCATATCACTTGGACATAAAAAAGAATGAAATCTCACTATTTTGCAACAGCATGGGTGAACCCAGATGGTATTATGCTAACTTAAATAAATCAGACAGAGAAGACAAATACCATATGATTTTACTTATACGTGGAATCTAAAGAACAAAATTAAAAAACCAGGAGCAGACTCATAGATATAGAGAACAAACTGAGGGTTCCCATATGGAGGGAGAGTTGAGACACTGGGTGAAAAAGGTGAAGGGATTAAGAACTGCAAATCATTAGTAACAAAATACTGATGGGAATGTAAAGTAGAGCATAGGGGAATATCGTCAATAGTATTGGAATAACTATCTATGGTGACGAGTGGGTACTAGAATTATTGGGGGGAACACTTCATAAGTTCTGTAAACTTCTAACCTTGATGCTATACCCCTGACACTAATATAAAATAATATTGAATGCCAACTATAATTGAAAAATAATTTTAAAAAATTCCACAGTGGGGAAAGAACCAAAAAAACACAAATTGAATGTTTCACCTACATGCTTAAAAAACTCACTGACTTCCCACTTATTTGTATAATTAAATGCAATTTAACAAAAGATTAATTTTTAGCCTTCCATATTTCTTTGCTCTAATTCCCTTTCCCAGAGGTCTATGCTTGTATATAATTGTCATTCACCTTATGTAACCTAATGAGCTTTTAATGAAAATGTTGATTTTATTTTTTATTAAGTATTTTCATGGTGTAAAGTTACCCTTAGAAGAAAATAAAATAACATTATATTTTGAAAATAAGTTTTTGTTTAAAAACTCTATGTCTCTCTAACATAAAGAATATTGAGTCTTCAAGAACATAGGTAAACCAATCTTATAATATTTAGTATCACAGTAATGGTTCTCTATTTAACTTTACCTAAAATAATAATATCTGAGTATAGATTTTGTCACTAAATTTTTAGATTAATTTTACAAAATTTATTTAAAAATTTAAAAATACTCTTACTGAATTTGTAGGTTTAGGTAAGGGTGAAAAATGAGCACGTATCTAATATCCTACTCTTAGAAGAATTATATAGGTATGATTTTCTTCAACTCATCATTACAAAGATAAAACAATTGCATAGATGAATCATGTATTAGTATTTGTCAATAATAACAAATACTCATACAGTGCTTGCTATGCTGGGGACTCTTCCATACATGGTACATGTATTAGTTCAACCCTTTGAAGTTGGCACATCCCTATTTTGTAGGTTAGGAAACTGGGACACATGGTCTAAGTAACTTGTCCAAAGTAAGCAGTAGAAAAAATTGAAAGGTAGTCAGAGTCTAAAATCCCTGCTCTTATCTTTTAAAAAATATTTTATGCATTTATTTATCTTTAGAGGAGAAGGGAAGGAGAGAGGAAGAGAAATATCAATGTATGGTTGCCTCTGGTGTGTCCCCTGCTGGGAACTGGCCTGCAACCCAGGCATGTGCCCTGACTGGGAATCAAACCGCAATCCTTTGGTTCGCAGGCCCACGCTCATGCTCTTATCTTTTTTATAAACTGCCTCTCATAGCAGGATGATGATGATGGTAATGACCGCTATTATTTTTCATCTTAGTTATTTTTATATACTTCTAGTAATTTAATTTCTTTAACAGTTTTTAATATTTCCTTTCATATAACTGGGGTCTCCTGTTCTTTATTCTGCTAATTTTAATCCAATATATTAGCTCCCATCTATTTTCACTCAACAGCCTTTGTCTCTTCACTAAATGTTTTTAATAGTTACTTTTCTCACCCCACATTGTTTCCTTTTACCTCCTGTGAGCCTTGTACTAGAAAACTCTTTACAGATTCCTTCATTCTTATCCTTCCATCGGGATACACTTTTTCTCATAGAACTTCTATTGAGGTTGATAATGGTAGATCATTTATTAGGAAGTCAGGAGTTATCTTTGATCTAGAACAGAGGTCATTGAACTACAAACCAGTGGCCCAAATGCAGCTGGCTGCCCATTTTTGTATAGTCTGTAAGTTACGAATATCTTTTCTATTTTAAATGATTTTTTTTAAAAATGAAGAAGAAAAATACTTTAAAGCACAGAAAATTGTATAAAGTTCAAATTTTAGCATCCGTAAATAAAGCGTATTGGACTGCAACTCATCCATTTGTTTCTGAATTGTCTGTGACTACTTTCACACTACAGTGACAGAGTTAAATAGTTGTGGCAAGCACTATGGCCCACAAAGGTTAAATATTTACTCTCTGAATCTTTACAGGTTAAGTTTGTCAATTCCTTTTCTAGAACTTTTCTGTCCTTAGGTGTTCACGCTTCCCTTAAATAAAGAGTTCCTTCTCTGCTGGAGAGGGTTACCCACTTAATCTACCACCAGCCCCAGCCTCGCTCATTTCCAACCTTACTCTAGTTCTTGTATGCCTTCGCCTCATGAAAATGAAACTACTTTAGACAGAATAGTCTCATATTTATTCTCCTTGATATCCATGAGCAACAATATCTTTATTGTTGATATTCATAAAGAGGCTTATTTTATAGAACTCAAGTACTAACAGTCATTTTAAGAAAATATTGAGCCCTGGCTGGTGGTAGCTGAAATTTGCTCAATGGACTGAGCTCAGTGTAGCTCAGTGGACTGAGTATGGGACTATGAACCAAAGAGTCGCCAGTTTGATTCCCAGCCAGGGCACATGCCTGGGTTGCGGGGGCCAGGTCTCCAAATGGGAGGACATGAGAGGCAACTACACATTGATGTTTCTCTTCCTCTCTTCCTCGTTCCTTTTACCCTCTCTAAAAATAAATAAAATCTTAAAAAAAGAAAATATTGAGAAAGAAAACGCTTGATATTAAAAGTTGAAATTAATAAGTAGTGAAACGTTTTTGGTCTTCCTCTTCTTTCCACAGAAGTCTAGCTGCTTTATGTTATAAGGCATTTTTCTTTGTCTAGTTATATATTATCATATTATATTTATTAGCATTATCATCTTTCCAGTAGTATTTTTTAAAATTTTCTCTTAAGATTTAAACATTTTACCTGGCCTATAATAGTAACAGATACTTTCTTTTTGTACTTTAATATTCAGTGTGCAGAAACCTTAAGCTGTCTGTATATCAAATACAATTTGATTCAACAGGTGATAGCATGCTTCATTTACATTTATATCTCCATCGATATGTTAATATAAAGGACAGCACTTAGAGAAACTGCTCCCACTTGGCTGGGTATTGTCTTAAAGCATTTGTAACTTTCATTGCAAGTGACAGGTCAAACCTGATGTACTAAATACAGCACCAAATCTGGGAACCCTGTTTCTCTCACATCTGGGTCTTCTTTATAGGCAGTAAAATAAGCACTCAAATATTTTTTATTGCACATGTCCCCTTTCGAAGTCTCCTTATATTTAGTAGTGAAGAAGGCAAAGAAGATCTCCCAAAGTTATTAGATGGAAGCATTTTTTTTCAGGCCACAAGAAGAATCTTATTTTTCACTTATACTTGAATGTGTATTAAGTTACTGAACAGGGTTGAAAATAATAAAATTCACTTCTCAGTAAGCTGGATCTCATAGGATGTAATCATGATTCTGATGTTTACATCAATTGACCCTACTGTGTTTGTGAATGAAAAGAAGAAGGCTTTGCATTAGAGCAGATAAAATTTCAGAGTTCCATTCAGGGGCAGCAGTATTGAACACTTCTCACTTAAAACAATAAAGGAGCAGTATTTTGCACCTCTAAATTATTTGAATAGCCATCAGTTAATATTAAATGCTATTTGAAGGTTAAAATATACCCAATGCCATCTTACGACCTTTCTTGCCTAAGAAATATCTTTACCCCATGGTGGTGACTCTATTGGCATAGAGTGCCCTACAAGGTAGGATCCAGCTTAGGGGAAAAGATAATGTTGGTGAGTACCCCACCAAAATCTACTGTCATCTTAGATCTAGAACTACTGTCTTCAAATAGGTTCACTTTCTCCCTATTTCATAAAGTTTTTTTATTATTAGAGGAATTCTGCTCCAATATCATAATATATATACTACATCATCTCTGTCATATGGCACAAAGTAAAATGTTATAACCAGTTTACTGATGCATATTAAATATATGCATGTGTTATGTGTGTGTATATACATATATATATACATATACATGTATATTTAACATCTATAGTAAATTCTGGAATTTAGAAAATCAGTCTCTTTCTCTCATAGACACACACGCACACGACTTTTCAAGACTTTAGTGAGTCCCTTATTCTTGTGGCTTCATTATTTCTAACTCAATGCTGTGATTTTTCAGGTACAAATAAATACCACTGATCCAATTATTGAGAGACTCAAAAGGCAACTAAGATCTAGGAATTACTTGGAACAAAAACACAGTGATTTACTATCTTGAAAATATCTCTTCCTTTAAACTTCTTGCCAGGACTATAGCTTCTAACTTTTGTCATTGCCTCATTCATCTCTCACACTAGTCCTTCATGCAATTTAAGCTTCTTACAGCACAGCTCAGATCATGTGAAATCTGTCCAAAGAAACTCCAACCATTTTTAATATGACAATTTTATGTAACTATTTGCATGACAAATGCAAATGATGCAACCCGGTATCCAAGGAGAGAGAACTGGGATGTGCATGCCTGAACAATGACAACTTCACTGTATTGGGCAGTGGGGGTGGCACATGCCATTGCGTGAGAATGTGTACTCTGTGACTATCACATTCAAAATGAGTAGAGCAATGAATCTGCATCAAATTTTGTGTTGTGCTTAAACATTCTTCTGCAAAAAATATTCGGATAATTCAGAAGGCCACAGCTATGGGCAACTGGTGATTGGCAGCTTCATTATGACAACATGACTACTCTTGTATCACATCTGGTGCAGAGGCTTTTGAAAAAACATCAAATCACCCAGGTGACTCAGCCCCTGTACAGCTCATACTTGGCCCCCTGCAACTTCTGGCTCTTCCACAAAATAAAATCACCTTTGAAAGAGAAGAGATATCAGAACATCTGTGAGATACAGGAAAATATGATGGGGCAGCTGATGGTGATAGTAAGAACTGTGTGAGGTCCCAAGGTGCCAACTTTGAAGGGGACTGAGGCATCATTATCCTATGTTTCTTGTATCTTGTATCTTCTTCAACAAATGTCTCTATTTTTCATGGTACATGGCTGGATACCTTCTGAACAGATCATGTATATAGTTTTTAATTTTTAAGTAACTCTGCAGGAGCTCCTACCCTTCACAATAGCCTGAATGGAACTAGAGAGTATTATGCTAAGTGAAATAAGCCAGGAGGTAAAAGACAAACACCGTATAATCTTACCTACAAGTAGAACCTAATCAAGAAAACAAATAAGTGAGCAAAATATAACCAGAGACATTGAAATAAAGAACAAACTGGTAGTAACCCTGGCAGGGAGAGGGGGATAATGGAGGACAGAAAGGGGAAGGTTGTCAAGGAACATGTATAAAGGGCCCATGGGCAAAGCCAAAGGGGGTGGGATAGAGGGTGGGACGTGGGGTGTGTGGGGCAGGGGAGAGTGGTGGCAGGAAAAAAGAGGCAACGGTACTTGAACAACAATTTTTAAAAAAGTAATTCCCTGCTACACAAGCTTTCTGACAAACTACTAAAGAATGAAAATAATATATTTGCTCCCAATTAAAAAGGAATATTAATGGAGGAATGGAGGGAATCATTTTATTCTTGGCAGACAAATCGGATATCAGCTGTACTCTAACAATCAGTAACTAATATTTCAAGTTTCCAAATTTATTCTAAAAGAATATGTATACTGCTAATAGGCATAATATCATTTTATTTTTAGCTGGCATTTATCTAATTTTGGAAGATATGTCCTATCAAGGCATATAATGACAACAATCCAGAAGAATAATGCACCTGTCAGTGTGGAACACAGAATGAGTTAATGCGGCTTCTCATTTCACTCGGTCAAAGCTTTTGTCATGGCATTAATTTAACAGAGGCATTAAAGAGTGGCTGAGATTTTGACAGAGTTATAACATGGAACATTCTAATCAGAGGAAATAGTATTATACAGACTGAGAAAGTGCAAGTTGCTGAAGCCCGGGAGTATATGAGATGAAAGATAAATTTTAAGAATCAAGTTACCATTATGGCCCAGCAATGCCTCTTTTAATTATCTACCTAAAAAACTCAAAACATGTATTCACAAAATACACGCATCCTTTTGTTCATCGCAGCATCATTCATGGTGGCCAAGACATGGAGACAACTGAAGTGTCCTTAGATAGAGGATTGGATAAAGAAGGTGTGGTACATAGAGATTCTCTATTCTATATAGATGGAATATAATTTTAAATATAACTGAGAAAAAATTTAAGGACACTTAATCAAATCTTAAAAGACTTACAATAACATAAAGTTTTATTATAAAATCAATATTTTAAGACCAACATTTATTTGAAAATTTTAAGATACTATTAAGCTATATTTTTATAACTGAAATCAAGTAAAGAAATGAGGTCATCTTCAACAATTAAACATTATAATGAAATTACTTTGCATAAAAATGGTTAATGATTTTGAGGAGGGATATATTGTTTCTCAGAGATTACAATAAATTTTTAAAAAGCCAAATTTTACTTATTCTATAAATTGTTACTTATATCATTAATTAATTTATTAATTCATCAATAATTATTGAGCACTGACTATGTGCTAGATACAGACTGTGCCACACACGGATGTGAAAAAGTGAGCAAAGTAGACATTCTCTTTGTCATTATTCAAATGGTCATTTTATTTTATTTTATTTTTAATATTTTATTTATTTATCTTTTTAGAGGGGAAGGGGAGAGGAAAGAAACATCAATGTATGGTTGCTTCTCATGCATCCCCTGCAGGGAACTGGCCCCTGCCGGAAACTGGCCTGCAACCCAAGCATGTGCCCTGACTGGCAATCGAACCGCGATCATCTGGTNTTTGAGGAGGGATATATTGTTTCTCAGAGATTACAATAAATTTTTAAAGAGCCAAATTTTACTTATTCTATAAATTGTTACTTATATCATTAATTAATTTATTAATTCATCAATAATGAGCACTGACTATGTGCTAGGTACAGACTGTGCCACACACGGATGTGAAAAAGTGAGCAAAGTAGACATTCTCTTTGTCATTATTCAAATGGTCATTTTAAATTGACTTGGTTACTGTAATGAGCTATACAACCCAGACAGAAGGTTGTTAGCTTTCAATTGGAATGAATAAATAATTAATTTTGACATCTTATGAGCATTTAATTTTTTTAATGATGTATAAGATGAAGTTTATAAAACAGTGTACCACACATATTTAATAATCATTCTGATGTATGGGTTTTTTGTACACCAGAGTGCATCTTGTTATTTTTAGCATTTTGTCTCTCCCTTGGGGGCATGCCACTTAGCATTATTTTAAATTTGATGGGAAAATATTTTCAGTGAAAATTTTACTTTATTTTTTAAATTTTAAGAAAAAAATCCAGCCTTATGTAAAGAGAACTTTCATATACTAGAAATTTTCTATGGAAACATAAATTAATGCATTTATTTCTAACTTCTAATTCTTCATTTTCTTGGGTCTCACCTTTCCACTCTACTGGTCCAGAAAGAAATAATTTTTAAAAGCCTGAAATACTTTTCTTTTTAACAAATGCCAAAATACACATGATTTTTCAATTTACTGGTTTCTAATAATTTTATGTAAGATTTTACAAAGACAAAATAAGATATTAAAAAAGAGAAAATTATATATATATTAAATGATGCATATAAAGAATGAAAAGACAATAAAATCAACAGTGTTAAAAATATTAGTATATTTCTGCCAATATATCCAAATAACTTCCAAACATCAATACAAAAAATATATGCACCCCTATGTTTATAGTAGTGCTATTTGCAATAGCCAAGATTTGGAAATGGCTTAAATGCCCATCAGTAGAAAAGTGGATAAAAAAGCAATGGCACATTTACACAGTGGAATATTATGCAGCAGTGAAAAAGAAGACACTCATATTTTGCAACAGTGTGGTGGATGGATCTGGAGAAAATTATGTTAAGTGAATTAAGTCAATAAGTGAAAGAAAAATACCACATGATCCCACTCATATATGGAATCTAATGAACACAGTGATCTAGCAAACAAAATTGTAACAGAATTTAGACACATTTACAGACTGACAGATGCTGGAAATGAGGCAAGGGGGATGGGATGAAAGATGGTGAAGGGAGTAACCAAGAAACATTTATGCATAATCCATGGAATGGATGGCAATATAGGGCCTGGCTTGGGGAGGGAGAGGATGGAGAACTGTATGAGGTTCCAAGATCTGTACTTTGAGGGGGACCGAGGTGTCATTGTCCTAAGTACAATGTTTCTTGTATCTTGTATCTTCTTCAATAAGTGTCTGTATTTTTCATGTTACATGACTGGATACTTTCTGGACAGACTCATATAGCAATTGATCAAGAAGGTACAGGGATGAAACACATGTGAAAAAACTTGTTCTTATACTCAGAAACATGACTGTGACACTTGTTACTAAAACGAGAATAGTAGGCAACCACCAAATAGAGGAAGAAACTCAAGTATCTTATATTTTGGGTGTGGAATTTTCTTGGGTAATAGAACCTGATTCAAGGCAGCTCTGGGTTTAAACCACTTTGAACAGTTCATTGAATTGATATTTTGGAGTTTATTATTCACATTTTTCCTTACAAGTAGAAGAAACACAATACCACTTTTTTCTTGGGTGAATTTTTCATGGATAATCCATATAAAGATTATACACCAACACTATTTCCCATAACTGATCTTTAGCAGTGAGGTGGGGGAAATTCATAGCACTAAACTGCTATTATCACACCAGGCTGAAACCTACCAACACAAAATTTGATGCAGATTCATTCCTCTACTTATTCAGTCATTTTGAATGCAATGGCCACACAGTATATACATGTTTATTCAATGGCATCTACCACCTCCTCTGATGAGTGCAGTGAAGTCATCATTGTTCACACATGTGCATTCCAGTCCACTTCCCTTGGCTGCCAGGTTACATCGATGTTGTGACAATAGCTCTTGTTATATCAACAATGGTTGGACTTTTTCCAGACAGACCTCATATACTGAGTAAATACATCTTATCCCTAGGTTTTTGCCCTTTCATCTGATAGGAAATATTTAAGTTGGATATTTAAGCTACAAAATCATGCCTAGATACCTAAAAGTCTAAGTTATTATTTATACAAATTCAATTAATTATTTTATGTAAATAAATACATAGCAGACAATATCAATAGACATCCGTTGCTTACTTTTGGAGAGGTTTCTCTTGAGAAGTCTAGCTTTGTAAATTAATGCTGAAACTTGGCTGAGTCACAAAGTAAGCAAAATAAACACTGATTATACTCTGAAGGTGGATAAATGTTAAAAGTCGCATGCATGTTTTGAAATGGACTTTTACCAAATTGTCAGCTTAACTATTTTCTACCCACTTAACTTACAGGCATGTATAGTATCCTTGAATTTCTGTTTCAGGAGTTTTGTCTAAACTGTCATAATATACCAGGCCTCAAATAATTTGATTTGGCTGAGCTCAATTTTTCATTTCAAGGAATATGACACTTTTCTGTACTATATTTTATTTGAATTGTACATCTCATAAAAGAGTGAAATATCCAGGAAAAAATTGAATGTGATATTCACCTGAAAATTGGATGTAGTAAAAAACTTAATATACACAATTATTTTGTAACCTATGAGTCATAGAACTGTCATCATGAAAAATGATAATTTTGCATTTTAGTATTATTTCAGTCTGTTTAAATTTTTATCTTGTTCTTCATCTTGAGTAATTCAGGGTTATCCTTTACTATGGGGGAGCTTTGAGCCTCCTGTCCACCCCCGACAAGAATAGGACTACCAAGACATGATCTGCTTGGGGAGGAGAGGTGGCCAATCTCTCAAAGGAGAAGGACCAGGAACCTTTTTCTCAATGGGCTTTAATTGGGTTCAATTTGCCCAGGAATACAGGTAAATCTCGTTAATCATTGTCAGGCAGTAAGAATCAAACAATAGATAACATACAAAGAACTATGAGGGCTTATTCTGAGTTATGGTCAGTTAGCTAAAGGGCTATAAGACTTTGGGGAACAAACTCATTTTGTGCTGGGACCCTTATCAGAAAACTGAGGACATTCTCAGCAAAGCAGTTTTCACAGGACTTTATGCATTCTTTCTTAGGCCCGATCACCCTGGGGAACCTCCCATTCCTGCCCAGGCTGCACTGCCCTCTGGCATTGTTTAAGGCTTAAGTCAGGCAGGGGAAGTAAGGCAGTCAAGAGCTTAGGAGACTTCTCACAGACAGAATGAGGGCTCAGGCTATGTCAAAGCTGAGGGGCAATGGTCCATCACCCCTTTTTCTATAGCCCCCAAGTCCTTCCTTGAGGGTCCCTTTGTGACTGTGCCTGTTTTAGGTCATCCCTCCCTTGAGGACTCTTACCTGTCATTGGCTAACCAGTCATCTGTTTAGGACCACGTAGGGTGAAGTAAAAGGGGGCAGAGGTGGCGCCCCTGCCAGAGAGACAAGCTTTGCCTCCTTAGTGGCTTATGGTCTCTAGTCAGCCTTAGTCATGGGGGGCTGCAGCTTCTGAAACCAGTCAGGGCAGTTCCCAACACTTTATGACTTGTACATTTTTCCCTCTAAAAATGTTTTAATCTTTTTCATAGTCAATTAAATAAAATTTTTAGTTTCTCGTATGTTTTATGTGGCAAAGCACCTTATATTTTTTACCTAAATTTTATAATGCTTCAATGATATAAATTAATTTATTTTAAATGTCATAAGAAATACATTAGCAATATAAGAAAAGACACGACCTTCACAATGCCATGATACATGTTATTAATAGATTTGAGTCTACAAATAGTGATCTTGATTATATAACCCTAGAGTCTGATTTCACTTTTCAGTGACTTAAAGGGTAAAAATTTTAGGCATGTACATAGTGTTAAGACAGATTTTTCTTGTCTACATAAGTAAATCAATAACATTAAAGTTATTATAACATACATAACATATAGTGATGTTATATCAATAACATATCTAATTTTATATATCAATAATAGTATAGTTCAAAATAAAGGTGTTTATTTAATTCTGCCTCCCAAATGCATTTTTCATGTTTTCATTAGCAATTTACATAATATTTTTGCCTATCTTAATAATAAATATAGGTTATTAAAATATGATGATTCAAAAAATGTCTCATCTACATTTACCCTTTGGCCTTTTGATCTTCAACATAAAATTTTGATATAATCAACATTTTATTGTTTAGTAATTATACTTAAATACTATGCTAATATTGAGGCCAAAGTAAAGATTTTTATTATTTATTCTTTGTGATTTAAAAAATTGAGTTAATGTTTACCCAAAAATCTCTCATAAAGTAAGAAGTACAAATTAGTCAAGGGAAATATAAATATATAAATGTGAAAGTAGACTTTTAGAGAAATTGAGAGTCCTTGCTTCACTCCAGGAAAAGATTCTAATGTATATATCACTGCTCCTTCCAGGAGGCCTGGAATTAAACTACTTTATGCCTCTGTTCCTAAGTACAGGGGAAGTTATTTCTCCTACTTTCACTTTCTATGTTGCTTCTTTACTATAAAAGAGTAAAACAAGGAAGGGTGAGTGGGATAAAATAATTTAACGTACGGATATTTAATAAACATATGCATTGTCATTTCTTCCATAAACCTTACTGAATCAGAGTAAGTGAGGGGAAAAAGAGTAAAAGTAAGTGCATAGTTGATTTTGTTCATTGTTCTGTAGCCTTCAGACCCAGAATTTAAAAATTTAAATTAGAATAAAATTATTTTCATAGTTAGCCATATTTATTGAAAATAAATTAGGAAATAAGACTAAACAAGAAGAAACCACCTCTGCCCAGGCTGTTGTGGCTCAATGGATTTAGTGGTGGCCTGCAAACCAAAGGCTCACTGGTTCAATTCCTAGTCTGGGGCACATGCCTGGGTTATGGGCCAGGTCCCCAGTAGGGGATGTGTGAGAGGCAACCACAGGTTGGTATTTCTCTCTCTTTCTTTCTCCCTCCCTTCCCTTCTCTAACAATAAATAAATAAATAAATAAATAAATAAATAAATAAAATATTAAAAAAAGAAATCATCTCTAATGTCAAATATATTCTTAGTTAACAAAAAGACTTTTGATGTTTCAGAATAGAAAGACATAAATAGTAGTGATAATTTTGAGCATTAAAGCCACATCAATTTGAATAACTATTCGAAGAGTTAAATCAAATTCTCTTTTAAGTAATATTTTAATTTGGGTGGTACTCTTTTCTTTTTGTTTTTTCAACATAGTTTAAATCATATTCTGTCACCACATATTTAACCCCATTTACCCTTTATTCTGTTTACCCTTTACTACTCCCCAACCCTCTTCCCTCTGTTGGCCACCATACGGCAGTCTGTGTCTATGAGTTTTTGTTTGTTCATTTGTTGCTTTCAGTTTTATATCCCATGTATGAATGAAATTATATGGTTCTTAAGTTTTTCTGTCTAACTTAATGCTCTTCATATTTTAGGATATTTATTTTATCATCATTATGTTCATTTAGTATACATTTAATGACTCAGAATGGTATTATTGATTTATGATATATATTATTTACTAAAGAAAATAATTATGACCTATTCCCAAGAAACAAAAGTGTTTGTAAAAGAAAATTTTACCCAGGTATTATACTTCATTATTTTCATAATTTATACTATTAAATGTATTTTTAAATTATCACCTCATTACTTAATATTTAAATATTGTAATGCCATTGATAGATCATTCAAATAAATCATATGGTTCTTTAAGTATTCAATTAATATTTTTTCTTTTATTGTATTTTACACTATTATTTATCCCCCTCATACCCTCTTCCATATCCACTGCCCCCTCTCTTCCAACGATCACCACATTGTTGTCCATATCCATGAGCCCTTTTTCTTTTCTGTTTGATCCCTCCAACTCCTAATCCTCTACTTCAGAGCTGTCAGCCTGCATTCCATGAGTCTGGAGTTTGTTCATTAGATTCCACATATGAGTGGAATCATATGGTGTTTGTCTTTCTCTTACTGGCTTATTTCACTTAGCCTAATGTCCAGGTCCATCCATGCAGCCACAAAGGGTATTCCATTGTGTAAATATACTATAGTTAATTTTTTTAAGATTTTATTTATTTATCCTTAGAGGGGAAGGGAAGGAGAGAGGGAAAGAGATATCAATGTATGGTTGCCTCTGGTGCGTCCCCTGCTGGGAACAGGCCTGCAACCCAGGCATGTGCCCTGACTGGGAATTGAACCGTGATCCTTTGGTTCACAAGCCTGTGCTCAATCCATAGAGCTATACCAGCCAGGGCTATACCATAGTGATTTTATCCACTCATCTACTGATGGATACTTGGGCTGCTTCTAAATCTTGGCTATTATAAATAATTTAGCAATGAACACAGGGGTGCTTGTATTCTTTCAAATTAGTGTTTTGGGTTTCTCTGGGGAAATTCCTAGAAGTGGAATAACTGGGTCATAAGGTAGATCCATTATTAAGTTTTTGAGGTATTTCTACACTGCTTTCCACAGTGGCTGCCCCAATCTGTATTCCCACTGATAGAGCAAAAGGGTTCCCCTTTCTTCACAGCCAACACTTGTTTGTTGATTTATTGGTAATAGTCATTTTAACAGGTATGAGGTGGTACCTCATTGTGGTTTTAATTTTTATTTCTCTAATGATTCATGATGTTGAGTGTCTTTTTATATGCCTATTGGCCATCTGCATGTCTTCTTTGGAGAAGTGTCTATTAAGGTCTTTTGCCCATGTTTTAAATTGGATTGTTTGTTTTGGTGTTAAGTTGTATAAGTGTTTTATAAATATTGAATATTAACCATTTATCAGAGGTATCAGCAGTGAATATGTTCTCCCTGAGAACTTTTTCTGAGGTGCTTTTTTTTAAAAATTTCATTGATGGTTTCCTCTGCTGGGCAGAAACTTTTGTTTGATGTAGGCACATTTGTTTATTTTTTTTCTTTTGTTCCTTACCTGAGGAGATATATCAAAAATATATATATTGCTACTAGCAATGTCTGAGATTCACTGCCTATCCTTTCTTGTAGAATTTTTATGGTTTTGAGTCTAACATTTAAGTCTTTAATTCACTTGAACTTATACTTGTATGTGGCATAGGAAGGTAGTCGGTCTAGTTTCATTATGCACATGATCAATAGGGGTTTATTCCCAGATGCCATTCAGAAACAATAAATGTAATACACCCCATTAATGAAGTGAAGTATAAAAAGCACATGATCATATCACTAAGTGCCAAAAAAGCATGTGATAAAATCCTGCACTATTTTATAATAAACATTCTCAGAAAGGTGGGAATAGAGGGGACATACCTAAAGATAATATGCACTATATGACAAACTCACTGCCATCGTCATGCTCCATGGGCGAGAACTATAAGCATTCTCCTTAGGATCAGGAATACAAGGTGTCTACCTTTACCCCCCTTATTCAACATAGTACTGGAAGTCCTAGCAATAGCAATCAAACAAGAAGAAGAAATAAAAGGCATCCAAATGGGGAAGGAAGAAGTAAAACTGTCATTATTTGCAGATGACATGATACTGTACATAAAGAACCTTAAAGATTCCACAAGGGAACTACTAGAACTGATAAATGATTTCAGTAAAGTAGCAGTATACAAAATTAATATTCAGAAATCAGTTGCATTTATATCCCAATTAAGAAATATCACAAAAGGCAATTGAGTAAACAATCCCATTTGCATTGCTTCAAAAAGAATAAAATACCAAAGGATAAATCTAGCCAAGGGTGTAAAAGATCTGTGCTGGAAAAATTATAAGATACTTAAAAGAGAGAATGAAGAAGATACAAATAAGTAGGAGCACCCACTGTGTTCATGGTAGGAAGCATTAACATCATTAAAACATCTATAGATGAAATGCAATCCCTATCAATATACCAGTAAGGTATTTCACAGACTAGAACAAATATTTTAAAAAATATATGGAACCACAAAAGGCCCCAAATAGAAACAGTGATCCTGAGAAAGAAGAAGGAAGTTAGAGGAATCACACTACCTAATGTGAAACTATAAGATCATAGTAATCAAAACAGCCTGGTATTGTCATAAAAGCAGACACATAGGTCAATGGAAGAAAACAGAGAGCCCAGAAATAAACACACACTTTTATAGTCAGTTAATATTTGACACAGAAAGCAAGCACATGCAATGAGCTAAATATACTTTATTCAATTTGTTCAATAAATAGCATTCACTTTAAACATTTATTGAGCACTTTCTCTGAGAAAGGCCCCATGTTATCTTTCTTATTTAACACATGTCTATTATATTAATTTCACCTGTGTGATATTAAGCGTAGACTTTTAAATCTAGATGAGATTTTTATAATTATTATCTAAATCAGATTTCTGACTTTGAGTATAAAAAAGTAGCCAAATAACAAAAAGTCCCAGAGAGCTTGTTTTCCCAGAGGTTTGATAAGCTGTCTGCAATAAAAGTAAATTATGAACATAGATAGTAAGAAGTTTGGTTATTTGTATAAAATCAAACTAAAATTCACCAGAGTGGGCAAGGGAAGGAAAATTTTATGCAATAGAGATGATTTTTAATCATGAGAACAGGTTTTTCCCTAATTTGTTTAAGGTTCTTCTAACAGTTATGCTCCTAATTTTCCACTAGAATTACCTTAATTAGTTAAAAGATTTCCAGAGAGTGAAAGAGTTAAAAAAATTTAGCCAAGCCCAGGAAAGGAATAAATTATACTTATAAAAATGCATAAAAAACTCCACAATAATTCTTCATTTGTTGGTGTTATTAGTGTTGGATTTGCATAAAATTTATCACTTGAATAAACTTTTTTGTTTATTTTTTATTTATTACTTTAAATGCATTGAATACAATTTAAAAAAAGTTGTGTGTAAAAAGATAAAATTAAAATTTGACATAGGTCTAGAAATAAAACAATGTTAGTTTAACTGGCAAATAATAAGGATAAGGGACAAAGTTATCAATTGTTTATGTCTTTAAATTTTGCTCTATCAGTTTTTTATTATTCAAATAATGTACTATGTATTTAGTAATTGAATGAGAAGATAAGATATATGGTGAATAAATACAATCATCCACTTTTAAACTGTCCATAGAAAGATTAATAGCATGAAACATAGCATAATCCAACTAAATCTTTTCTATTATTTAGGTTGTACATTTACTTTCTGATTTATGTTTCATTTAAAGTAAAATTATAAGAAACATTTTATGAATTACAGACCTTTTTAAAAATGAAAATTATTGGTTGATACAATGAAATTGTTAATATAGTGAAATTGGTTAATACAGTCATGTAGGTTTCAAGTATACAATTCTATGATTCATCATCTGTATATTGATTGCATTGTGTATCCACCACCCAAACTCAACTCTTCTATTACCATATTTTGGTTCCTTTTACTCTTTACTATTCCCCATCTCCTTTTTGGTAACTTCCATAATGTTGTCTGTGCCTATGGCTATGGAAAACAGTACAAACTCTACTAAAAAAAACAAAGAATAGAGCTAGCATATAATCCTGCAATCCCTCTCCTGGGTATCTACCTGAAAAAATTTGAAAACATTCACTCACAAGGATATATGCCCCCCATGCCCACTGTAGCATTATTCACAGTGGCAAAGAAAACAACCCAAGTGTCCTTCGATACATGATTGGATAAAGAAGATGTGGTACGTGTATATAATGAAATACTACTCAGCCATAGAAAAGGTGAAAGACTGCCATTTGTGACAACATGGATGAATCATGAGACTATCATGATAAATCAAGTAAGTCAAGGAGAAAAAGTCAAGAACCATATGATTTTACTCACCTGTAGAATATAAAACTGAAAGCAACAAATGAACAAACAAAAAAAAGCTCTATCATTTTTAAATATAATGTTTCCTTATGATAATTTTAATTGATTTTAGAAAACATATATAAATTTTTATTATTGTCCATTTTGTCCCTATGTTAAAGGTAATGTCCAATTTCTTTTTCTGAAGAGGGGTTTGCCCTGCCAAATGGACATCTTACTGGAAATGCTTGTAAAGCATAGTTTTCAAAAAAGAAAACCCATCTCATTCTGTCTCTGCAGTGCACTGGCCAACAGAATCTCTTTCTCTTAGTAATCATAACCTTGAACTCACTGTCACTCAAAAACTTTTACAGAGCTTGCCTGAGGAAACATGCTCAGTTTTTCCATTTCTTGACCTGCTCTAAGAATTTCATGAAAGCTAATGGTGCTCTCTACTCACTAAAGAAAAATACACCACCTCATGCACAGCCCCCACCTCCTTCCACACAGACACCTTTAGGAGGGCCACAGATTTTTCTCATATTCACACTCCTACCCTAGATACTCTAAGATCCTATTGGATTTGGCCAGACCACCATGTAGCTGGCACTGAACTGCATCTGGTGCTTTGTGAAATTTCTTTTATACTACGCTATTATGTTCTGGTAGGAAGCCATCAGCATTATGAGAAACAGCCCCATAAAATCCATCACAGTGTTTACTGTAAGAATGGTTTCTGAGGGTTCAACACATTAAATAGTGCATTTCTTAGAGGACCCAAAGGAAAAACATTTTTCTATATTGATATAAGCAATAGCTAGACTTATGCAACTGGCTTGTTTTAATTCGTGAATGCTGCAGTTGATCTCTTTTTTTCTCTTCTAGAATACTCTGTGACCCTACTTTAAACCAAGCATAGTATTTTCAGGGGTGCATGTTATATGCCAATTTAATTCCTGGAATTCATCTTATTTTCCTCATTATGTTCACAGTATTTTATTTTTTAATTTTTAAATTTATTTTTGTCATGCTATATTTGGTAGTGGAATCTTCCTAAACTTCATATTAGACAAGAAGGGTATGAATAAATAAAATATTGTGGGTTTATTTTTCTATTTCTTTCACCTTTCTCCTTTTTGGGGGGAAAAGAGATGGTGATCTGGAAAATGTTTATGGTTCTAATATTCTTTCCATTAATAACAGTTATAAGTGAAGTGTAGAAAGTAAAGACATATGATTGTACTAAAAAAATTCAAGGAAAAGATTGTTAAAAAATAAAAACAAATGCATATAATACTATACAAAATATAAAAATGTCAATGAACCAAGTATTTTATCTCTTTTTATATCAAAACCATGGGAAATGGTCTTAGATTTCAGGAAGAGGAAGGAAAATTGGACATATGGATGGGTTATTTACCTGAACATATTGGGTGCCTACTGCAAAACAGAGTGCTAGACTTCCTGAACACAGAGAGGAATAACACACCATGCCCGTCCTCAGGAGGGCTATGTGACCAGTTGGTAAATTGGCAGGACATAAGGAGCCCAGTCAGCCTGTCTGGGTTTGACTCTGGTTCAGTCATATTAGCTGAATGACCTTTCTAAGCCTCCTCCTCATAGAGTAGCGAAGATCAAATGACACATGTGACATGCTTAGAAGAGGAGAAATTTGTTATTTATCAAATTCTAGACTATTGGAATTGAGAAGCAGCACAACCAAACTAGAATTTGAAGGGAAGTAACCATAAGATAAAAAAAAAAGAAATAACCAAAGTGCTATGTATATCAGAGATTCTGGAACCTCAGAAGTGGTAGGAGGAACGAGTGTGGCCAATTTGTGTACAGGACTGAAGAGTTTACAAAGCAGGTCCACATGCTGACTGTTCTGTTTGAGTCTCACACAGTCCAGTCTTCAGAATGAAGAAACTAAGTCCTAGAGAACGCAAGTGCCTTTAGTACTTTATATTGTGTGACCCTTATTATCTCTTGACTGGAAATGTCATACTCTCCTTACTCCAGGGAACATCTACCATGACTGTCTCCATTTAAAATATTTGTTTATTACATTGATTCCATGAACCTCAGATCAAAACAAAATCCATACAATATAATCACATACTGGATTATACTGTGATTATAGGTATAATAAAAGTCTACTGGAAGAGTCATTTTAGAGAACAGGTGCTAGTATATACCCGTCTACACCTGTATGATTGCAAAAAAACTCATCAGTTGGCTCCTCTAAAAGTGCTTTGTAAAGCTTGAGAAGGTTATTATTTTCATACTACAATTATGGTACTTACCAATTATTGGTTTGTTCTCAGTCTTCAGAAAACATTGTCTATAACAATACTATGTCAAGTTTATAGTAGTAGTCATGTTTAAGTGTTGATGTTATAGTGTGTTGGTTTGCTTAGACAGCTGTATCTTGAGTGTATTTTAAAAAATATTTTATTGACTATATTATTACAGTTGTCCCTATATCTCTCCCTCTGTCTGCTTCTACCCTGCACCTCGCACTCTCCTCAGGCAACCCCCACACCATTGTTCATGTCCATGGGTCATGCATATAAGTTCTTTGGCTACTCCATTTCCTGTACTGTAGTTTATATCCCCTTGGCTATTCTGTAACTACCTATTTGTATTTCTCAATCCCCTCACCTAACTAAGTTGTTCAAAGCCTACCACCACTTTATTTTACTTTGATGAATATTCTGGAAGGAGGTAAAAGTCTTGAGGACAGATATGATGAGGTTGACCTGTTCCAGGTATTACATATTGACAGCAATAGCTAATGTTTAGTAAATTGCTATTATTGATGCTTTTCATAATTTCTGATAAATATTTTAAGTGCCTACATACCTTGGACTTAGAGTAGAACAGTGGCAGGAACTCAATCTTGTTACTTACTAGTGTATCTAGAACATTACCTAACATTGAGTAGGTAGTCTGTAAATGTTCAATAAATATCACTTGAATGAATGAATGATCTGTTTGTTCGCTTAATGTGTTTGTGACTCAAGCATTATACTCATATTGAAAAATGTATAGACTCAACAAAATGTTAACTGGCTTACATGCCTACTGGAACAGGCATAACACACCTATAGTAGTTAACATTGTGCTGGTTAGAGCTAGTCTGCCTGTCTATACATGTTTCAGAAAGGAAGATGTGTCACTCTCCTGTGACAAAGACAAACAAACAAGCAAATGAACAAGAGCACCTCTAGGAGTTACCAGAGTAATAGAGTAAAAGAGTTATAGATAGAATATCTAAGAATATAATGTTAGAATTCTGCTTTTCTAGAAAGTATTTACAGATACCTCGAATTATGAATATGATGACTTTAGATATATATGTGGAATATTTTAGATGTAAAGCCACTTAAATATCAAATGATCTTTAAAAAATAGATGCTGTAGTACTTAGTACATAGACAGTAGATCCTAAAATTCTCCATGGCTTGAGTTTTATAGTCAGGGCATTACAATCTTGTCTTTATCAACAAAAGTGATTTGTGATGTTGTTTCCTATTCTTCATTTGCTGTAGGTAGAATCCAAGTCTTCCAAGAGGTACTGTGTCCTGGATTTAAAATCAGGTTTAGAGCACATAGATGTACTTGTTTTGATGTCACTGTGTTCATTCTTAATTAGGACAGGAGATGCTGAAAATTTATTTAGTGATAAAGTTAATAATTCTCCGCCTGTAGCATCTGGTCTCCTGTGGCCTGGAGTCATTATCTAACCTGAATTTGAGAATAGTTGAGAAAGTTGTTTTATATGACCTCATTTGAATTATAGTCATTGATATAGCAAGTCTCTTTAAATTCATCTGGAAATTAAATATTCTGGTGTCCTTGGCCCAATATTTCTATGAATCCAAATGAAATTGAGGGCCACAGACAAATACAATTGGTTAGTTATTTTTTAATTTCAATTTATACTTTGCACTTTTCTCAAAGGATTGTGTATATATGCAATGTTATGATTTGTTAATAAATGGATTTAAAAAGTGAAGTAAACATAAATTGAGCATTTATTTGATTTTTAAAGTTTTATTAATAAGATAACATTTGAATTTAAATGAGTGGTTTTATTTTTATTTTAATTATCAAAAGCATTTTAAATATTTAGAAATATGAGTCCATGATAACTGAATAATGTAGTCTTTACATGCAATTATATTCTAAACCTGGAAATATAAAAATTCATTTTAAAGTGATAAATGCAAAAATATTGTATTCCATGTGGTTTGTTTCTGAGAACAAAAAGACATTATTTAGAAAACTTTATTTAATTATTTAGCATCTGTTATGTGTTCAAGTTAACCATAAGGATTGAATTTATTTAAATATAACTTGATAGGTGTTTCTGTAGCCTTTAAGTACCTTTTATAAGCACTTTATTTTTTCAGGTTCAGAGTTAAATTACCAAATAATTCACTTACTTTAAATCTCTGTTCCCTTCAGTCTCTCATATTGATCACAGTTTCCTTCAATATCAACTATTAACTACCCACTGAAAACTAAGCATATGTGGGAGAGTGAAAATGGTGATGGGAAAATGAAGACAACTGTGTTTGAATAATGAAAGAATAAAGGAAGGAAGGGAGGGAGGGAGGGAAAGAATAAATATCCTTAGGAATTACATATATAGAACATTTTGAGAGGGCCAACAGACTTTTTTTTTGCAAATGTTTTTTAAATAAAAAAGTAAAATAAGTTATATCATTTTTTTCCTGTTATTGTCTTCTCCTATTTATACTGACTCCCTGAAACTCCTTTTCTCTGCTCCATTGCCTTTATTTAGGATAGTGCCTGGGAGTGTTCTCATAGCAAGAAGAGTCAGGTGCAAATATAATGTATAATACTCTTCTATCCTCTTGCCGGTCACTGGGTAGCCCATGTAGGTATCCACTGGGTGCTGCAGTATCTGTCTAGTCTTGTGGACACCTCCTTTCCACCCAATGTTGGACTCTATCACCCCTGACATACCTGTTTATTAAGGGGTCTATACTCCATGGTTTCCTTAACCTAAGCCAAGTCCCCTCCATGCTTATTGTTTCACATAAGGCAACGGTTGCCTTCACTAAATTTCCTGGATAGCTAGGGTGGGTAAGAGTCATAATCTCACCAAAACTTCTGTTCATATGCACTACTGGATATATGTTATTGAGTTTCACCTTTGATTTTCAGCTTTCCTTTCAGAGGTCTAGTAACCTCAGGAACTCTAGCATCACCTTGTCACTACTCTGATCTTTTCAAAATACCTGCAAATCCCACACACCTAAGTGGCTTTTAGTCTTCCCATCAAAGGAGAACTCATGTATCATATCCTCTGTCCTTATATTTTAAAAATATTTATTTATTTTTAGAGGTGGGGAGAAATATTGATGTGAGAGAGAAACATGGATTGGTTGCCTTTGTATGTGCCCCCACCAGGGACTGAACCCACAACTCAGGCATGTGCCTTGACCCGAATCAAACTGGCAACCTTTCTCTTTGCAGACTAATGCCCAACCAACTGAGCCACACCAGTGAGGGCCTTTTTATACTGTCTTAAAGCAAACCCATTAATTCAGACATGTAAAGCTTGCTTTTAATGGGTACGGGAATTTTTGGAACTTAGGAATTCTAGTTTCCCCGCTACCACACACACACAAAGCCTGACTTTTAAGACAATGTCTCTCAAGGACTTGGACAAGAACCTAAATAGAAACTTGGAGCTGAGAATGCCTTCTCTGTTTGAGACTGTATTCACATATATTTCCTACAGAAATGAATGTCAATGTCATTGAATTCAACAGTAAGGAGCTGTAGGCCAATATGATTCATAGGGAGTGAAATGTATATTTCTTATGGTTTCAAAATACCATCCTCTCTCAGCTTGTACTGCATCACTTATTATATTATCCTTAAAAGAATTAAATAAACTTAGTTTGAATGGTAACTTTACAAATACTTAGACCCCAGCTTTCTCATCTGTAAAATGTCAGTGACAATGCCTACATGGTTATTATCAGAGTTAAATGAGTTAGAATAATATCTGAAGCACATGGATGTTTTACAGCTTATGCTATTAACATTACTGTTAGGATAGTATTTATTATCTAGTACTTGTTTTGTAATAATTAAATGTAAAAATATAGGTTAATCCAAGCATCATATTTCTAAAGACTTTCTAGAAAGCTCTCTGCAGAAGATAATTACCTTTCTCCAGCTTTCCTTTCTTTTTTCAAAGCCAACTCCCATATCTCTGCTCTGAGTAACATGATTTTCTGCCTCCTCAGTAGGCCTGTTGTCATTAAATATCTATGCCTGTTGAGTGTTCAGTTTCTTTGCCCTGACAAAATAAATTGTTCTAAAGAAATTGTTAATTCTTCTTCAAGCTTTTTTTTCTAGTGCCAGACTTATGGATACACATTGAAAATGTGTATTATTATGACTTCAAATATGCTTATTTTATACAGTTTCCTTACTTTATGGATCTTGGTAAGAGATAGAGCATCTTCCATTGGGGAAGCAGGGTCATGGCGACTCACTTTCAAGGCGGTTTTCACAGTATCAGGAAGGCAGAGGACAGAGCGCTGTGGCGACAGTGGGGTTAATGCCACTGCCCTTTACCCAGAACTAGCTGCCTTGAAAGTGTGGAATTGACTCCCTGCTCCAGAGATATGATGGCATGTGCTCTTGATTTACTCATGCCTTTGTTTCAGTTCTGATAACTCTCAACATCCTTTTAATAAATTCCTTTTCTGTTTCGTTCTGCCAGACTTGGTCTCTATTCCTTGGAACCAAGAACTCTGATGGAAATAAGAGCAGCCTGTTTTTGCTGCCTCATCTTCTTTCCTTCTGTTCTGTCTTTAACTCATTGCCAATCAGGTTTCATCTGAGCTGAAGATGGTCTCTTCTAGGGCAAAGTGAACTAACAATTGCCAAATTAGAGAAAACAAAAAACAAAGAACACTCACCTGTAATCCTGCTGGGACTCACTGTAGCATGGGATAACTTCTTTCTTCCTTTTATGTGAACCATTATTATCTTTCTCTCCTGCTTCTTTTTCTGCCATGGACTTCTGCCTTCTGGTATTATACATTGTTTTCTCCCTATGCATTTTAATTGTGCTTGTGTGTCCTGATTTCTCTATTTCTTCATCATATTACTAAATATTTCTCTAGGAGAATTTTTTTACCTCCAAGACTTGACTTTCTCTCTTTTTTAAAAAAATATTTAATTATTTTTCAAGTACAGTTTTCTGTCTATTACTCCCGTCCCATCCCACCCCTCATGCTCCCCCCTCCCTCCCATTTCCACCCTTCTCAGTTGTTGTCCATGTATCCTTTATATATGTTCCTCTAAATCCCTCCATTATTTCCCCTGAAATTCCCTCCCCTCTCCCCTCTTGTCACTGTCAGCCTGTTCTCTATTTCAGTGTCTTTGGTTATATTTTGCTTCCTTGCTTGTTTTGTTGTTTAGCTTCCTGTTAAAGGTGAGATCATATGATATTTGTCCTTCAACACCTGGCTTATTTCACTCAGCATAATGCTTTCCAGTTCCATCCATGATGTTGCAAAAGGTAGGAACTCCTTCTTTCTTTCTGCTGCATAGAATTCCATTGTGTATATGTACCATAGTTTTTTGATCCATTCATTTACTGACGGGCACCTAGGTTGCTTCCAACTCTTGGCTATTGTAAATTGCGCTGCTATGAACATTGGGGTGCATATGTTCTTTGGGGTTGGTGTTTTAGGGTTCTTAGGATACACTCCTAGCAGTGGAATTGCTGGGTCAAAAAGCAGGTCCAATTTTAGTTTTCTGAGAAAATTCCATACTGTTTTCCATAATGGTTGTACCAGTCTGCAATCCCACCAACAGTGGACCAGAGTCCCCTTTTCCCCACACCCTCTCCAACATTTGTTGTTTATTGCTTTGTTTATGATAGCCATTCCCACCAGGGTAGAGTGGTATCTCGTGGTTTTAATTTGCCTCTCTCTGATAGCACGCAATATTGAGCATCTCTTCATGTGTCTCTGGATCCTCTGTATGTCCTCCTTGGAGAAGTGTCTGTTCAAGTCCTTTCCCCATTTTTTAATTGGGTTAGTTGTCTTCTTAGAGTGAAGTCGCATGAGTTCTTTGTATATTTTGAAGATTAAACCTTTGTCTGAGGTATCATTGGCAAATATGTTTTCCCATCCAGTTGGTTGTCTGTTTATTTTAATGCTGTTTTCTTTAGCTGTGCAGAAGCTTTTTATTTTGATGAGATCCCATTTGTTTATTCTTTCCTTTATATTTCTTGCTCTAGGGGACATATCAATAAAAATGTCGCTGCGTGAAATATCTGATATCTTCCTGCCAATGTTCTCCTTTACGACTTTAATGGTGTCACGGCTTATATTTAAGGTTTTTATCCACCTTGAATATATTTAGGTGTATGGTGTAAGTTGGTGCTCGAGTTTCATTTTTTTGCAGGTAGCTGTCCAGTTCTCCCAACACCATTTGTTGAAGAGGCTATCTTTACCCCATTTTATGTTACTGCCCCCTTTGTCAAATATTAATTGACTATAGAGAGTTGGGTTTATTTCTGGGTTCTCTGTTCTGTTCCATTGGTCTATGTGCCTGTTTTTATACTGACCTGTAGCTGTCTGGTCCGTCACTATCTCTGGTCTCTTATTTTCATAAATGCTGGGGAATTGTTGGATGGGGAATTGATTGTGCTGTTCCTCAGTAGATCTGCCAGGATTTTCTCCCAGGGGTACGAGAACTGGAGTCGCTCTGTCCTACTCCGTTGCCATTTTCCTAGTGTTACTTGACTTTCTCTTTAAGATTTCCAACTTGAAATCACAAGCCAATATTATGCTTGGATTTCAAAATGTTTGCAGGATAACTATTTTACCCCATATACACCTCTGACTGAATGTGTCTCAAATCTGACCTTCCTGCCAAACCTGGCCCACCTTGGAAATTCTCTATTTCAGTTCATGGCTTATTGTCAATTACTGAGAGTTGTCAAATGTTCCCTTTCCATTTCCTTTTCTTTTCTTTTTTTGCCCCTGCTTCTCATTACCAACAAAACTTGTTTCTACCTTTGAAGTCTCTTTTTTAAAAGATTTTATTTATTTATTTTTAGAAGGGGAGGGAAGGAGAGAGGGAGATAAATATCAATGTGTGGTTGCCTCTCATGCGTCCCCTGCCAGGAACTGGCCTGCAACCCAGGCATGTGCCCTGACTGGGAATTGAACCATAGTTGTTTGGTCCGCAGGCCCACACTCAATCCACTGAGCTACACCAGCCAGGGCCTCATGCCCATCTGCTTGGGTGAGCTTGGTTTGGCTTTCCCTGTATATTAATTGCCTCCTGGTATCTTTGACTCTGTTTTTTTTCACTTCATTCTTACATTTTTAGCAGCACTGTCTTCTTTTTTATTTTATTTCTTTCCATTAGCCTTTAATCCCCTTACACCCTCTCCCCCTACAATCACCACACTACTGTCCATGTCCATGAGTTCTTTTTACTTTTTGCTCAGTTCCTCCATCCCCAAACTATCCCCTCCTTAGCTGTCATCTATTAGTCAGTCTCTATTTTGCTAGACTTATGAGTCTTTGCTCCACTTATGAGTGAAATCATATGGTATTTGTCTTTCTCTGACTGGCTTATTTCACTTAGCATAATGTCCTCCAGGTCCATCTATTCTGTCATAAAGAATAAAATGTTCTTATTATTTTATGGCTGAATAATATTCTATTGTGTGAGTGTTACATAGTTGTTTTATCCACTCATCTACTGTTGTAACACTCGATCTTCCATGTCTTGGTTATTGTAAATAGAACTGCTATGAGCATGAGGGTGCTTATATTCTTTAGAATTTGTATTTTGGGATCCTTTGTACATAATCCCAAAAGTGGGTCAAAAGGCAGATCAATTTTTAACCTTTTGAGGTATCTCCATGCTGCTTTCCACTGTGGCTGCACCAGTCTGCATTCCCACCAACAGTGCAAAAGGGCTCCCCTTTCTCCACATCCTTGCCAGAACTTGTTTGTTGATTTATTGATGACAGTGTGAGGTGTCACACTGATAGGTGTGAGGTGACAGCTCATAGTTGTTTTAATTTTCATTTCTCTGATGATTAGTGACATTGAGTATCTTTTTATATGCCGATTGGCCATCTGTATGTCCTCTTTGGAGAAGTGTCTATTTCAGGTCCTTTGACCATATTTTAATTGTTTTTTTCTGGTGTTGAATTCTGTAAGTTCTTTATAAATTTCGGATATTAACCCCTTAGCAGCTTTACTGGCAAATAATGTTCTTCCATTCAGTCCATGCTACCCAAAGCAATCTATAGATTCAATGCAATTCCTATCAAGATTCCAATGATGTATTTCACAGAACTGAAACAAATATTTCAAAATTTTATGTGGAACCACAAAAAGCCCCACATAGCAACAGTGATCCTGAGAAAGAACAAAGTTGGAGGAATTATACTGCCTAATATCAAACTATAGTATAATGCCATTGTATTCAAATCCTGATACTGGCATAAGAATAGACACACGGATCAATGGAACAGAATTGAGAGCCCAGAAATGATCCCACACCTTTGTACTCAAGTAACATTTGACAGAGGAAGCAAATACATAAATGGACTAATGGTAAGATTATTCAATAAATGGTGCTGTTAAAGTTGGACATATGCAGAAAATGAAACTAGATTACTTTCTTACACCACACAGAAGAATAAATTCAAAATGGATTAAAGACTCAAATGCTTGACCCCAAACCATAAAAATTGTAGAAGAAGATGTGCAGCAAAATCTTAAACATTGCTTGTAGCAATATTTTAACAGATATATGTCCCTGGGCATGGGAAACAAAATGAAAAATAAATAAATGAGACTACATCAAGCTTCAAAGTTTTTGCTCAGCAAAGGAAAATACAAAAATAATAACAGAACAACTTGCTTTATCTTTTTTAATACAGCTGTGATGATGTTTCTTTTCTAGTCAAAAAATCTAGTTTTTACAAAATGATCTCTAAATTACTAATTCTTGAATTTCTGAACTTAATTTTTTTAACTGTGTCTACTATGGATGGTGTCCCTGGTATGCTGATAAAATGTACACTTCTAAAACTAGACTTTCTAGCCCACATCTTTTGGTCAAGCTGCTTTTTCGGACTGATATGTCGTCTCTCTCATATGAACTGTCAGAGCCTTTTACAGTTCTAATTAAATGAGTTAATTAGAATGATAACCTTAGCTGACTTCCAGCTGTTTCTAGGTGACTTCCCTACATTATACATGAAGAATTCATAGTTCTATTTCTTATATTGTCTTGGAATTTACTTACATCAATATGTATATCTTTTCCTTAAGTCTGTTTCATCTTATTCCTATATTTCCTATAGTGACTACACACCTCTTTTTATACCAGTGTCATTTGGTTATTTGAATGTATGTAAATTTTAATCCAGAGAAGCACATCTTTTCAATGTATGCCCTGTCTTAGGGGGGAAAATAGTTCACGGCAAACATTCTTTGCAATGATCCAGTTCCACGATAACTTAGTTTTCCTTAAAATAAAGAAGTAGGGTTTATGTTTCAATATTGATAGTAAATAAAAATCAACTTCATTCTTAATATTTTAAATTTCACAAGGACTGATAAAAGAGAACCATCCAAAAAAGTTTCTGTTTATTGGAAAGAACACAGACTAGTTCTAGCTCTGAACCTCAGATAAATCATTTAATCTCCCAAAGCCTAAATTTATTACAATAATAGTAGGGTAAAATGTAACACAATTACTGTAAATATCCTAAAAGGTACCCTAAGCCATTTTTTTCTCCACTAAGATTAGGAACAAAACAATGATGTCCACTTTCACCACTTCTATTCAATACAGTATTGGGAGTCCTAGCCACATCAATCAGACAGGAAAAGAAATAAAAGGCATCCAAAGTGGAAAGAAGGAAGCAAAACTGTCATTGTTTGCAGATGACATGATAGTGTATGTAGAAAATCTCATAAATGCCACCAAAAAACAATTTGACTTAATAAGTGAATTTGGTAAAACAGCAAGATACAAAGTCAATATTCAGAAATCAAAGGTATTTTTTGTATACCAACAATGAAATATCAGAAATAGAAATCAGGACAAAAATCCACTTTATATAGCAACAAGAAAAAGAAAATACTTAGGAATAAACCTAACCAGGGATGTAAAAGATCTGTACTCAGAAAACTACTCAACATTGAAGAAAGAAATTATGGAAGACACAAATAAATGAAAGTGTACACCATGTTAAGAGATTAGAATAATTAACACCATCAAAATGTCCATACTACCCAAAGCAATTTATAGATTCAATGCAATCTGTATTAAAGTATCAATGACATCTCTCACAGATATAGAACAAACATTTCAAAAATTTATATGGTACCACAAATTACATCGAATAGCTGCAGCAATTTTGAGAAAGAAGAACAAAATAGGAGGAATCACAATATCTGATATCAAACTATATTATAAGGCCACTGTAATCAAAACAGTCTGGTACTGGAATAAGAACAGACACATAGACCAATGAACAGAATAGAGAGCCTAGAAAGAAACCCAAGTCTCTATGGTCAGTTAATATTTGACAAAGAGGGCAGAGACATAAAATGAAGTAAAAATAGCCTCTTCAACAAATGGTGATGGGAGAACTCAACAGATACATGCAAAATAAATGAAACTCGACCACCAACTTACACCATATACAAAAAATAAACTCAAGGTGGATAAAAGACTTGAGTATAAATTGTGATACCATAAATATCCTAGAGGAGATCATAGGGAGGAAAGTCCCAGATATTCCATGCAGCAATATTTTCACCAATATGTACCCTAGAGAAAGGGACATAAAGGAAAGAATAAACAAGTGGTATTTTATAAAAATTAAAAGCTTCTGCATGGCTAAAGAAAACATCAGCAAAATTAAAATGGAGCCAACTACATGGGAAAATATATTTGCAAATGATACCTCAGACAAAGATTTGGTCTACAAAAATATATAAAGAATTCACATGACACAACTCCAGAAAGCCAAACAACCCAAAGGAAAAATGGGCAAAATCCCTGAACAAATACTTCTCCACAGAAGACATACAGAGGGCCCAGAGACATATGAAAGGATGCTCAGCATCAGTAGCCAGCAGTGAGATGCAAATTAAAACCACAATGAGGTACCACTTCACACAAGTCAGAATGGCCATCATAAATAAAGCAACAAACCGCAAGTGTTGGAGAGGATGTGGAGAAAAGGGAACCCTAGTGCACTGTTGGTGGGATTGAAGACTTGTGCAACCACTGTGGAAGACAGTATGGAGTTTCCTCAGAAAACTAAAAGTGGTACTGCCTTCTGACCTGGCAATTCCACTGCTAGGATTATATCCTAAAAACCCTGAAACACCAACCCAAAAGAAGCTATGCACCCCGATGTTCATAGCAGTACAATTTACGATAGCCAAGGGTTGGAAGCAATCTAGATGCCCATCGGTAAATGACTGGATCAAAAAACTATGGTACATTTACACAATGGAATACTATGCAGCAGAAAGAAAGAAGGAGCTCCTACCCTTTGTGACAGCATGGGTAGAAGTGGAGAGAATTATGCTAAGTGAAATAAGTCAGGTGGTGAAAGAGAAATATCATATTAATTCACCTAATCAACAAAACAATCAAGGAAGAAAAATATAACCAGAGACACTGAAATAAAGAACAAACTGACAATAATCAGAGGAGAAATGGGAGGGGATAACGGAAGAAAAATAGGGAACGGTCATCAAGGAATATGTATAAAGGACACATGGACAAAGCCAAAGGAGAATAGGATCAAGGGTGGGAGGTGGGGATGGCTGGGATGGGGGGAGTGGTGGGGGGAAAATGGAGTCAACTGTACTTGAACAACAATAAAAGAAATGATAGAGGAAAAGATACTGTAATCCAAAGCATTATGAAAACTGTAAAATTATTATATGAAAATGAAATACTATACTGTGATTATCATTGTTGTAATTTCTATCAGTCAAATCTTGACATGCTCCCAAGTCCATATTTTGAACTCAGTATCACTTCTAAGGTATCCTGTCCCCTAAGGGACACAATATCCCATTGCTTATATATTTATACTTCTTTAGAATTCTCATTCTGATTTTTTTATAGTGACCCCCCCCTGCCCCCACAGAGGCTCCTGGCCTGATGTCTCTTATGCTTTTGGTAATAGGGGTTTTATAATTGTTTTCATTTAAGGCAATTTTGGACTAACTCAACAAGAACCTCAAATATATGATCTTATTCTGATTTTAAATAAATGTTGATTCTAAATTAATTTAGCCAACTTATACTAAAGTGAATAATGTAGAATATCTTAATAAAGTAAAGTAGATGATAGCTTCCTGATAAGAAAGAGGGATAAGTCAGGCAAAAATATAATTGAAGTACAAAGAACAGTTTAGTATATGTCCATAAGAAGTAAAAATAAAATGCTATAAGAATTCAGAATAGAAGGAGATCAAATTTGAATTAAAAATAACCATCATTTTTTTTTGCATAAAACAAGTGATTTGGGATGGGTCACAATTTTATGCTGCAGAAAGAAAGAAGGAGCTCCTACCTTTTGCATCATCATGGATGGAACTGGAAAGCATTATGCTGAGTGAAATAAGCCAGGTGTTGAAGGACAAATACCATATGATCTCACCTTTAACAGGAAGCTAAACAACAAAACAAACAAGCCAGCAAAATATAACCAAAGACACTGAAATAGAGAACAGGCTGACAGTGACAAGAGGGGAGAGGGGAGGGAATTTCAGGGGAAATAAGGGAGGGATTTAGAGGAACCTATATAAAGGATACATGGACAACAACTGAGAAGGGTGGAAATGGGAGGGAGGGGGTAGCATGAGGGGTGGGATGGGATGGGAGTAATAGACAGAAAACTGTACTTGAAAAATAATTAAATAAAATATTGGAAAAAAATTGTGAAAAATATTTCATAAGCATTCTTAGCACATCAAATCTCATCACATAAATGTAAAAAGGAAATTATTTTCACCAACATCCCATTTCCTTTATTTTATTGTAAAAAATACATGTAGTGGAAAGCACACACACTCAGACACATAGATAATAGTCTGCAAGTGGGCTGTAGCTTCACCGGAGTAGTTTAGGATGCGTTTTAATATGAGGTTTCACTATATTTGTCAAAATAAGGTCGAATGTGCAACTCATAGCCTCTGTAAATCATGGCTTATCCATATCTGTGAAACTCATTGGAGTTTTTACCACAGGAAAATCTCTGAGTGTTCTCATGTCCTTAAAAGATAGCTTGCATGGCCTATCTACAAAAAAATAATTGAGCTATCTGAGAAATTACACTGGAATATTATTAAATAAAAGAAGACAGTGATATTGAAGCTGCTATATTTCTTCATTTTCCTAATCATATAACTTGAAATATTTTAAAATAAATTACTAGGTATCAAAGTTAGTATTTTTGAGCCTCAGTAAATGACCAGTAGTTATAATAATTTCCAATAATAGATATAGGTTATCTGTGTTAAGGGAGCTATTTATGCTTGACCCGGATGCGAATGTTTCAGCAATTAAGAACATTGCAATGACAAATTACTAAAAATATAGGTCATAATGTTTTTTGTAAAATGTGTATGGGGAGGTGTCTATCATTGGATGCACTCTATCAAAGCCAGTGTGGCCAATATTAACTTTAAAAAAATGTTTTAGAGCTCCTCTTGGTTATAGCTGCAACTCTACCTTGCATATATGTCAAATACATAAAGTGCTGATAGTTTAGCAGGCAGAGTGCTATTTTAGAGACTTGTTAGGATGAAGAAGGTAACCAACCTTTACTAACTTCATGGGAGATTTGGGGGGACAGTGTTACAAGTGACATTACTGAATTTTCTTCATGGTCTACTTGAGAATATTAATATAATCCACTACAAGTAGATGGGAGAAATTGATTTCATGAGAAGCTATATTCCAAAATAAGAAGACACCTAAGTTTCTTATACCTTCCATGACATCCTCATTTGCTCTACTGCTCAAGATTTTTGTAATACATCCAGTTACTTAGTCTCATCATTCTTCGCTGGCATATAAAGTAATAATACTATTAATCTTTATACTTGATATGAGAAAAAAATGTTCGAAGATTTCTCTCTCTCCCCTGTCTTTCTCTCAGTCTATCTGTGTGGATTCCTGGAGCCACAGCCTCCCAGTTTGCAGACATCACTGCTTTCTCACTGCAGTAATATAATTGTCCACTCTGCAGTGATGTGCACTGTCCCTCTCACAACTCTGCAATGACTTCCTTCTGCCCTTAAGAGAGAGTCCTGATTCTTTAAATGAGCCCCCGAAGACTTGGCATTTCTCTTCTGCCTTGTTACCAACCTGATATGGTCACTGCAGCTACAAAATAAAACTGCCAGTTTTCTAAATTCACCAAATCTGATAATTTACTCAAAACTTAGAAGAATGCTTCTTAATTACAGTCAATGATGTATTCAACATGAAAAAAATGGCAAAATAAACAATGTTTCAACTGTGAAAAGAACCTAAGGATCTGAGATTAGATTAGTTTCTTAAAAAATATTCTTTTAATGAATATATTCTGTGTTTTAAAAGACTCCTTGAATATAATCATATATATATATATATATATATATATATATATATATATATTAGCATTTAGAATAGATCTCAAATCCTAGCATTTAAAGAATCATTTAGATTGGGTTGTCTCAGATACCTGGTGTTTAATTAGAAGAAATTAGAGAAGAAGGAGGCTACCTTCTGCCATTGTTAAGAAACAGCATGGCCTTGGATGCTGATGTCGGGATGAGGAGGGTGTGAGAGGCTAAGAGTGGGAGCAGGTGGGCTACACAGTGGTGAGACAGAGCACCAGAGAAAAGTCAGAAGGGTCATGACAGCCCAGTTGTCCACACTCTACTCATCCATCTAGGTATCACTGTGAACTTTCTAAATTATTATAACAAACAAGATATTGGTAAATATATGTTTGGTGATTGATTATTTGGTGAATTGTTGGTTTCAATGACTGACCCACTTTGTGAAGTGGCTTTCAGTGCATTGACCCAGTGAAGGCATCACATCTAGGATACTATTCTTAAAATATGACTTTGTAACAAATACCTGTTGAAATCTTTCTGCTCACAGAGGACCTAAATGCATCTGAGCAAAGAATGTAGGTGTTTTCATGCTAAGAACAAGTTCACATTGTTGTTCAATTTGGACAGTGATTTTTCAACAATGGCACTATGAACATTTTGAGCTGGATAATTTGTCTTGGGGGCTATCATGGGCATTGTAAAATGCTAAGCAGTATCTTTGGATTTTTTGCCTGTTAGATGCCCATAGCATCTCTCTGTCAATTGTGACAGCCTAAAATGTCTCCAAAAATATTGCCAAATGTCCCTGAGGGAGAAAAACTGCCCCAGATTGAGAACCACTGTACTGAAAATAATTTTGCAGGCAATGTATCAAAGATCTTTCAGCCTCAATTAATTAAAGATAATGCAGAAAGTTCTATTAATTTCTCATGTTTTAAATAGAGTTATAATTGGAGATTGTGCTTACTTTTAGTCAGTATTCTTTTCATAGTTTTTATGTTATTTTTATCCTCACCCAAGGACATGCTTATTGATTTTAAAAAGATGGGAAGGGAAGGAGAGAGAGGAGAGAAACAAGGGTGTGAGAAACATCCATCCATTGCCTCTTACATGCAGTCCTGACTGGTACTGAGCCTGCACAACCCAGGCCTGTGTCTGATGGGGAATCAAACCCATGAGCTTTCAGTTTACAAATGATGCTCCAACCAGTTGAGCCACACTGGCCATTGCTGGTCAGTATTCTAAGATCAGGGGCCAAATCATTGCTATGGATCAACATTGTTCCCAGGAAAATTATTATCTTCATAGACATATAAAATTATTGTGAAATTTTACATACACACATATATACCAAACTAGTATCATCTCTCAGTTTTATTTGACTCTTGTTTCAGTAATTATTTTTCTTAAACACTGAAGTGGATCCCTAATGCTTTCAGGCTCCTTACATAGAGGGGTAGGGGAAATCAAGGAAAAATATTTTAAACATATAATCAGTATCTTTTAATACCTGGATCGATGGTCAGTAATTATATTTTTTATTTTTTTTATTTTTTTTCTGTAATTTTTTATTTTTTTTTAAATTTTTTATTTAATTATTTTTCAAGTACAGTTTTCTATTACTCCCATCCCATCCCACCCCCCATCCTCCCCCCTCCCTCCCATTTCCACCCTTCTCAGTTGTTGTCCATGTATCCTTTATATAGGTTCCTCTAAATCCCTCCCTTATTTCCCCTGAAATTCCCTCCCCTCTCCCCTCCGGTCACTGTCAGCCTGTTCTCTATTTCAGTGTCTTTGGTTATATTTTGCTTGCTTGTTTGCTTTGTTGTTTAGTAATTATATTTTTTAAGCTCACCATCAAAGTTCAAGGTCCATTGCCCTTTGTAGAAATTATGCCTTTAAAATTTTCCTTAACAAAAAGAAATAATTCTATCCTGCCTCTGTAGACAGCAGAGAAGCCCCCATAATGCTGTGACAAAGGCTGCTGCTGGTTTCTCCCATCTTCCGTGCTTTCCCTGAGTCATAGAACCTATAGTTTGTCACATAGGCTCACAACCACACAAAGTATATTCCCAAGTTTCCATTGTAACCAGTTGTGAGTACATGCCAAGTAGATTCATTGATTTTGAAATAAATTAGTTTCAGCCTTTGATCCCAGCAGTAACTAGCAAAGATGTAGGCATACCTAAAGCAATGTAAATTTTTTTTATTTTTTAAAATATTTTATTTATTTATTTTTAGAGGGGAAGGGAAGGAGAGAGGGAGAGAAATATCAATGTATGGTTGCCTCTGCCGAGGACACGCAATGTATCGTGTGTCCCCTGCCGGGAACTGGCCTGCAACCCAGGCATGTGCCCTGACTGGGAATCAAACCTCCATCCTCTGGTTCGCAGGCCCATGCTCAATCCACTGAGCTACACCAGCCAGGGCAGCAATGTAAATTTTTATGCTTATCTTTCTATTTGCTACACTTTGCTATAACTGTGGACTACTTGGTTATTTCTCTAAAGTCTGTAGTTTTATGAACATACTCATTACAATCTGTTACATCGAACATGCATTAGATTTAAGTGTGTAATAGTGGTTAGTGGTAAAATATTACTAATTATAGAAAAATAATTTTTGAGCAATAAAATTTGATAACTGTAAATTAGGTAGAAAGTCTTATGAACATTTTATACTAATTTAGGGTTTAGATTCCTAAATATCAAATTATTAACCATAATGTAATTTTATAACTATGGATAAATAACTAAATATATGAAAAGGATATAGGTTGTCAAGGCAAGTTTATTGCTACCATTATGTATAACATGACACAGTTTAGACATTAGTTCCTTATAAAATGCTCTCTGCCCATAATGGGGGTGACATGAACATGAGTACAGTGCAGGGTAGAGGTAGATGCAGGGCAGAGGTAGATGCAAATAGTGGAGAATGGAATTCTACCTGGGGGAAGTGATCAGACTCCTGTAAACTGACTTTTGAGCTCATTAACAGCTTACATAAATGGTGAGTAAGACTGACTGACCTACACCATAGAAGACTGACTGTAAAGCCTTTAACTTCCACTTGCTCTTCTGTAAAAGTCCTGGTGGTCCCCTTATATGTACTATTTTGGGAAATATTTTCCCACCCCTCCGATAAATATATATGTACTTATTGCAGTCATTTTAGCTGCCTTTATATTTCAGTTGGTATATAAATGGTCTACAATCCCTTAAAACTTCTTGCAAGATATGAATCTTTTACTTTTTTGTGGGGATTATGTACAAGTAAATTCACTGAAAAAGAAATGCTGCTACTTTAGTCCTCACAAAATGAAGGCTTTGTGGTTTCTGTAGGACATACCTTTCTTTCAACACGTGAACATCATAAACAATATACCTTCCCCGAAAACTGCAATCATACGTGATTGCTGGAAATATTTTCTTTAATAAAAAAGTTAGCATGGATTAGTTTTTATCATAAATTATAAATTAAATATTGAAATTATACAGTCACTAATATTTATTTCAAAATAACTTTCTTTTGCAAAGTAAAACATTTTTATGATATTTAAATAAAATGAAGGCAGTGCTTAAAAAATTTACATAAAGATAATGTTTTTTATATTTCTTAATCTAGTATATTTAATTCATTAAATTTTCCACACAGATGGATCAAAACAGTGCCCCTTATTGTATATAAAAATAGTTTTAAATTATGGTATTTACAAGACCATTTATTTTAAAATTGAATGTGCAATGAAATATTTACTAATAATGAAATTTGAAGGCTCTTGTAAGTTATTGAAATATTCTGAATATACTCAAGATGATTTGATAATGAAGTCTTCCTTCAATATTAAATTAAAATTCAAATTAAAATCCTTAACTGAAGCTTTGCTCGTTAAAAAACACTTAGGCCACTTACTGTCTATAGAATGTATACACATTATTTCAGGAGGAAATACATGACCTCGATTATTACTAATATTGCTTCCTTTATCTGATATAGTTTAAATATAAAATATTATCTTTAATTACAGACATTTTATGCCTCTTTAACTGGGGATCAGTAAAATTAAGTACATCTATATTGGCAATGCTAAAACAACTAGTGACGAAAATTATCATAATTTACATTTAAACTGATGGTGGGAAGAGAGGGGAGTTTAGTTTTACCACTTAATTTTCACCGACACCTCTCTTTTTACCAAAACTTTCTTTCTTCTTTCCTCCTTTCCAGCTTTTTTCTTCTTTCCTCCCTCTTTACTTCCTTTTTCAGCCAGTTTCTTCTAGATTCTCTTTATTTCTCTATTTTGTCATCGCAGGCTCAGAAGATACAACAGTAAATATTTTTTAAAAAATTATTAGGCATTTCCTTCATTCATTCAACAAACACTCATTTAGCCCAGCTTTATACCAGGCATTGTGTTAAAGGAAATAGAGCAAAAAACATGATCAACATGAGCCCTAGCAAAAAAGACAGTCTTTAAATAAAGAATAAAAGCAATGTAACATCTTATAATATGAGAAGTACAGAGATCAGAGCAAAGACACCCAATATAATGTAAGTATCCAAATAAAACAGAAGTTATACTTAAACTAAAATCTGAAGGATTAGAGAGATGGATCAGGAATGTTTTGAAGAAAGAACAACATGGATGAAAGGACAGAAGAGAGAAGGTGTTCCATTGAAAACAATAAAGAATTTAGCTGTGGCTTTGTAAAAGAAAGTTCTTTGGAGGTTAAATGTTACTCTTTTTTTGCTCTATCAAGAGAAAAAAAGACTCATAAATTTATAATCACATCCAACACTTGGGGCAGTAATGATTGTTGTTTATTTAAAAACACTTCTATCTCTAATGAATAAAATTTGTCTTTGTGTTTGAAAGATGCAGGAAGTCTATGCCTGAAAGGTAATGAAAAGAAGAGAAAAATGTTCCTCAGAGATGTGATTCTTGTAGGGTAAAAGAAATTTCAGTTTGAGGCTAAAACTCCCTCCTAGGACCTCAGCCAGTGTAAGGATATTTATTTTCAATATATATTTTTAATAAAAATATATACTGTAAAATTCAGTCACAGCAGTACAGACAAACCCTTGCTCCCTTGGAACTGAAATTCAAATGGAAAATCAATCTAAGGGGCCAAAGGGACTTGAGAATAAAGGGAGTGACTTTGTCAGAGTAACTGAAAGTTGCCCTAAAGAAGCTGAACTCCTCTTTAAGGAATAGAGCCACCTACGCAGACATGCATGTCTGGTCAGAGGGTAGAGCACCAAAGGTCAACAGCGCCACTTGATAAGACAAGAAGTTTTGGTAGCAATGGCTATAGCAGATCACTAGACTCTGTCCTATTTGGTAGTAGACATTGAAGAACCTCTATTTTTCTCGAGAGTGTACCTTGGGAAATTGTTGAATCACTCCTGATTTGACATGCCTTCTGTGCAAGAGCCTCTGGCATCTTCTTTTTGATTTACACCCTGTCTTAGACATTTTTGTATTCACCTTTAAGTTCTAAACAACCAGACTTGTGGGTGTAGTATTTCCTTCCTTCAGCTCTTTGTGTCCAGAAAGGAAAATTAGATCTGTGCATGGATATGTAGAGGGTCATGCACAAGATAGACTGGGGAAAGGTATTATACATAAAGGAAACACAGTATGTGAATGAATGGAGACATGAAGAATATTAGGACCAAAAGTGCATATGTAGTTGGATGGAAGGGGTTAAAAGTGTAGTGGTTCTACTAATTAGAGGAGAGAGAAAGATTCAGAGTTCAAGCATGATTAAATGAGGGAAATCTGAATGGAGATCAATCAGCAAAATCTGATAATATTCTGAGAATGAATGATATGTATTTAAACTAACACAATGATATTTGGTGATTTAAAATTAATACAATAAATATGTGGAAGCTAGGAACTAAGCAACTGTGTTAATTTATGTCAATAAATTTAGAGCAAAGAAAAAGAATTGTGAAAAACATTTTAGATAATATTTACATAACTGCTTTACTTCATAAATGTTAATCATACATTTATTATGTCAGGCAATTCCCTGTACAGTGATGTTAATAATAAGCAAAAACACATATATTCCCTGATCTCATATAAATTCATTAGCTTTTATTGTGAATTTTTATTGTTTTGTACTTTGGCTTACATTAAATTCAAATTCTAAAAGTTTTGAGGTACTCACAAAAATGAAATAAAATACAATACTCAGCACATTAGTAAGAGTAACAAGACTGGCAGCACCAGCACTGGGGTTGAGACAGGACCAGCAGGAATCAGTGCTCTCACAGCTTGTTGGTGGGAGTAAAATAGCACAGCTTCTTTGGAAGAATGTTTTAACAGTTTTGTATAAAACAAAACATATACAACTTGACTGTAAATATCTGTTCTTGGATATTCCCCACTGAAAAAAGCTTATGTTTCCAAGTAATTTATATTAGAATATTTACAGAAGATTTATTTGTAGTAGTTATAAAACTGGACACCAACTAAGTATCTATCAATAGGAACATGGAAAATGAACTGTGGTATATATTTATATGAAACACTACTCAGTAATAAAAAAAAGCAAATCCTCGACATGTGCAGCAACATGAAAGAATTATAGTGTGTTATTCTGAGTGAAGGAAGCTTTACACAAAATATTACATGCTGTATTATTTTCTTTATATTTAGTCTGGAACAGGTACAATTAATCTGCTCTGACCACCCCTCCCCCCCAAAAATAGTAATGTCCTCTGGGGGCAGAAAAAGGAAGAAGCATAAGGGACCTTTCTGGGGTGATAATGTTTTATTATGTCGTGTTCTACGATAGCAGTATGGGTTACAGACACGCAAGCACTTCATTATATATAGATTTTACCTCAAAGGAGAAAATGAGCTATTAAAAATGACATAAAGTAGTGGTGTGAAATTGCTCTATAATATTTCGGTAAAAGAAGTGCTAGTGTACTTTGTTTTAAGTCAATTCAAGTTTTTTTAAAAAAAATCAATATAACAAGAACTTCCATTTTAGTTCTTTTCGTGAAGCTCCTGAAGATTATTTCAGTATTTAGGTAGTTTATGTGGTATTCTTAAAATGAGAGAGGGCCCTGGTTCCAATAGCCCAGTGGTTTATACTGTTTCACGTGGTTACTACATTGCTGTGAAGTCTGGTCCTCCATCTTCTCCTGGGCGCTGTTGCCTGGTGGACTCACTGATGCCAGGTCAGGTGTGTTCATAGTGATTAGTCTTCAAAGATGCTCTGTGGCCATGTCTCCCTGGTTCTATTTTCTAAGTGGACAGGGGCAAGATATATACCATTTGATAAAATTTCTACATCTTCACCCTCTTCCTGGTAGCAGCAAAACTTACTTTCTCCCCCCCTAAGTCTGGCCACTTGTGCTGTTGAATCTCACAGTGTCAGCTTTCCCCCCTCACCATCAAGTACCTAGTAACTTGTATCTTTAATCTGAAAAGAAAAATAAGCTATTAATAACCTTTTTTAAGCAGGCACTTCACTTTCATACTCTTCAAACCAAGGCCTAGCAAAATGTTGAAGAAGGAAAAAATACCTCTCATTCTTTTGAGTCCTTTAAGGACAGGGATCAAAATTCAAATGAATGCCTATTAAAAATTCTGCCAAAATAATGTCCCAATAGTTGCAAAATTATGAGACATACACTCAAAAAGCATGTGCCAAGAAAGAACTAATTTTAATTATTTGTGGTAATGGAGTCTTAAACCAATACATGTTCTGAGCATACCACCTAACTTGCATTTTTTGACTGAGAATCAGAGGGTGAGAGAAAATACTACTAGAACAAGGAAACTTTTACGTTTATAATTGCCATGATCCCAGCTTTGGGTCTGAATATTATGAGCTATATGAAGGAGGGATGTAAGACAGCTAGAATATCATCTTTTATTAATTTGAAAGAACCGGCTGCCTAACATTGGCCCTTAGTGTTAGACAAATTTAGTCACCTAAGAGCTGGCAAACCTATGCCAAGGAAAACTCCCCCTTCATGGGTAAATCAACAGACCCTCTCAAAAGGAAGGCAGCATAGAGCTGAGCCAAGCATGACTGGTTTAATTTCTCCAAGATTTATCACTCGTCATCAGTCATTTTCTCATGAGAAGAAAGAGCCAAGGGGGAAAGGAAGGCAGGAGCTGCGCACTGATGGAGGGCCCTCTACAAAGAGAGCACTGTCAGAAGTGGGGAGGAAGTGTTTCCAATGAGGAAACAGTAATGAGGTTTGGGTAAATGCTAACCAATTATTTTGGCCTTGATTTTAGCCCAGGGTGACCATCTGGGAGGAGAATTAAGTCATCTTTAATCTAAATAGGTTACAAGGTTTTTCACCTAAATTAATCTCTCTGTTTCTGACAAATACTCCATTGATGTGTGTAAATGAGGAAATGGAAATTTTCTAAACAAGATAAATGGATAAATGTATGGCATATTGGAAAGAAAGTGAAAGAATACATTCATGGAAATGACTTGGCATAGCTGTTCTAGGCCAACTATAATAGAAGAACCCTGCAGATCCATAAGAAGGAAAATGAGATTAGGATGTTCAAGGATAGACAATACAGGTGCTTCCAGAATCTGAAGAATGAAATGTAGGAACCAAGGTCAGTCAAGAAAGACTGAGCAGAAGAAAAAAATTAGCAGCTATAAATTAATAGAAAATTAGGTGGATGGACATAGGTACAATTCAAAGACGAAAAGACAGGCCAGACCAGGGGCTGAGCTCCCATTTATTGTTTATGTGAATGATGTGTTGAAGAACTACACTTTTTAAAAATATATATTTATTTTATTTATTTATCTTTAGAGGGGAAGGGAAGGAGAGAGGGAGAGAAATATCAATGTATGGTTGCCGCTCTTGCATCCCCTGCTGGGAACTGGCCTGCAACCCAGACATGTGCCCTAACTGGGAATCGAACCATGGTTGTTTGGTTCCCAGACCCACGCTCAATCCACTGAGCTACACTAGCCAGGGCAAGAACTACACTTTTTGTACCAAACCCCTTCTACCAACTGAGAATATAGCTCTAAATAAGGAAAACAAAATCTCTGTTCTTAAAAAGTTTTCATTCCATTTTAAAAAATCAAGGAAACAGGCAATAAACAAATTAAACACATAATTAATACAATAGAACATAATAATATAATATAACTAAAAGTATAACAATTGAAATAAATCAGGGTAACTGCTGATGCGATTGGATTTGGGTGGGCGGGTGGTGGGGCTGAAATGAATCTTGGGGAAGAGCATTCCAGATTGAGAGATTAAAAATCTTAAAGACCTGAGGCAAGATTGCACTTGGTGTGTTCAAGGAATAAGTGCTTCAAGGCCAGAGTGAGAGGAAAATGTAAAAGGTGATGTTGGAAGTTAGAATTTTCTAGTGTAAAGGTCCAAGTAATGATGTTATGTTTTAAGATGTTATCTGAAGCTCTACCTCTCCCTTTTCTTTTTTTCCTGAACATTCCATTCCTAAAGTGATGCCGCAGGGCAGAGTTAGGTGGGCATGCACACCTGAAGGAGTAGGCCGTGGTAGGTTAGTGCAGGTGTAGAAGCTTAGATGAGGTCAAGAGAAAATACCCATACGAGTACTGAATTATGTGGGGTCTAGTCATGGCAGAGATGATTTTCAGAAACTCATATGTGGATGTTGGGGCCCCAAAGTGGTGTGGAGGGCATAGGAGAAATGAAGGCAAACCTGCTACAAAGAATAGGGAATGATAAAATAAATAAATATATTTAGAACAACGAGAATCAGATTTTTGTCTATAGGAACTAGAAATAGTATATGGACTCATGTTTTTTATTGTTATTCTATTACAGTTGACCAAATTTCCCCCTTTTGTCCTCTTCTGCCAAAGCCTACCCCCCTGCTTCCACAGTCCATCCCCACACTGTGGTCCATGTCCATGGGTCATTCATACATGCTCTTTACCTAGTTCCTTCCCCTTCTTTCCACAATTATCCATCCCTCCCCTCTGGCTACAGTCAGTCTGTTCCAATAGAACCATCTCTTGTTCTATTTCATTCATTAGTTTATTTTGACCATTAGATTTCTCTTACAGGCGAGATCATATAGTATTTGTCTTTCACCAACTGACTTATTCCGCTTACCACAGTATTCTACAATTTCATCCATGTGATTGCAAAAGGTAGGGGCTCCTTCTTTCTTTCTGTCGTGTAGTATTCCTTTACATGAATGTACCACAGTTTTTCTGATCACTGATCTACTGATGGGCACTTAGGCTGTTTCCAGCACTTAGCTATTGTAAATTTCTCTGCTATGAACATAAGGGGGCTTAAGTTCATTTGAATTGGTGTTTCAATGAATTCATGAATTTTAATAAGTATAAATAACTGTATTCATATGTATAACTGTGTGTGCCTTAAAAATATCTACATACATACATTTTATATTTCTGGACACTCAGAATGCCTGGGAACAGCAATACCTCAGTACCAACTATCACATTTAGCCCCTTGACCTTAGCTTGTAAATACCATTCTCCAGTAAAAGAAACCAGGACTCTTTGGAGAAATGGTTGATTCTAGAGCTGGGTCAGTGAAAGTACAATAAGAGTCTGGAATAACTTCTTGTGCCAAAAGCAAAGAAATTGCTCAAAGAATAATAAATAAATATCAAAATGATAAAGAATGTGCTTGAAAAAACTTCCACTTGCCAAACATAGAACCCAAATAAATGCTATTTATACATTATAACCCATTATTCAATGGAATACTGAGTACGGCTATGGGCAACAGGATGCACTGCAAGTTTGATGACGGATGACATAGCTAAAGTTCAAGGTATCTCCCATAAAATAGTAATTGAAAAAAAGGAGCCTATTTCCTTAAAGAAGTTAATCAATTAATCAGAGTGACATCATTGGTAATGAGACAAATCAAAACTGGAAGTCACCTAATAAGATACAGTCACATCAGACTGTCGCTTTTTATAATATGCCTTTCAAATAAGCATAACCTGAGCAAGAAAACATAATTTAATTCAAAATAAAGGCACATTTTCCAAAATAACTTCAAAATTTTTGAAAGTGTTGAGGACATGGAAGTCAGGGAAAAACCTGAAGAAGTGCAGTAAACTGAAGACTAAAAAGAAAGAGACATGGCAAGTGTGATATATTTTGCTGATCTGGATCATTAGCTAAAAAGTCAATTATTTGGACAATTAGTGGCACCCAAATGAGGTCTGAGAATTAGATTGTAGTAACACCAAAGTTAAGGTCTTAATATTGATAAATGAACCATGGTTACGTAGGAGAGTGCTCTTTTTTCATTAGGGAGCATTCAAGTTGGCAACTTATTCTAGAATTGTTTAGGAAAAATGTTAGTCTTAGTTTTGAACATTATGTACATATGACATTTTGTTGAACATTTTATATACATTTAAGATTGTCATAAACTGAATAAGAATGAAAATTGTGGTGAAAAGCCATGGGTGGTTTCCTTCAGGGGATGAAATTATCTTTCTAATGTTTTAAAAGAAACATCATGGCTTCTGTGTAGGCAAGATGCTTGTTTTGAGGATGGAGAATGGACAAGTGTCAAATAATAGAGAGAAATTGAGGTGCCATTGCAACAACTTAGAGGAAGATGGTGGCAGCTTGAACTAGGGATATAATGGAGGAGGTGGTAAGCATCAGTTAGAGTTTAGTTATATTTTGAAATAACCTAAAAAACTTGCTGGATGTGGAGTATGTAGGAAAGACAAAACACAGGAGGATTTGGCCGACGAGGTTCTCAGACCCAGAGACACTGACTGCTGCAGCATCTTTAATCTATGTATCTTCATCTTCTGGTACTACTGCTGTCAGATCTTAAAGATGAAGTAAAAGGCAACTGTAGTTAAACATTATTTTAAGTTATTGAGATTTAAACTAGTCATGAGTTATAGAACTATGTCATGTACAAAAGCCTTAACAAAGATATCACTGTTATATTCCATCAACAAGGGTGTGGGAAGGAATATAGGATAATCATTGGAGTAGATACTAGGGTATTAGACAGAAATGGTTTTAGGTTCTAGTCAAGGCAATTAGAATTTTGGATAAATTGCTTAAAATCTAGAAACTCAGCATTCTCATGTGTACAATGTGAATAATATCTACTGCATAGCATAAGGATTAATTGATAATATACAGTGGTTAGCATTGAGCTGAGCACTTTTAGTCACTATTAGTAGTAGTTAATAGTAGTGGCAGAAGTAGCATTGTACATTATCTGCAAAGAACAGGACCTACTTATTTTAATGTGTTCCTTCCTAATCCAATTTTGTATTCTCTATATACTCCAGCTAATCATTATGCTAAAGCTCGTCTGAAAACAGTTGTTCTTAATTGTAAAATTGAAGTGCGCCCCATTAAGCTCTTGCCGAGCTGCTTTTGAGCCTCTTGATGGCTTGGAATGTGGGGATGCATCCACATTTTCTGCCAGTTCTTTTTATCTTTTCTCTTTAATGCTGTCCCTTCAGTGCTTCAGCTGCTAAGTGTTTCTAGCATATGTCTGATATAATTTTCTAATGACTGATGCATTGTTCTCAGTACTGATATGTCAGCAGGAATGCCACCTGTGTCTGGGCATTTGGGGCCAAGGAGATTGTGTATTTCACTGAAGCAAGATGGAAAATGTAGAATTAAGTAGAAAGAAGCATTCTAGTTCTGACCATTAACTTCTGATATTTAATGTTGTACCAACTGTAGCTGCAAAAATAAAAACAGTGAAAATTATATGAGCTTTGTAGTTAACCCACAGAGATTTGAAATATTGACTGTTTTTAAAAAAATTGCAATATTTCAAATTTTATATAAATACATGTACATTTATTCACTATTTGTGAATGCATACTTTGTGCCTAGCATTTTTGGGGGGGTGCTGGGGATAGTGTTCATAGTCTCACTTTCACAAGCCTAAAGCCTATGTTACAGCTACAGTTTTACCGTATCACGTCTCCCAGCTTCAGAGATACCAAGTTGTTTCATTGTGATATATCAGCAAGAGTTAGTGTTACCTGCATCCATGTTGAAACTGGNATTCACTATTTGTGAATGCATACTTTGTGCCTAGCATTTTTGGGGGGTGCTGGGGATAGTGTTCATAGTCTCACTTTCACAAGCCTAAAGCCTATGTTACAGCTACAGTTTTACCGTATCACGTCTCCCAGCTTCAGAGATACCAAGTTGTTTCATTGTGATATATCAGCAAGAGTTAGTGTTACCTGCATCCATGTTGAAACTGGTTGAAATTCTTGCTGCCTGTATAACCTCTGTAAATCACTTAACCATTGTGAGTTTCAGGTATGACTCATATAAAATGTGCTGGTCCACCCCTGAAAAAATGAACACGGAATTCTAGCCAGGCTTCTAGACATTCACAAGGCATTATGAGAAGGATGAGGACCCTGTATATAAATTTTGATCCAAGAGTCAGCCTGCACAATCATGGTAGCGTGAAGCTTGTGGTCTGGATTTACAACTTGTGTTCACAAAATTCAATTTACTTGATACCAAAGTCATTGCAGCAATGGAAGCATGTGGTCCTTTAATGACTCCAGGAACTAAGTTTCTAAACCTGGTGTTGGGCTTTACACTACTTCTTTTTGTTGCCATCAGGTTGGTATATCATGTCATCTCCATCCTCTGGACCAAACACATTGTTACAGATTCTCAGATTCTTCCACAGAGAAACCCTTAACTGTTTACCACGGGGCTTCTTACGCTGTCTCATGTAGCAGCCTTTCCATTTCCATGGCCATGCCACTGAGTGTTTGTGGGTTTGAGCTATAGACAAGACCCGTCCAGTCCTTAGAGAACTAGATCTCGAATGTGGGTTTGCTGGGTGTCTTTGGGGTTAGAAAAGAGAACATAAATTTTAGGCTTATGTTCTTTGCCTTATGCCTATCAACAAAATGGTAAATGTATTTTAAAAAAGCATGCAGCAAGGCTGGCGTCAGTGGGAAATCACACATAACTTTCTTTTTGCTCAAATTATCCTGTTTACCTAAGCAGTATGTTAAAGAATAGTTATCTTTAGGTCTTTGATCTTCGTCTGCTCAGAGATGAAAGTGCCCATCTATGTATTTAATGAAGTCACAATACATTTTTTTCTGTTTTTTTGGTTGTACATTTTGCATTGTGATTGTCATTTAAAATTAAATAAAAACCAAAACCTTATCCCAGCTCTCTATCTGAACATTCAATAATTTCAGTACACATCCCATAGAAAGAGATCATCAGCCAACTAAAGTGGTTCCGGCTTAATGTCTACGACACTCTAACACATCAGTGCATGTTATGTTCTTGCATCCCTTAATAGCTGCTGACACTCTTATTTCTGTACTTATTTACTCACCTTTCTTTACCAATTTCACTAGAATAGCAGCTACTTGTCTTTCTTGTTTGCAATGAAACCACTGTGGTTAAAATAGTGCCTAGAAGACAGCATACTCACTATTTTAAATTAATGAAAAGGTCACTCTCCTTTAAGTAAAATGAAATTAAATGTTCTAGAAGGGATTGCTTTGAAAAGAAACAGAATTTTCTTCACCTACCACTTGCTATAAGAAGAGAGAATATTTATATTACAAAATAATTATTTTATTAATCTTAAAGTAAACTTTATTTCATTTCAATTAAGTTCACTTTCATTTAAGATTTCATTAATCAAGACATTCAGTTAACTAGGTATTATATATATATTTAAGTTCATAATGAAAGTACTGAGAATTCACAAGATTCTGAAGTATTTTCTTGTCTACAGAAAATGAAAATGTATTTAATATAATTTTAGAGGTTAAAGGAATGATTTAAATTTCTCTTCATTTATTATCAGTAATCTATTTATACATGAAGGATACTTGATGTCCTTTAATTGGAATATTTTATTATTGCATCCCATTTATTAATAATACAATATACCTTTCTACCTTATATTTGGTGAGCCTTGTTAAAAATATCAATTTTCTAAAATTATTGTTATTCAATAATTAAAATAGGACAACTTTGAAAATAGGACAACTTTGAACTAGATAATGACAAGTGGTGCTGTTTGTATCTGGACTTCCCTTGAAAAACTTCATTTACATACATGTAAACTCCATTTATATACATATGATATTATGCATTTATTAAATAAGTTAATTTTCAGACCCCAACTGGAAACTATGCAATTATTAAAATCCTCTGGTAGATCAAAAACAGTAGTAATTTTTGTTGCCTTATGGATTTTTGATGTGGTCGAACTTCCCAAGGACTTGGAAACTACTTAATTTTCCAACACCAAACCTTCAAGTGTGACTTCATAATTTCTGCTCCCATCTTTCCTGTGTATAACAAAAGTGGTCTATGTTCTTAATCCAATTTTCTCTCTCTTCTAAAGAATTTTGCTTCTTGAATTTAGCCACTTTCTCTTGACTCCTCAACTCATTTCCTAGTTTCCTGCTCAAACCTTTCAAACAAGATATCTCCACCCGAGCTTCTCAATTGCGGTGGTTCCTCAGACCCATAGCTGAAGGTCCAGAGGGACCTTCCAGGCCGGCAGCCTCCTGGCCTGCCTCTGGCTGTTGGCTCCCTTATCAGTTTATCTTGATGTGCACATGATGTTTTGTGTTTTCAGAGAACATGATTTAATTAAGCAGGGGAACACTAATCTATACACAGTCTAATTTTGACTTTGTGACATCCTATTGTCATTCATTTTATTTATTGGTTCATTTATTTATTTGTACAATTTTCATACCTGACTGCTAGGCCGCCATTCACAGTGAAGATCTGTGTCTGTGAGTTATGCATATATGTTCTTTGGCTAACCCTTTCACCTTCTTTCCTTCTTTATGTTTCAGAGAGTCCCTTAGCATTCTTTCCTATTCATAGGACAATTTCTTTCCTGCATTATTTTATCCTGCTCTTTTTTCAGAGTACTTTTTCCACATTGTAAAAAATATTTTAAAAGATTTTATTTATTTATTTTTAGAGAGAGGGGAAGGGGGCAAAGAAGAGAGAAACTTCAATATGAGAGAAACATCAATAAGTCGCCTTTTGCAAATGCCCCGACTAGGACAAAACCCACAACCCAGACATGTGCCCTGACCAGGAAATGAACCGGCAACCCTTTGTTTGACAGTATGATGCCCAATCAGCTGAGCCACACTGGTCAGAGCTATAATTAAATATTGTTACATTAGTTTACTCATTTGTGTGTGTTACCAATGAATGAATGAATGAAAAGGGCAAATATATACAATTTAATATATGCAACTTTTATCTTTTATCAACCCTTTGTTATTTTTTGGAATACAAACAATGTTGTTATGAAAGAGAAAGAAAGAATATAGAAATATAGTAAGCCAGGATAAGAGAAGCCGTCGAAAGTTGATAAACCTGCCTTTTATAAAATCTCAGTACTATATGAGAAGTAAATGATACATATCATTGTTATGCTTTGTAGAAATTTTATTAAGGTTTGGGTGTATCTACTGTTTTGTATGTTTAGCATTCTTTCCCCCTTCCCTTGGGACACTACACTTTCCCTCCAGAGATGAACATGTATCATGGTGCCTCACTTACGAGACCAGAAGTGGCCTAGGCAGGCCCATGAGATTATGAAATACCTCTGGGAACTGTGCTGGATCCAGGACTGACAGGTGCACCAAAAAGCGTATCTTTTTCTTAGAGATTGACATAATGCCAATTAGAATCCTTTCCTGCGATTGACATAATATCACCACTAAATACCTGCAAGCCTACAGCTCTGTGACCATTTTGCCCCCTCGAGAAGACCTAATTATAAACTTGCAAACACAGAGGGCAAATGTGTGACATATGACATAGAAAAGTCTCCTGCCCTGGCTGGTGTAGCTCAGTGGATTGAGCACAAGCCTGTGAACCAGAGGATCATGGTTTGATTCCCAGTCAGGGCACATGCCTGGGTTGCAGGCCAGTTCCCAGCAGGGGACGCACGAGAGGCAACTGTACATTGATATTTCTCTCCCCCTCTCCTTCCCTTCCCCTCTTAAGATAAATTAATAAAACCTGGAAAAAAAAGAAAAAAAAAGAGTCTCCATGGCATCCTTCCACCCTCTGGATCCAGTAGGTCTCAAACGCTTCTAGATTTTTCAGTTATATGAATCCATTTTATTAGCTTAATATAATTTGAATTGATATACTATAATATAAATTTTCATAAATTTATTGCAATGATTGCTCATAACATATCTCAAAAACCCATTTTCAAATATACTTGTCATCAAAGCTAGTACGTGTGCCACTTCACAGATGATTTCTACATTGGCCAATTAGGGGGACAAATAAAAGAAAATGGTAAATGTTTACACATTGGCTTTAAATAGTAATAGTTATTTATTAAACTTTGATGGAAGGGACAGGAGAAATGACCCATGAGAACTTTTCTTTAGCTACATCAGGTTAGGGCTGAAGACTCTCCTGATATCATGTTATTTTTACGAAGACCACTGCTTCTGAAACAGTACAACATGTTCATAAAGCCACAGTATAAACATTTTTCCAACCCCAAATCTATCCATTTTAGTTCCAACCCCATGCTTGCTGGCATGAGCATCTGTCATTCATATATAAAAATTCATATGTAGAGCGATTTCCATGCTTTTGCTTGACCAGTGTTTTTCATTTTGTATTAACTTACACTTTTAATCTAAACCTTTATTTAATGTGTACACTTACCTAAAAGTTCATAAAGTATAAGTTAAGTGTATTAATATAAATTATTCTTTCAGGCAAGCCTGAAATTGCTCTGGCTGAGGCGAGAGTGGAAGATGCAGCTGGGCCTTTCTGTTCACCTCCCTCCTCTGTTACTTTTGGGAAGGGCGCAGGGCTTACTCGGGCTCTTTGAAATCCACTAGGGTTATTTTCAAATGTGGACCAAAGTGAAAAGGTGACAGGTAGATTTAGAATCCTGCCTAAAGAGTATATTTTTTATTATAGTCACATCATTTGTTAGATATATTGTCTTCCTAAATGCCACAAATTGAGAAGCAAGCTTTTGTTCTGTTTGTTTATTTCTCTAGTAACAATTGATTCCAGATGTGTGGGCTGGCTCCTGGCATGCAGGTCTGTTCACTGAAAAGGTGGCAATGATTTGACAGTTACGACAAGGAATTTGTTTTGCCTGAGTGATAATATACTTAACAGAACTTTAAAAAATTGATTCTTATGATTAGGTGATTAACGAGAACAGTATGTTAGAAAATACTGTCTGCTGAGATCTGAAATACAGTGAAGGTTCAAAAGAGTTGCCTTATGTGCCAAAACAGTAATAATTCAGAATCATCTAAAATAGACAGATCGGGCTAGTGGGAACTGGCGTGAGAAATTTTCTTCTGGTAAGTAGTTTACTGTTTAGTAAGCGATTGACTGGTTCCACAACTGTAGCAGCAACTCTCCCTTTTTTCTTTCTGGCTGACTTCACATGATCAAATAGTCTTCACAAATAGTCTTCTTAAAGAATGTGCTGGAAATAAAAAGACAAGAAATTACACTTCGAGTAAGGCTATACCCTGGCTGGGGAGATGCACTGAAAACTTCACTAGTGGCCCTGATCAGTGATAGAATAGGAGCTAAACTGTCATGAAGCTTCCTAATCTGCCCCCCTTTACTCCCTTCTTCTGTTCGGTACCTAATCTACTTTAGATTTGTTTCTTCCACTAGTCTACAGAATCCATTCTTTCTCAAAGATTAGCAGATATGTTTATTAAGGCCCCCTGGGTGCTGAGTATTATAAATGCTTACTAGATAATTCATCACTTGAGTATCATAAACCAAGTTCCCACATAATTTAGGTCTCTTTCTGGGCTGTCTTATAACATTCTGTTGATCCCTATGTCTGTCCCGCCAACAATACCTTAGTGTTTGAGTTATTACAGAGCTGTTAAAATAAATGAATACAAATATGTATCAACCTGAAAGACCTCAAAATGCTACATAATGGCATATATAGCATAGTATCACTTAAGTAAATTTAAATTGATATGAAGAAATTTTATGCATTATTTATAAGTAAATAATTAAAGCAGTGTTTCTCAAAGTATGGTCTGAGAACCCCTGGGGCCCTCTACATCTTTTTAGGTCCAAGAAATCCTTCCTTTGCCTGCGACATATCTGTGCCAGGCCAGCTTTATATAATTGAAATAAAACCACACATCACAGTAGATTTTATGCAGAAGTGGAAGTGAGAGTTTCACTTTATTCTATTTAGGCAGACATTAAAAATGTTTTAAGAAATGTAAAAAAACCCTACTTTTAACATTTTTTTCCTTTTGGAAATTTAGTTGTTTTTCATAAAATGCTATTTATGATAACATGCCATGGCTTTATTAGTTTATGTATTTGAAGTCAATTAATATATAATTTCTCAAGTTTAATATCTAATATGATAATAGAAATAACCAAAAATAATTAAAATGTTTTGCTCCTCAATAATTTTAAGTGAGTAAAGTTGTCTTGGGAGCAGTTTGAGAACTGCTGAGTTAATAATAAAAATATACAAACCAATTTTGATAGTCATTGTTTTCAGTCACTGATGACTGAGGGAATTGTTGATTCTGGGGAGGAAAATAAAAGGGAAATTCACCTTCATCAACCATGTTCTAGTTCTTCGTAGAAGACATGAAGAAGTAATGACAATGTACAAATACTTGCATTTCACATCATTTATATTTGGTAAGAGTAGTATTACCTAATACTTTTTAAATTTGACTACTTAATTTTTTTGTAAAGTTGGTATGGAGAATAGTTCCTTTTCCTAGGGTCACAGGCCTGTGCTCAGTCCAGTGAGCTACACCAGACAGGGCTAAAATACTTTTCAAATAAGAATCATATCTTAGTTTTTGGTGCAGTGCTCTGAAAACAATTAAGCAAAATTGATTTTTAGTAGCCTAGCAAAAGCCTGTGAGTTTGCTTTAGGTATTTTTTTTTTAAATCTAAAGTAGTATCTGTATTTCAGGCAATAGAATAGTGTCAGGAATCAAACATGAATTTGGCTTAGTTTTTATGCTAATCTGTTCAACAAATACATTTTTACAAAGCTTGTAATACTGTCTATTGTAAAACACCTCAAAGTTAGGGCTCTTTCATACTCCAGTTTTTGTTTTGTATCAAAAAAGACATACCCAGGAGCATATCATGGAGAGAGCCTCAACTGAGAGTATTAAAAATAGGTTCTGTTCTCAGGACCTTCCCTACTGAGACACTGTTGTTTCTGTCAAATCTCTTAAGTGGCAAAAATCACAAAACTGCTCTATATGGCTCAACTAAAGGAAATATTTACAGTAAAGATTGAGCAGTATGTCTCAGGGACTATTAGGTACAGAAAATGAGGCAGGCTACAAGGAACTGTGATAGAAATGGAGATTTAAAAAGTTAGGTATATCACTCTTCCTAGAGATTTATCATACTTTCAGCCTCTACTTCTCCTTTTGTGTCTTGACCCATCATCCACTGAGAAGACTGTCTTCCTTTACTTGTTCAAAATGTGGACCTTTTTACTTCCACATGGTTTTGACTTCCATGTTATTCACTCTAGTCTTAATCAGATATGTTTTATCCACTCAGGAATACTCTAAGATCACAGGAAGGTTGGATGGCTTTTGTTCTTACCACGAATCATCAACTTAAAAAGCAATGCATCTGTAGATAGATACAAAGCATGCAATGTAGATAGATAACTATGCAGATGTTCATATTTCATTGCACGTGACAAAACTGAGTCAGATTTTCTCACTAGATACTGCAGTTCTCGCTCCAAACTCCTCAACCTTCTAATTCTTGGACTCCTTTTTAATTTTTTTTTCTTTTTGTATCACTTTCTATTGTTCAGATTTGTAGGGCTATAGAAGTACCAATGGTGGAGAGGTTGGACCAGGAAGTTGTAGACACACACTAGATTTATTGAGCACGGAAGAATTTGGATTTTATTGCATAGATAATGTGAATCCCAGAATGTGTTAGAGTTGACCACTATATTTAGAGTTTTCTATTTATACAATTCAAGTATGCCCTGGCTGGGTGGCTTAGTTGGTTAGAGCATTGCTTTGTACACCAAAAGGCTACAGATCTGATTCCCAGCCAGGGCACATACCTAGGTTGTGGGTTTGATCCACAAAGAAATTGGCAATACCTCCCTCTCTCCTCCCTTCTCCCTCCCTCTTCCTTCCCCTTTCCTCTCTTTCTAAATCAATAAACATATTATCAGGTGAGGATTAGAAAAATTTAAAAATACAGGTATAACTAGTACCTTTATATATTCTGGGTTTCTTAAGGATTTTCTCTGTAACTCAGTCAGACTTACCATGTTTTATAAGTAATAACAAAGTTGATTCTTTCAAAAATAAAATATTTATCAATATAAAAAATTAATAGTGTGCTACTTTTTATAACTAAAAAATGCTTTCCAGACAATTTTTATATTTGGAAGGAATCCTTAAATGCAGGCACTTCAGAAGTTGGTCAAAGTTTTGTTGTTTTATTTTTTTGTCAGTCATAGTGCTTTGAATGTGCTGTTCCTGAAAATATTTTTTGCACCAAACATGCAAGAAAACTAACTTAGGAAACAAATTAGCTAAAACATTGTGAATTAACATTGCTTCAAATTCACTTACATAAATTTACATTTATCTGCTATGTTGTTTGCATATAATTAATGGAATGGAAGCTGTGTTTGAAAGCATGCAAAAGTCCAACAAGAAAATAAAATTGTAAGTACACTGCAGGAGGCAAAGTAATAGGGTCAGCGTTTTACTATTCATTTTTAAATATGTCTGTGACTAAATAGCAAAAGACAAATTTTCCCTACGTATGCTCAGGCTTGTCCAAAAGAACTTTACATGATAATTGAAATATTTTGTATCTGCATTGTCAGTAGCCACTGGCCACATGTAACTGTTGAGCATTTGAAAGGTGACTACTGTGTCTGACTGAGTTTCTTATACTATTTAATCTTAATTTAAATATAAATAGTGTAAGTTATCTAATTTTTGATGTATACAGCCAATTTATATCACATGGGGCACAAATATCAATAATTAGGAAATCTGAAGGGTCAAGTAGAAGCCTTAAAATTAGTAGCATCATATTCCCTATGTTCAGTACTATTTTCTCACTTAAATGTGACCTACTTATGCTACAATAATTTGGCATTAAATATAAAGAATGTGTTCTTTCCAAACTCTTGTCTTTTCTATTATTTGTAATGTTTATTAACAATAAATGAACTCCTTCATACAATAAGGGGAGACCATGAAAAGAAGGCAAATTCAAGGACAGACTTTTTTTGTGGTTCTTTTGTTTTTTGTTTTTTCCCCCAATTTTTTTATTTAATTATTTTTCAAGTACAGTTTTCTGTCTATTACTCCCATCCCATCCCACCCCATGTGCTCCCCCCTCCCTCCCATTTCCACTGTTCTCAGTTGTTGTCCACGTATCCTTTATATATTATATATAAATATATATATTACATGATATATTTATATATTATATATAAATATATAAAACACATATAAATTATATATATTCTTATATATAAATGTGTATGTGTGTATGTATGTATATATGTATGTGTGTGTATATGTATATATATATATATATATATATATATACATATAAACTCAACACTATAAGTTAAAATTCAGGTGTGATCAGGATGACTACACACCTACTTACTTTTCTTTTCCTGAGGTAAACAAAAGAAAGGTAAAATATTCCTGGGTATCAAACGGCAAATGAAATACACGATTTTAAAATTCCTTTCTGATGTAGGTACCTTTTCAACTCTTTCAGTAGCAGCAGCAGCCCACAACAGAAGACAGAAAACCAGCCCTCTATCTCTCTCTGCCACTGGCAGGTGTCGGTGTTTTGAGGCTCTAACCTCCTACGAATTAGTGTTGAATCTTGAGCATCTGTGTGCAGGTTTTGTAATCAGAGTTTGGTTTAAATACTAATCCTGATACTTTCCATCTGTGTAACATTGGGTAAATAGTTTTACATTGTATGTTCAGTGAAAATTTTGGAGTGAGATTGGGGGGGAAGAAAATGCAGGTCATTCTTTTGGCAGAATCCAAGTTCCTGGTCTTCTGAGCTCAGCGTTGGCCCTGTAAGCACAGAGCAAAGCACAAATGGTGTGAGGTCTGGATAAAGGAACCGGAAGTAGTTTGGCAGTTGGCAGACAAAACGTGCCGACAGCACCCTTAAAATAAATAAATAGAGAAAAGGCATAAATGAAAGAAAAAAAACAAGATATATACAGAAGAAGTGGTCAAGGAAAAATGGAAGGTAGGGAGTTGCGGTGACTCAGTAACAGATCAAAAGTTGGACCAGCTAATTTGGAAGAATGTATGTAGATACGTACGTATTAATTTTTGTTTGTGAAGTGCCTATTTGCATGACACAGCTATACTAAACCTTTGGAATTTGCAAAAGAGAAAAATATTAAGAATTCTGTAAATATGACCCTAAAGTAAAAGAGAAATTTATGTGCCAGTCATTAAAGATTATCCTCCCAAACACAAATAGATCAGAATTCCACAGGGCTTACTTTCTCTTTTTTCATTTATTTTTCTTTTTTGTGTGTGTATGCTGGGGAAGCAGGGACTCATGTGAATAAATAGATCTAAGTGGGTGTGGGATGGACTGTGCAGAGGGTGCTTCTCCGTGGGGCCTTTGATGATAAATAACTTTGCAATGCAGTGATTAAAGGCAGGGATGAACTTTGCAGCAAGACTGTGTAAATATTACTTCAGCTCTTATGCGGTATGTATTTGAACAACGTTCAGTATATTTTTTCTTCCTCTTTTTCTTGGTGCGTTTGTTAGATAAATCTAAGTCCATTTGAATGACACATTGGGACTTACTACTTAAATACGATAAATTCTGTGGTCCGGTGGTTTAAATCAGCAATTGTCAACTGGTATGCTGCAGGAAATTTTTTTAAATTAATTAATTTTTTCCCAATTGTTTTTATTTAATTATTTTTCAAGTACAATTTTCTGTCTATTACTCCCATCCCATCCCACCCCCGTGCTCCCCTCCTCCCTCCCATTTCCACTCTTCTCAATTGTTGTCCATGTATCCTTTATATATGTTCCTCTAAATCCCTCCCCTATTTCCCCTGAAATTCCCTCCCCTCTCCCCTCTGGTCACTGTCAGCCTGTCTTTGGTTATATTTTGCTTGCTTGTTTGTTTTGTTGTTTAGCTTCCTGTTAAAGGTGAGATCATATGGTATTTGTCCTTCAACACCTGGCTTATTTCACTCAGCATAATGCTTTCCAGTTCCATCCATGCTGTTGCAAAAGGTAGGAGCTCCTTCTTTCTTTCTGCAGCATAGAATTCCATTGTGTATATGTACCATAGTTTTCCGATCTATTCATTTACAGACAGGCACCTAGGTTGCTTCCAACTCTTGGCTATTGTAAATTGTGCTGCTATGAACATTGGGGTGCATATGTTCTTTGGGATTGGTGTTTTAGGGTTCTTAGGATACAATCCTAGCAGTGGAATTGCTGGGTCAAAAGGCAAGTCCAATTTTAGTTTTCTGAGAAAATTCCATACTGTTTTCCATAATGGTTGTACTAGTCGCTGCAGGAAATTTTAAAACATGCAATGTCTGAACTCTTTTCCCTTAGGCTGTCCAATAAAAAAAATGACAACAACCAACACAGCAAGAGCCATCCTGTGTAAATAAATCAACATTATATGTATTTTTTGTCAGATTGGTAAAAATACCAATATTTTTGTTGTGCCACAGAATTTTAGTAATTAGTTTATGAGATGAAAAGTATAGAAAGTAAATTGCTGGTTTAATTTAGAGCATTGTGAACACTATATCAAGACTTTTTGTATATCACTTCTATAGTTATTGACCATTTGAAATTGAACAAATATATCTCAGCCACAGTTGCATCATCTATAAAATGAACATAATTATCATAATATAGTTAGCACAAGCACACAAGTATGAAGATTAAATGAAATGATCCACATAAAGCTGTTAGCAAAATGCTTGAATACCTGCATGTTCCAAAATTACTCCCTGTAACAGGGGTGTCAAAGTCATTTTCACTGGGGGCCACATCAGCCTCACGGTTGCCTTCAAAGGGCCAAGTATAATTTCAACTCCTTAACAGTTAAGGAGTAGTTACATTTATACAGCCCTAAAATTATTTTGGCCCTTTGAAGGCAACTGCAAGGCTAATGTAGCCCCTGGTGAAAATGACTTTGACACCCCTGCCCTATAACTTAATACATTATAACTTATAAATTATATATTACCCACTATTGTATCCCTGTAAACATGAATGTAGTTACATAGGGAACCTCAACTTACAAATGGATGTTTTCTATAATTTATTTTTAGTTTTTTAAAACATCTAATACATAAATAATAGGTTTATATAGTAGCTCACAGGCAATTTTGATACCTTAAAGTAGTTGAAAATAACTACAATTTAAAACAGACAATATTTAATGAGAAATAAAAACCAGCAAATAAAGGAACCAGTATATAGAAAATAGTGTCCACTTATTAACTTACTAACTCAAAGAAGAACTTGAGAGCATTTATTTTTAACATTGCATTTTGATGTTAATAATATTTTGTTCCAAGTGTCTATTTTTGTTTTGCAATGAAAAATATTAGTTAAATTACAGCTTCTAAAAATCTTGTCTATGCTTGTTTGTGTGTCTTTCAAAGAAACCGTATACTAAGTCAAATTTGATAATAAAAAAGTTTTAAATCTCTAACACTGATGGATAAGGATTATGCATTTGATAATGGGATCAGTGGGAATAAGACTGTGTACATAAGCAAAGAGAAAAAATAAAAAGATAATATGTAGAATAATCAATTATTTGGTTTCTATTTTTAGATATAAATTTCAGTCAGTCCTATGAATTTATTTAACATCAAGTATGTCCCCAGGCAGATTTACTCACCTGCCCAGATATCCTCCCTGATCTTATTCCAACCATTAAAAAGAAAAAAGGAAAAACCTAGACTGAACAGAAGAAGCAAGAGAAAGTATCTTGAAATAATTAAAACATTTTCATAATTTGAGTAAACATGTTGGGGAATCCTGCTCCTTGGTTTCTTAAAGTAAGTTGTAATTTTAAATAAAATGTTATCCAGTAGCCTTTAAAACTAACAAACACTTTTTTAAAATAATAAATTCTTATTTTTAAAAAACAGCAACCTGCTTCTTTGGTTAAAAAACATATTTTCAAGATTGTTTACAAACAACACATACACACATAGGCACACACAAATATATCTACACTGATAAATTATTTTCAGCTTTCTTAGTAAAGGATAGCATTAAATTTTTCATCAGCATAATATAAGATGATTAGTTAAACATAACAATCTGAAAAAAGATAAAATAATTTAAAGAAATATATTCCTTTAAAAACATATTCCATTAAAGCTATATTCCCACTACGAAGCAAATATGTAATCCATTCCATAATAGAAAGAATAAGATCATTTTTAACATTTTTATTACAAATAGTATTTTCATCCTTACTTGTACATTTTATCAACTAGCAGTATGGCCTATAAAAATATTTTCATTGTTTAATTTGTGGTGGTAAATAGTATAAAGATGGAACCCATCCCCTTGCTTTGCAGCCAAAAATAAGAACAAGAAAAGACACATACAAATATGTATAAGACAAGGTCCATCTGTATCGATGAACTGAAACAAATGAGAAAAAGCTGAGAAATGCCTTGAAGGTGAAACGAGATTTGGAAGATAGCTCCAAGTGGGCATTTGGATGCTGATATCAGCAATACCAGCAAAGCACAATTCTTCTTAGTTTGTTACAAATCTTGAGCAGGAAAGACAACAATCCTTTATTTGGAACATCATGAAGCTGAACACGCTAGCTCTGGGAGCTTTCTATAACTGCTTTGGCAACGGGATGCTTAGCAGAATAGAATAAATCCTGTTGAATCACCATTGGTGTGGCAAACACAAAACATCTGCAGTGTGAGTAGCATGCCGCTGCCAATCTCTGATGCCTGAGAAATAAGTAAAGGCTAAAATAACCCAGTCTCGTGCAAACCCTGTTATAAGAAACTTCAAAATGAAATAGGAAGAATCGCTGTTGGTGGCAATACGACCTCAGCACCTGTATCAAAAACAAGGCAAACCAACAACCTGCAAAAGAGAACACAAATATTAAAATATAAGTATGGTATTTCTAGATTTACAGGGTAATTCCAAGAATTACAAAAAACAGAGAACTCTTTTGGATATCTAGAAGAAAAGTATACTGTCATTTTGGGAGACAAAATTTATGTTAGTCTCAAATTTCTTTCTAATGACATTTGATTTTAGAATTTGAGAAATTCTTACAGATTTCTGAAAGTTTGATCTCATTATTTTACATTAAGTCAAATATTCATTAGAGTACTAAAGCCACAAACAGATCAAAGATTTTAATGGACAACAGTGTGCTGACCGAGGTTGGGTGGGGATGGAAGAGGGTATGGGGGATAAGAGATAGTGAAAAAATACAATTTAAAAATCCTTTGAGCTGATGAGAAATTTCTAGAAAATACACTTTAGCCAAGCAAGTAAGTGACTGAGAAAGAAACTACACCAAATAAATAACACAATGACTGTACCCTGTAACTGCAGTGTAAGAATTAGAACATGTGTGAGTACAGAGAGTTTAGTGAAAAAATTATACAGCCTATAAGATTGTGGTGACGCAGGGTGAGATAGTTAACTTTTTCACAATCAAAACTAATTGGTTAAAGATATTAGAGTAATAACTGTGTTTACAGACATAAGGTAAACCGCCTACGGCCATACCACCCTGAATGCGCCCGATCTCGTCAGATATAAGGTAAATACTGAGAACAATTATATGCACACCCAAACCAAATGGATGGTGCTGTAAAACAGGGTGAAATCATTGGAAATACACAAAGTCTAATTGGAAGTATTTTATTATCTCACTGTAAGGGTTAAAAAATATTTCTTAAGAAGTTGTAAATGCATCATATTGTATACATGGTGCATGACATCTATCTATATGTTGTCTGTCTGTCTATGTTGTTGAGGGTACAAAAAAGAAAATCCACACAAAAAAAGCAAAGCAAGCATAGCCCATAAAACAAAATACAATAAAACATTTTAAAACCATTTAGAACATAAAAGACTAATAGAGATGTATGATCAAACAATTTTTAAATATATACATGAATGAAAGCATTAACAAGGGAAGGTGATTTTTATTGGGCACAAATTAAAATGTATTAAATACTGTTTACAAATATTTAATTCATTTAATACATTTTAAAAAAGTCATGTTCTAATTCTTTGGTGTTCAGGGAAAACAAATGAAATAGACAATGACATTTTACATTATATACATCAGATTTGCAAAACTTCAACAGAATCTAAATTATCTGTTGCTGTTAGGGTGCAAAGAAAGTGATACACCCAAGTATTTCTGGTAAAAATATAAATTGCTTTAGCCATTTTGGGAAAATTCTGTCAACATCTAATAAAATAAAACATTTGACTTGGCATCTCTATTCCTAGAAATCTTTACCATAGAATTAAAGTGCACATACCTAAGGATATATAAGTGAATGAACAATAAAAAGTATATGACAAAATAAAATGGATTATCTGCAATTGGAATAATATTCAACAATATTTAAAAATTAATTTACAGATATGTCAATAGACTCAATGTTTTCCATAAGATATTGTGTGAAAACAAGATAAAAAACTGTGAATATAAGATTATTCCATTTGTTAAAGGATAGCTAAAATTTTTAAGTCATATAGCTATTCTATTTATTTATTATTTTTATTGATTGATTTTAGAGAGAGAGAGGAAGGGAGAAAGGGAAAAACATCGTTTTGTTGTTCCACATCAAAACCTCAACCTTGGTGTGTCCGGGCGATGCTCTAGCCAACTGAGCTATGCAGCCAGGGCCCAGATGTTTGGTTTCTTGTTGTTCATACATATATTAGAGAAAGAGAAGATTGGGAGAGAGGAAGATAAGAAATGAATATAACTGAGAAATGTGGAAGAAAACACAGGATGCATACAGGCTGTTCTCTTGGGTGACTTGCTGAGGGGTGGAGAAAATGTTATACATGAAGGAGGAGTCAATCAAGCAAAAAGGATCATGGACATGGACAACAGTGCGGTGATTGCAGTGGGCCAGGGTGCAAGATGACTAAATGGTAATGGGAAAAATACAATAAGAATTTTAAAAGCTACTGTGGAAGAAGGATCGATGGATGACAGGATGCAGTCAAAAACGGAAACAAGGTAAAGACTGCCTCTCAAAGGATATTTGCATGACACAACTCAATTGATGAAATGATACAAAGGTTATAGGTATCCTTTTAAATATTAAATATTAAATATTAAAATTTAAATATTAAAATTATAATGCTATCTGGATAGCAGATGTTGTGCCAAGTAAAAATAAATGCATAAATGAAAAGGCAGGGCTTCCTATTTCACTATCAGACACTTTTTAATTTAGACCAAAAGTTTTTGAGGCTTTAAAAGTTGGTCTCAAATAGGTACAAGTTGCCAACCTCATTTGAAATTAAAAACAAATGACAAATCTAAAGAGAAATATCATTTAGCTCAATTATGGAACACTAAAAAAGTTTGAGGATTTATTGTTGTCAAGATTATGGGAAATACTAGTGAAAGTTTAAATTGTATAAATTCTATTCCCAGTCAGGGCACATGCCTGGGTTGCGGTCCAGTTCCCAGCAGGGGACCTGCGAGAGGCAACCATACATTGATATTTCTCTCCCTCTCTCCTTCCCTTCCCTTCCCCTCTAAAGATAAATAAATAAAATCTTTAAAAAAATAAATTGTATAACTTCTATGGAGGACAATTCGATAACATCTCTAAAACATAAATATACTATATATTGACAGCAGTTTTACTTCAGGAAATTCATACTTCATGTACAGTTTCACACCTGTGAAATAATGCTTATATAAGAATGTTTAGTGTGGTGTTTGTAGTAATAAAAGTTTGGAAAGAATTTCAATGCCCATTGGCAAGGAAATGTTTCAGTAAATTATCTTAACATTTATATAGTAGAATGCCTTGCATTCTTAAAACAAATTAAGTGGATCATATGTGCTGATATAGAACTATTCTTGAAATCTGTTAAATGGAAAAGGTACAGACTAGTGTGCATAATAGGCTGCCATTTGGACGGAAAGCAGGTATATAAAAATACAAACATGCTTGTTACCAGTTGCTCTGTGTACAGGAACTGTGTGGCTAGGAAACAGGAGAAAGAAGAAAACCTGTTTTTTATTTTTATAACTATTAGATTTTGTATTGTGAACATGTATTAAGTTATTCAGAACATAATTAAAGTAATCTAATATTTGAATAAATTCTATTGTTAAAAAATTTGAAATTGCATCTCTATGTATATATTGATATTTGCGTGTTTCTTAAAACTGAACCTTTTAAGAAAGGTTATTGTTACAGTGAACTTTTAATTCAACTGTTAGATTTCTATTGCCTGATATACAAAATTTTAAGATATAGAAAGGTCTTTGTAGTCTTATCCTGTGTAAAAATGTATACATACACATGGAAAAATATGCGCAAAAATTTCATGAAGCATATTCTAAAAAGTATTATAAGTGGCAATCTCTGGGGAGTGGAAGTCTTAGCTACTTGGAGTTGAGTGAGTTGACACATATATTTATTAGTTACTTTATATTATATTCTGTTTGAATTTTTAAAATATGAGAAATTTCTTATTTTTTATTAAATAAAAAGATACAGTGAGTTATCCTATTCCAAAGCAATGAGAAAGTACATTTTTCCAAGAGACCAAATTTTGGAAGTGACTAGTATTTACTTACTTGTTGGTCAAGGTTTCTCAGCAGTCTTTTTAAAGAAAGCAACATCATATTTTTTTAATTAAATATGTGTCTTAGAGATAACTCCTTTGGAAGGTGAAATAAAAGGCATAATGGAATAATAACTTGCAGATAAATTTCCTTACTGAAGACCATCTTGTTGAAATTCAAGGAGAGTTACTGAACAAGGATTTTATTTACATTATTGAATGGAATATATTCCTCAAGTCTCTGATGCACAAAACCTAATGCTCAATTTAAAGGATAAGTTTGTGTAAAATGCTGATTAGGTCACTAACAGAATACACCATTAAAATGCTATTAAGGTTTTTCTCTTTGCTAACTTTCCCTTTTACTAACTTGAACAATATTGTCTTATAGAAAGGCTGTAAATGTGAACCCCATCAGTTTACTCAACTATTAAAGTAAAAGTTCAGCCTATAAGCTAAGCAAAAGAATATTGTAAGTATATCTTCTGGCTTAAAAGATGGTCTTTTAGTTTATGTTTATTTTAATGACTGACATGTACCATTAAAGTACATTTTAATGTATTTTTAATCTTCTCTAGATGTAGCATGTGACCTCTATATTGAAAAAATATATTTAGTGAAACTGTTACTAGTTATATTCAGAATAAATTGTGTCAGTTGTGTATATTTTTAGTATTCATTTTCTTCTATTAAGCATTCAGTGAACTTTTGTAGGCAGATATATTGTTTTCTCATTTTGTATTTCTAAAAATATTTTCCAGCAGTAACCAAAAAGCACAAACATTTGAGTCATTATATAAGGAGGCAATAGCAAAATGGAATTTTTTTAAAAATTAGAAATACCCTTAATTTCCAATTATGTAAAATCCACCTGTCAGAAATGCCTTGAGAGTTTCAGCTTCATATTAGTTTTCTAGTCAGGTCTCTTTGTTCACTCCAATCTCATCCTTCTTCTTCCATTAGCTTTGATAAATAAGAATTGTAAACCTTTGAAATTCAATCTCACCGTTCAACATTTACTCTGATTCTAATTTAATTATTTGTAGATACTCATCAATTTGTTTTTTTCTTATTCTGCCATTGCTTTAATAGATATTTCAATTAAAAATAAATTTTGGGATCTGAGGTAATAACTTGATTAGAGGTTACTAACAAAAACCAACACTGTTAACCTCAGACTAGAAGCTGTAGAAAGGCCTCAAGATAGAAATAGTTATAATTGGTAGGATATAGGGTGTATTTTTATCTAATTAGAAAATATAAGCTAAATTTGAAAACCATAAAATAATCTGTGGAATATGAGACTACATAGTTATCTAGGCATAATTTATACTTTTGGCCATTTATAAATCCATATGGAATTTTGAGAATTTATAGGAAGGCAAAATACTTGCTTTAGTGATATTGTATTTTTGAGTAAACCTAATCTAATCTCTCTTCTATTCTTTCCTTCAAATGTGTGAAAACTTTACATTATTTTTTTCTGGTATCTTCCCTTTTAAAATCTGGATGTTGCTAGGGTAGCTGAATAAATAAGAAAACATGACCCACATACATGCTTTCTATAAGAGACCCACCTCTCAACAAAAGATTTTCACAGACTGAAAGTGAAGGGATGGACAAAATATGTACCATGCAGATGGAGACAAAAAAAAAAAAAAGCTAGGGTGGCAATACTTCTGTTCGACAAAATAGACTTGAAAACGAAGGCCACAAAAAGAGAAAGAGGGTCACAACATGATACTTAAGGGTTCAGTTCAATAAGAGGTTACCACCCTCATAAACATATAACCCAGAATTGGAGCACTTAAATATAAAGAAAACCTTGGAGGACTTTAAGAAAAAGATCAACATCAATGGAGTCATTTTAGGGGATTTTAACATCACACTGTCAACAATGGACAGATCTTCCAGACAAAAATTTAACAAGACAGAGGCCTTAAATAAAACACTAGATCAAGTGGATTTAATTGATATCTACAGAACATTTCACCCCAAAGAAGCAAAATGTATGTTATTCTCAAATACACATGGAACATTCTCAAATATAGACCACATGGCAGGACACATAACAAGCTTTAACAAAATCAAGAAAATTGGAATCATATCAAGCATTTTCTTAGATTACAGTGGCCTGAAACTAGACATCGACCTCACACACACAAAAAAAACCCCCAAAACATTCAATTACATGGAGGCTAAGTAATATGTTATTAAATAATGAATGGGTTAACAATACTGTCAAGGAAGAAATCACAAAGTACTAGGAAACAAATGACAATGAACACACAACAGCCCAAGCCCTGTGAGACATAGTGGAAGCAGTGCTGAGAGGGAACTTCATAGTATTACAGATCTACCTAAAGAAAATAGAAAAATCTCAAATAAACAACCTAACCCTACACCTGAAAGACTAGAGAAACAACAAAAAATAAAGCCCAGAGAGAGAAGAAGGAAGTAAATAACCAAGGTCAAAACAGAAATAAGTGACATAGAAACTAAAAAAAAATACAAAAGATAAACAAATCAACAAGCTGGTTCTTTGAAAAGATAAACAAAATTGTAGAACCTTTAACTACACTCATCAAGAAAAAAAAGAGAGGACCCAAATAAATAAACTCAGAAATTAAGGGGAGAAGTAATAGCTGATACCAAAGAAATACAAGGAGTTGTAAAAAATTACTATGAACAACTATATGCCAAGAAATTGGAAAATGTGGGAAAAATGGGGAAATTTATAGAAAGATGCAATCTTCCAAAACCGAATAAGGAATAAGCAGAAAACCTGAATGCACTGATAATAGCTAGTGAAAATGAAGCAATAATTAGAAAACTCTCAGCACACAAACACCCTGAACTTGACAGTTTCATAGGCAGATATTTTCAACATTCAAAGAAGAACACCTATATTTTTCAAACTATCCCCAAAAAATACAAGAAGAGGGAAAACTTCCAAACTCTTTTTACAAGGCCAGAATTATCCTAATTCCAAAACCAGGTAAAGACACAACAAAGAAAGACAATTACAGGCCAATATCTCTGATGAATATAAGTGTTAAAATAGTGGACAAGTATTAGCAGCCTGGACCCAGTAGTACATAAAAAGATCATACACCATAATTAAGTGAATTTTATTGCAGGGATGCAAGATGGTAAAATATCTGCAAATCAATAAACATGATGCAGCACATAAACAAAACAAAAGACAAAAATACATGGTCATGTCACTAGATGTGGAAAAAGCATTTGATAACATCCAGCACCCATTTATGATAAAACACTCAGCAAAGTGGGAGTAGAGAGAGCATAGCTCAATATAATAAAAACCATATATGAAAACCTACTATCAACATCATATTTAATGGGCAAAAACTAAAAGCATTTCCCTTAAGATCAGGAACAAGACACCATTCTTATTCAATATAGTACTGGAAGTCCTAGCCACAGTGATCAGACAAGAAGAAGAAATAAAAGGCACCCAAATTGGAAAAGAGGAAGTAAAGCATCATTATTTGCAGACAACTTGATATTGTATATAGAAAACCCTATAGGCTCCACCAAAAAACTACTCAGCCTAATTAATGAATTTGGCAAAGTAGTGGGATACAAAGTCACTATTCAGAAATCGATGTCATTTTTATATACCAATAGTGGACTTTCAGAAAGAGAAACTAAGAAACTGGTTCCATTTAGTACAAGAACAACAACAAAAATAATAAAGTTCCTAGGAATAAATTTAACCAAAGAGGTAAAAGACCTATACTTTTACCTCCTTGTAAAACTATAGGACAAAGGAGAAAAAAATCAAGGAAGATGTAAATAACTGGAAGCACATACAATGTTTATGGATTGGAGGAAAAAAAACATCATTAAAATGCCCACACTACCCAAAGCAACCTATAGATTTAATGCAATTCCTGTAAAAATAGTAATGAAATATTTCACAGATCTAGAACAAATATTCCAAAATTTATATGGAATCAAAAACAATCCTATATAGGATCGTTATTCTTGAGAAAGAAGAACAAAGTTGGAGGGATCATAATACTGAGTATCAAACTATACTACAAGTCCACCGTGCTCAAAACATCCTGGTACTGGCATAAGAACAAATACATAAATCAATGGAATGCAATAGAGAGCCCAGAAATAAACCCAGTCTTAATGGTCAATTAATATTTGACAAAGGAGGCAAGAGCATACAGTGTAATATAGATAATAATATCTATATTACAACCCTGGCTGGTGTAGCTCAGTGGATTGAGCGCGGGCCTGTGAACCACGCGATTGCGGTTCGATTCCCAGTCAGGGCACATGCCTGAGTTGCAGGCCAGTTCCCGGCAGGGGCCAGTTCCCAGCAAAGGATGCACGAGAAGCAACCATACATTGATGTTTCTCTTCCTCTCTCCTTCCCTTCCCCTCTAAAGATAAATAAATAAATATTTAAAAAACCTAAGCAACGCTATTTTTAAAAAAAGTATCTATATTACAGTGTAATATAGATAATAGTCCTTTCAATAATTGGTGTTGGGAGAATTGGACTAGTAATTTAAAAAAATGTAATTAGACCACCATCTTATACCATATACCAGAAAAAACTCAAAATGAATAAAAGACTTATTAAGTTGTAAGACCATGTAAATCCCAGAGGAAAACACAGGCAGTAAAATTTCAGATATCTTGTTTAGCAATAGTTTTGTCGATATATATCCTAGGGCAAGGAATACAAAGAAAAAAACAAATGGGACTGCATAAAGCTTTTTTAAAAATTCTTTAAATTTTTAAAATTTCTTTTTAAAGAATTTTAAAAATTCTTTAAATTTCTTTAGCACAGCTAAAGAAACCATCATCAAAATGAAAAGTAAACTGACTTTTGGAGAACATATTTGTCAATGGTACATTGGACAAGTGTTTAATCTCAAAAATACATAAAGAAATTATACAACTCAACAACAGAAAAAAATAATCCAATTTTTAAAAAAATGGGCAAAGAACATGAATAGACACTTCTCCAATGAGGACATACAGATGGTCCTTAGACATATGAAAAATTCTAAACATTACTAGCCATCAGAAAGATGGCTAGAAATTAAAACCACAATGAGATATCACCTCACACCTGTCAGAATAGCTGTCATTAAATCAACAACCAACAAATGCTGGTGAGGACATGAAGAAAAGGGAACCCTCATGCACTGTTGGTGGGAATGCAGATTGTGGAAAACAGTATGAAATTTCCTCATAAAACTAAAAAATGGAACTAGCTTTTGACCCAGTGATTCCACTGCTGGGAACACACACAAAGAATTATGAAACACTAATTTAAAAGAACCTATGCACCCCCATGTTCATAGCAGCACTATTTACAATAGCCAAGAGTTGGACATAGCCTAATTGCCCATCTGTAGATAAGTGGATAAAAAAAAAACAACAAAAAAACTGTGGTACATCTCCACAATGGAATACTAAACAGCAGAAAAAAGGAAAGAATTCCTACCTTTTGTGACAGCATGGATAAAATTAGAGGCTTTTAGGCTAAGTCACATAAGCCAGTCGGTGAAAGACAAATAACAATAATCTCACTCATAATGAGAACACAATGATCAAAATAAACTAATGAGCAGATTAGAACCAGAGGCATAGAATGATGGAACATAGTGACAGCTAGAAGAGGGGAGTAGAGAGGTGGGAACTGATTGGAAGAAGGTGAAGGGATTAGTTAAAGAATGTATATGAAGGACCCATGGGCATGGATCATGATGAATGGACTGATTATGGAAGTAGGGGTGCTGAGTGGAGGGATGTGAAGGGGGAAGAAGTGGGACAACTGTAATAGCATAAACAATAAAATATTTTTTAAAAATCGGGATGTTTCCACTTCCTCAATTACTCAGTTTGCATGATTTCTTAACTTTTCATTATATAATCAATGTTCTTATTAAATTCGGTAATTATTTATACTATTATTAGTCCAAAACTTCATGAAATTAGTGAACCCTTTTGAGTGGCTAGGAACACAAATCCTGGAGTCAGACTGGCCAGCTTTGAATCATGCTTCCATATTGTCCTAGTTGTATTTTCTTAATTGGCAAAACAGAAAGAAAAAATAAATAGTACCTTCCTTATAAGGGTGATGTGAAGATAGAATGAGTTGATATAAATCAAGTACTTAGAAGAATGTCATAAGCCCTTCATGTTATCTTTTGCCCCAGCTATTTTATCTCTAAATAGTCTAAAAAATCATAGTTGTTTTTTCTTTATTGGAAAAGAGGCCTACACTTCCAGTAAGACTCAATATTGACTCATGATACACTTGTTACAAAAGCTAAAAAAAATAGCATATTTTCATTAATTACTGAAAAGCCAGGACTTCTTTTCCTCAAATGCACATGAGCACTCTTAAAACACACTGAAATTATTTGTGGTAATTTTGCTCTAACCTATATCAACTTCTATATATTGCTGAAATTTAGGAAAAGCATGGAACAGACTAAGTTTTACTTTATTTGATCATATTTATCTGTCATCATTCTATCTTTGTGGTAGATTAGATTTAAATTGGGATAAAAATCAACATTTCTTTTTATAATTAAAAATAAAGGTTCAACCCTGGCTGGTGTGGCTCAGTGGATTGAGCACTGGACTTTGGACCAAAGGGTCTTCCATTAGATTCTCAGTCAGGCACATGCATGTATTGTGAGCCAGGTCCCCAGTAGGGGGTGTGCAAGAGACAACCACACATTGATATTCCTCTCCCTCACTCCTTCCCTTCCACTCTATCTAGAAATAAATAAGTAAAAACTTTTTAAAAAGTAAATTAAGTAAAATAAATATTCATGTCCTGTACTTCTCCAATACAGGGCAGCCTCATTTTCTCTTAGTAGAGGACAGGCCTTGGGAAGGAGCTGTGCTGAGGTATTTGTGAGTAATCAGGTCAAACACAAGGAGGCATTCTTTCGAATTTTACATAAACGTTTGCTCATTTGTGATTTGGTAACATTGAATAATAAAAAGTAAATATAACTGTTTTCCTCAAAAATAGAATAATCAGAAATATTAAAAAAGATTGGCTTAGGTGCTGCTGGATCAAAGTATAATTGCGTTTTGTAATGGGTGAAACATAATAGTTATTAATTATTGTTATTAATAGGATGATTACTTCCAATGCCAGGGCAACAAAATTTTTTTTCAGTTAGACATAGTTTTAGACATATTAAAGCAAGAATCAAAATTATTGAAGTGGGCTGAGTATTTTCTCTAAATAATAAGTAGAGGTGATGAGAATTGATGAAGATACTGCCAGGAATATGCAATCTCTTGCAAATATCCCACATGTAAAATTAGAAAATTTCACCAAATTTTTATTTTGTCCAAGTGTCTTCTGGTCATCAATCCCAGACTCAGCCTGCATATAAAGTTCAACTTTCATGTTTTAAGTACCTTTTGGGTAAGTGATAACCTATGTATATGTCTCTGATTTCTCTTCCTTTCTGTCTTTTACCATCATCACTTTTTTACTACTTTTTTTCCTTTCCTATTTTATCACTTTCTGTTTACTCAATTCCACTTCAGAAAGTTTACTTTAAGATCAGGAATGGAACCATAGAAATGAAGAATACATGGAGGGTTAGCAACAGGGGAGTGGGAGGAGGAGAAGGGGGGAGAAGGTACAGAAAATAGCATAGACACTAGGTAGAAAATAGATAGGGGGAGGGCAAGAATAGTAGGGAAAATATAGAATCTAAAGAACTTGAGACCCGTGATCATAAACTAAAGGGGGAGGGGGTGTACAGGGGGGAGGGGAATGAAGGGGGGAATAGAACAACTGTAATGGTATAATCAATAGCATATATTTTTTTAAAAAGAAAGTTCATTTTATATATAAGAATAAATTTGCTCAAGAGACAATCTTTTCCTTAGTTAAAATATTGAACTAGACCACAATATTATATGGATTGCTCTCAGGTAGGAAGCTAAAGTGAAATAACTACCTAAAATGGAAATGTCAGTCTCTGGCATTCAGTACTAGACTTATTTTAAACATTGCAGTGTACATAAAGATCACTTTGAGTGTAGGACACAATGCAAACACAGTGGCTCCTACCCTGCAATTTTGGTTCTTCTACTTTAGAAGGATTGGGAAATCTTTATTTTAAACAAGACTTCTAATTTATTTTACTTTTTATCATTTTTGTCATCATTCTATTACATTTATCTCAATTTTTCTCCTTTTTCCTCTTCTGCCATCTCACCCCTCATTCCCACAGTCAATTCCCACACTGTGGCCCATGTCCATGGGTCATTCATACATGTTCTTTGTCTAGTCCCTTCCCCTTCTTTCCATGATTCTTCCTCTCCCTTCCTCCTTTCTGGTCAATTTTAGTCTGCTCCATGTTTTCATGCCTGCGGTTCTATTTTGTTCATTAGTTCGTCTTTCACCTACTAGCTTATTTCACTTAGCATAATATTTTCTAGTTTCATCCACACTGTCACAAAAGGTAGGAGTACCTTCTTTATTTCTGCTGCATAGTATTCTGTTGTGTAAATGTACCAGGTTTTTTGATCCACTCATTTACTGACAGGAACTTAGGGTGTTTACAGCACTTGGGTATTGTAAATAGTGCCACTATAAACATAGGGGTGCATAAGTTATTTTTGAATTGGTGATGGGATTTTTAGGGAATATTTCCAGCAGCAGAATCACTGGCTCAAGAAGCAGTTCCATTTTTAGTTTTTTAAGAAAATTTTGTATTGTTTTTCCACAGTGGCTGCACCAGTCTGCATTCCTACCAACAAAGCACTGTGGTTCCCTTTTCTCCACAGACTGGCCAACACTTGTTTGTTGATTTATTAATGACGGTCATTCTGACAGGTGTGAGATGATATTGCAGAGTGGTTTTAATTTCCATTTTTATGATTGCTAGTGATGTTGAGCATCTTTTCATATGTCTCTGGGACCTCTGTATGTCTTCCTTGGAGAAGTGTCTATTCAGGTCTTTTGCCCATTTTCTAATTGGATTGTTTGTCTTCCTGGTATTGAGTCATATGAGTCATTTATATATTTTATAGATCAAACTCTTGTCCAATGTATCATTGGCAAATATGTTCTCCCATACAGATGGTTCCCTTGTGATTGTGATGATCGTTTCTTTAGCTCTGCAGAACCTATGGACCTCTCTACAGAAAAGTGATCTAAGAAAGCCAGGCCCTGGAGTTAGCTGTGGCTTGATGAGCTGGCTGACATACAGAATGACAGCTAGGGAAATGCAGTGATTGACTGACAGAACAGGATCTTTGGGCACAATGGCAGTGCCTCTCCAACTATTTAAAATGTTGGATCTTTATTGACTAGGAGTATTTAGCAGTTTAGAAAACTGCTGAAGTTTAGGAAGTGGGAAAATTGAGGTAATTGCAGTCCAAGAAATTGCTCTCTATATTTCATAGGCCCTTAGTCTGTTTGTACAGAGCTAGTGCTGAGCTGTCTCTCATGTAAAGGGGTGAAGGTCATGCAAGTTTTTATCCTCAGTATTACAGAAGTATTTTACTTTTAATAATAGGCTTGGTACACTTACAAAAATGGAGCTTCTGAAGAGGATAATCCACTTGGTAAGTTTAGTGAAATGCCAAATGTTTTCATTAATTTAGTTTCTTAGTGCATTTCCTGGCACAGCTGTGTACAAGATGTATTTCCCCTGAAAAGTCCAGCAATATACCATATAAGAATATGCCTTTTAAGAGGCTGACAAGACTCACCATTGATGGTGAACCAATAATGAATCTAAAATATATGTAATTCGGCCTATAATCAAATTCTTCCTTAAAGATACAGGGATATAGTGCTTTCATTGGATTCTTTCTTGAGGAATATTGATTGAGTCTAAAGATACTTTCATCTGAGAATGAGAATTGGGAAAGAGCTCAAAAGTTGAAATGAGAGGACATCAGTCAAGGAGACGCTTTACAATATACAAGGGTATATTTACTTAGGGTTTAAAAAACCAGTAACACATATATCGTAACAATATAAGGACATAAATCAAGTGTTTAAAAGTGAAGTAAAATGCAGAACTCCAAAGGACAGGTAGTCATTGTAAAGCCAGTAATTATAGTACAGAAGTGAACCTATGATATATAGCTTATCCAAACACTCTTAGTATTTCTTTTTTTAATTTATTTTAAAATATATTTTATTGATTATACCATTACAGTTGTTCTATCCCCCCCTTCATTCCCCTTCACCCTGCACACCCCCTCCCCCACCATTCTCCCCCTTTAGTTTATGACCACGTGTCTCAAGTTCTTTAGATTCTATATTTCCCCTACTATTCTTGCCCTCCCCCCTATCTATTTTCTACCTACTGTCTATGCTATTTTCTATACCTTCTCCCCCCTTCTCCTCCTCCCACTCCCCTGTTGCTAACCCTCCATGTGTTCTTCATTTCTATGGTTCCACTCCTGATCTAGCTGTCTTCTTGGTTTGCTTTTGTTTTAGGTGTGGTTGTTAATAATTGTGAGTTTGCTGTCCTTTCACTGTTCATATTTTTCATCTTCTTTTTCTTACATAAGTCCCTTTAACATTTCATATAAGGGCTTGGTGATGATGAACTCCTTGAACTTGACCTTATCTGAGAAGCACTTTATCTGTCCTTCCATTCTAAATTAAAGCTTTGCTGGAAAAAGCACTCTTGGCTGTAGGTCTTTGGATTTCATGACTTGGAATACTTCTTTCCAGCCCCTTCTTGCCTGTAAGGTCTCTTTCGAGAAATCCACTGACAGTCTGATGAGAACTCCTTTGTAGGTGGCTGTCCCCTTATCTCTCTTGCTGCTTCTAGGATTCTCTCCTTCATTTTAACCTTGGCTAATGTAATTATGATGTGCCTTGGTGTGTTCCTCCTTGGGTCCAACTTCTTTGGGACTCTCTGAGCTTCCTGGATTTCCTGGAAGTCTATTTCCTTTTCCAGACTGGGGAAGTTCTCCTTTATTATTTGTTCAAATATGTTTTCCACTCATGGCTGTTTCTTTTCCCCTTCTGGTACCCCTATAATTCGGATGTTGGAACATTTAAAGATGCCCTGAAGGTTCCTAAGCCTCTCCTCATTTTTTTTTTTGAATTCTTGTTTCTTCATTCTTTTCTAGTTGGATGTTTCGTTCTTCCTTCTGGTCCATTCCATTGATTTGATTCCCAGTTTCCTTTCCATCACTATTGGTTTCCTGTGCATTTCCCTTCATTTCAATTAGTTTAGCCTGCATATGTTCCTCTAATTTGTGACTATAATCAACCAGTTCTGTGAGCATCCTGATCACCAGTATTTTGAACTATGCATCTGAGAGGTTCGATATTTCTTTTTTGCTTAGAGTAGTGGCTCTGGGGCTTTGAGTTCTTCTTGAGCCATATTTTGGACTGTTCATGTCTGTTATGTATGACAAGTGGAGCCCTAGGTGTTCACCAGGGCAGGGCGACTCAGTCACTGGGTTGTGATGCTGTACATGGGGGTGGGGTCGAAGAGGAGCAACGGCGGTCTCGCCTGCTGCCTCCCACTGCCACCACTGCTGCCCCAGCTGCCACCATCACGGAGCCTGCGTGTTCTGTCCCACTGTGGGCAAATGTGCCACCACGGTCAGCCCTCCACTGCTGGGTTCACCCACTGGGGCCTGCGTGGTATGTCTCACTGCTCACTCTGCTGGTTTATCTGCGCGCGAATGTGTGACCTCCTTCAGCCTTCCCTGAACCCTCACTGGGTGTGTGCTGCTACACCGGCTGCCTGCATGCCTGGGTTGAGGGATCTTTCCTGCCCGACCATGCTCCTTCCGATGCTGGCTCCACCCCTCTTACCGGTCTCGGTTGAATGGTTCGTTGTTGTTGGACTTCCGTATAGTTCAATTTTCTGTTCTTTGGCTGTGTCTTTGTTTACTAAACCTTTGTTGTATTCAAACTTTGTGGGACAAGGCACAGTGTTTCCACCTACGCTTCCATCTCGGCAGAAGCCTCAAACACTTTTAGTATTTCTTACAAGCTTTAAGGACTTTATGTAACCAAATGTGCACATACTGACCCTACATGTGTGTGAAAGGAAATAATTCCAGGTTTTGCAGAGCAAAAGAATAGTGCTGATACCTGTGCTTTTCTTCTTAGATGGGCAATAGTAAGAAAAAATGTGGGAAGTTTGTCTACAAATGAGGAGACATTTTAGTCAATCAGGATGTTAAAATATATGTCAAATTAAAATAGGTAAATTTAGTCAGAACTTAATATTATAGAGGAAACTCAAGGTTTTACTTGGGTAAATTGCCTTAATGGAGTCTTATTGTCCTCATTCAAATCCTCCAATTTGTGAGTAGTGTCAGATAATTTTGGTGATTAATTTATGATAACAAAAGTTATAGCAACTTTTTTCTTAAAGCAGTTATTAACATTTATTGCCATTATTATTTCTTTATTTTTATTTTATTGCATTTGTTTCCATTACCATTTATCCTCTTTAAACCCCTTCTACTTACAATCACCACACAGTTGCTGATGTCCATGAGCCCTTTTTCCTTTTGTCTCAGTCCCCCCACCCCCAACCCTTCCCTCCTGAGATGTCTTTCTGCTCTCTATGAGTCTGTCTCTATTTTTCTTGTTAGTTCCAATTGTTCATTAAAATCCACATATGAGTGTGGTCATATGGTATTTGTCTTTCTCTGATGGGCTTATTTCATTTAGCCTAACATTCTCCAGATCCATCCATGCTGTCCCACAGGATATAATTTTCTTCTTTTTTTAATAGCTGAACAGAAAAAAATCAGTGAATGGGACTACACCAAACTAAAAAGTTTTAGCACAACAAAGGAAACCATCAACAAAATAAAAAGACAATGCAGGTAATGGGACAGCATATTCACCCCTGATATATCTGATAAGGGATTAATATCCAAATTTAAAAGAACTTACAAAACTCAACACTAAAAATAAAACCAACAACAGTCCAATTAAAAAGTAGGCAAAGGACCTGAATAGATACTTCTCTGAAGAAGGCATACAGATGGCTGATAGACATATGAAAAGATGTTCAGTGTCACTAATCATCAGGGAAATACAAATTAAAACCACAATGAGATATCACTTCACATCTTTCAATGGCTACCATCAATCAATCAACAAAAAAAATGGTGGAGAGGATGTGGAGAAAAGGGAACTCTAGTGCACTGTTGGTGGGAATGCAGATTGGCAAAGTCACTATGGGAAGCAGTGTGGAGTTAATACAAAAATACTAAAAGTGGATCTGCCTTTTGATCCAGTGACTCCACTTCCAGGAATGTATCTGAAGAAACCAAAAACACTGATTTAAAAGAACATAAACAACCCTATGTTCATTTCAGCACTATTTACAATCTCCAAGATATGGAAACAGCCCAAGTGTCCATCAGTAGGTGAATGGTAAACAACTATGGGACATTTACACACTGGAATACTACTTGACTGCTCCTTTAAAAAAGAGTAGCAACTTACTGACTTAGAGAAATATAATTGCTAGGGAAAACAGCCTTTACAGGCTCTGTTAGCATAGTGTTCTCTGTAGAAAAATCTTAAAGTGTATTTGTTGATAACTCAGTCATAAGAAGAAGTAATTGACTCTTATTTAGAAATATATTTTTATGTTCCCTGACAATTTTTAAGAAGATTATTTATTTATTTTTATTGAGTTGTATCCATTTCTTATATATATTTAGATTGCAATCCCTTACCAGATGTATCATTTGAAAATAGTTTATCTCATTCTGTACATTTCATTTTTGTTTTGTTGAAGGTTTCCTTCACTGTGCAGAAGCTTTGTGGTTTGATGTAGTCCCATTTGTTTATTTTGGCTTTTGTTTTCATTGCTCAATGAGACATAGCCAAAAAAAAAGCATTACTCAGACTAATGTAATATTACTTATTTTCTATGTTTTCTTGTAAGAGTTTAATGATTTCAGGCCTTGCATTTAAGTCTTCAACCCATTTTGAGTTTATTTTTGTATATGCTGTAAGAGACTGATCCAGTTTTATTGATTGATTGATTGATTGCATTGGTCTGTCCAGTTTTTGTAGCACCACTTGTTGAAAAGACTGTCTTTAATTTAATGTATACTTTTGTCTCCTTTGTGACAGTTAGTTGTCCATGTAAGTGAGGGTTTATATGTAGGCTCTCTATTCTTTTCCATTGATTTGCGTGTCTGTTTTTGCGTCAGTACCATACTGTTTTGATTATTATAGCTTTGTAGTAGAATTCGAGATGAGAGAGGGGTGGGTGGTACCTCACACTTTGTTCTTCTTCCTCAAGATTGNAAGATACCTGCCGGCTCCGGGGACCAGAAACCAAGTCCCGCCACCGTTTTCACAGTGGGGGCTCTGTCCGTGATCCCCTGTGGCCTGGCGGGCCCCGACAATTGTCTATGTTTTCTTGTAAGAGTTTAATGATTTCAGGCCTTGCATTTAGGTCTTCAACCCATTTTGAGTTTATTTTTGTATATAGTGTAAGAGACTGATCCAGTTTTATTGATTGATTGATTGATTGCATGGGTCTGTCCAGTTTTTGTAGCACCACTTGTTGAAAAGACTGCCTTTAATTTAATGTATACTTTTGTCTCCTTTGTGACAGGTTAGTTGTCCATGTAAGTGAGGGTTTATATGTAGGCTCTCTATTCTTTTCCATTGATTTGCGTGTCTGTTTTTGTGTCAGTACCATACTGTTTTGATTATTATAGCTTTGTAGTAGAATTCGAGATGAGAGAGGGGTGGGTGGTACCTCACACTTTGTTCTTCTTCCTCAAGATTGCTTTGGCTATTTGGGGTCTTTTGTGATTCCATATAAATTTCAGGGTTATTTGCTCTAGTTTTGAGATGGAAGATATTAGTATTTTAATAGGAATTGCATTGAATCTGTAAATTGTTTTGGGTAGTATGGCTGTTTTACATTATTAATCCTTTTATCCATAAGGATAGTATATTTCTAAATTTATTTGTCCCATCTTCAGTTTCTTTCTTCAATAGCTTATAGTTTTCAGACTACAGGTTTTCTCCCGCCTTGGTAAAGTTTATTTTTAGGTATTTTCATGCAATTGTGAATGGAATTGCTTTAATTTCTCATTATGATTGTTTGTGATAAGTGTATAAGAACGTGACAGATTTCTGTACTAATTTTATATCCTGCTATGTTTCTGAATTTTTTAATTCTATTCATGTTTTGGTAGGTGCTTTAGGGTTTTCTATAAATAATGTCACCTTCTCAAACACATGAAAAGATGCTCAACATCACTAATCATCCGGAAAATTCAAATCAAAATCATCATAAGACATTCTTCCAGACCAGTCAGAATGGCTATTATCAAAAAGCCAACAAATAACATATATAGTTGAGGATGTGGAGAAAAGGAAATCCTTGTGTACTGTTGATATAATTGCAAACTGGTACAGCCCCCATGGAAAATGTAACATAGATTCCTCAAAAAACTAAAAATAGATGCGACATATGTCCCAGCAAGTTCACTTCTGGGTATTTATCTAAAGAAAATAAGAACACTAATTCAAAAATTGATATACAGCCCTATGTTCTTTTCAGCATTATTTACTTTCACTAAGATTCAGAAGCAACCCAGGTGTCCACCACTAAGTGATTGGATAAAGAGGATGTGATTTGTATATACAGTGAAATATATACAGCAATAGAAAATGAAATCTTGCCATCTATGACAACATACATGCATCTAGTATTATGGTAAGGGAAATAAGTCAGGCTGAGAAAGACAAACACTATATGGTTTCACTTTAGTGTGGAATCTAAAAACAAAAACAAAAACAGACTCATAGAAACAGAAAAATGGTGATTAACAAAAGGGAGGGCTGGGAGTAAGCGGAAAATAGTCAATAATATTGTGATGTTTACATGGTGACAGATAATTACTATATTGAGTGAGGTGATAAAAATGTAAGATACAACAACATTGAATCACTATATCATGCAGCTGAAACTAATATAACCAGTAAATGTAAGTAAATGCATACCAACTATACTTAAGTAAAAAAATGAATTAAAAAAAGAAGTAAATAGGTAAAATTAGGTGAGCTTTTAAAGTTTGGTATATTATGGTTTGAAAATCCCATAAGTTAATCTCCAATATAAGAATATGATTATAAAATAAACTAGAATCACCTTGTCAATTACCCCATCTTCCCCTATCATATATATATGTATGTATATATATATATATATATATATATATACACACACACACACACACACACACACACACACTCTTGTGGTTTCCCTTTTCAAGGTTCCAGTCAGAAAAATAAATTTTTAAATGTTATATTTTTATTTTAAAGAGGGGAAAGGAGGGAGGAAGAGAGGGAGAGAAACATCAATGTGTGGCTGCCTCTCTTGCATCCCCTACTGTGAACCTGGCCTGCAACCTAGGCACATGCTCTGACTGGGAATTGAACTGGTGACACTTTAAATCGCAGGCTGGTGCTCAATCCACTGAGCCACATCAGCCAGGGCTCCAGCCATAAAATTTTTGAAATATTTTCTGATATGGGCATGTGATTGATTAAATTATGATCTTTTGCCTGCATTAGGTTTTGATGAAATTAATAATGTATATCATTTTTTTCTGTCATTATTTATAAAGCAACCCTTTTTCCAGGAGCCATAACTCTCAAACTTCATATTGAATTTACTAGGAAACTTGTTTTAAATTTGGTGGTTCTGGTGGGGGAAATAGAGACAAAATTCAGAGAAATGCTGCCTTGAGGAATTTTGTAGATAATGAATTTCATTAATAATACAACATATAATTTTACCATTTGCAGTCTTTTTAAAAGATTTTATTTATTTATTTGTTTATTTATTTACTTATTTATTTTTAATTTTTATTTATTTATTTTTATTGCTGTTCAAGTACAGTTTTCTCCATTTGTCAACATCCCTCTGAAGGATGTCCTGCTATCTAATTGTTTAAAAAATGTCATTTACTCACAATAAGAATGTCTTAAGAGAAACAAGAACTTCAATGTTTAAACAAGTTACGTGAGTACCTTTTTCTCTAGACAAGTGAAAAACTCAAGTCAATCACATAGCTCATCCCCTGCTCTGCACATAGGGTGGTGTTCAGTCCTCATGCTGGAGCTGTGTTAGTATCACTAAATCAGTTTTACAATTTGGGGATTACTCTGATAAATCATTGAGTTCAAAATGTGTTTCTTTGAGGAGATGAAACTAGGTGATTTGCCTATAATGACAGAGTCATCAGATCTGGGTTGAAATCCAAATTTCATGATTCTTAATTTGATTGTTTTTCAAATATGGCACATTAAGGAGCCAGAGGGGAAAATGTGTAAAATGCCAAGCCATTGTCAAAGATAAATGTAGTTTTAAACAGATGCAACATCACAGTTTTGACATTGACCCATTTTCTAAGAAAATTTCAGCATGGGCAAGAGTAAAAGTGTTTTTAAGTCTAAATTTTAGTTAATTTGCCAATAGAAATAAAAAGTTCACAAAGTTTAATGATTCTTAAAAATGACTTAGAGGACTGAAAGTCTTTATATGTTAGATTAAGATACTTGAATTTTATGGAAATAAGCATATTTACTGTAATCCAATTTAAAAATATTGAGGGATTTAATCTGAAATAGTTGACCTGTTGCTTATTTATCTATGATGTTTAATAAGTCATTATCTAAAAATATTGAGTGTTTGAAAAAATATTATAGTGTATGCTTTGAAAGTAGGTGAGCTGAACTTGGAGCCCAAAAAAATGAGAAAATATATTTTATATTTTATTTACTACATAAGAAATAATGGCTCCTCAAATGTGTATTTTTAGTGAATGCTTACACAAACATGTAGGACATATTCCCTAGTTTTAAGAGTTTATTCTGTAAGTTCTAAGGAAACACACAAGATGAGAAAATGTATATAAAACATTTAAATTTTAAAAGTAAATATATTGTACTTACTACTTGAGAAGGATAGCTAATAGAGCATATCAAAGTTTAAAGAGTAATAAAAAGCTACTAACTCACCAGCATTTGGGGGAGTTGTGAAAGCAGTGGGTATAAGCTAAACTGAAATCTAAGTTTTATTTAAACAGAGCAATGACTACTCCTGGTAACCAGTCGCTCTTGTGCAATGTCACTGGCTAGAACAAGACCAGACCCGTTAGGGCTGATTCTGTAGGACTTTAAATTCTGGGTTAAGGATTTCTAACTTTATTCTTGAATATTTTTATTTGGACCTAGACAGACTGTTGCATCATATTATAACTGAATCTATTTTAAATTCAAGCTTTTATTCTCTTTGTAGTTATAAATTTATCATATATAGCATAAAACTAATTTGTTTTGATTATAAGTAAATCAGTAAATACTGTGTGCCCCTTTCTGTTTATTTCTATATGTCAATTCTTAAATGTAAAATTGATTAGTATTGTGATAAAACTTCAAATTATATGTTCAGGGTTTAAGTAAATATATTTAGACAATTATTATGACATAAAAGAAATATTACTGATTTATCTCTGATTTCTGAAAACTAACAAACTTGAGAAGGCATTGAAAAAGGTCAAATTTACCTTTATATATCTTGTCTTACAGATAAGCTTGGTTTAGCGCCTATTCTCCTACTTGCCCCATTGGAGAAAAGAGACAGCTTACAAGGAAGCAATGTGTTAACATTGAAAGGAAAGGCCTGTCAGCCACCAGTTTCTTCAATACCTGTTTCCTACACTGGACCAAAAAAGGGTCTCATTTGCTATTAACTTCTTTCTGTATTGCAATTATTCTAAGTCTTAAAAAATATGTGATACATAGTTTATCTCACTAATATCTACTTTCTTTTTTATTTTGACTTATTTTTTATTTTTTAAATTGTTATTATATATTTTTCCATTACCATTTAGTCCCCTTATGACCCCTCACCCCAGCAATTACCACATGTTATCTACTTTCTTTCTTATTTCACTGAACTCATTCCTTGTTATCTTTTTTCTTATTTTATTCCCTTTTTAAAAATTATTCAAGTACAGTTGTCTCCATTCCCCTCCACCCCTCTCCCCCACCCCACCCACTCCACTTTCCACCCTCAATCCTACACCCTTTGGCTTTGTCCATGGGTCCTCTAATTTTATTCTTGTTCAAGTACAGTTTTCTGCCTTCCCCCCCGCCCCCCACTCCACCCATCTCCACCTCCCTCCCCTGATTCCACCCCCCCTCAGTTTTGTCCATGTGTCCTTTATAGTTGTTCCTGAAAACCCTTCACCTTTTTCCCTCTATTATCCCCTCCTGTCTCCTTGTTATCTTTAGATGGGGTTTTAAAGGTAGAGACTAAGGTGAAGCAAATTTATTTTTTAAATAAATATATTTGGAGATTTAAGGAGAGCTCTATAAAGAGATGCCAAGGCCTGTGTAGATGGCCAGGAAAGGAACCACCATTAATGAAAGAAATTGATAGAACTGAAAAAAGAGAGGAGAAGAAGTGGCAGAGAAAGACAAAGAGAGAATTAGAGGTTAGGAAGAGGTAGAAAGATATTTTCAGTAGTTCATTCTAATGCATGCAATATAAATTATCTCTTCCTTCTTTCCCATGGAATCTTCAGGAAACTCTACTGTGCTGATCAGTCCTTGTTCATAAGTAAATTTATTTAGGAGCACTAAAAGGATTTAAAAAGGGACCAACTAACATTTGAGTTAATTTTCGTACAAACAAAAATATTCTTGAATGTGTATGTGTGCCAAGCAGTTCTGAGGACAGAGAGGCAATTAAAATGGAAGAAGTGCTTCTCCTGCCTAGTACGGTAGCTAAGATAAAAGACACCCCTCAGTCATCCCGCCCCTTTGTCTTGAGTGTGGGTGGGACCCGTGAATATGATGGCGTTTTCCTCCCATGTTTAGGTCACCGATAAGTTGACTTTGTGGTAATCGAAAGGAAGATTATTCTGGATGAGAAGTATCCAATCAGAAGAACCCTTAGAAAGGACGGGCTGTTTTAAAAGCAGAGATTCAAATCACGAGGCCTGTGGAGGGAGACACATGGCAAGAACCTGAGAGTGGCGTCTCGAAGATGACTGTTGCCCCCAAAACACAGATAGTAGATAAATGGGGACTTCAGTCATATGGCTTATAGGGAACACATTTTCCCCCAAATTTGAGGTAACTTGAAAGTCTTCATATGCCATCCAGATGAAACCTTAATTTTAGCCTTTTCAGGCTCTGAGCAGAGATCTCAGACTCCTGACCAATGGGCACTGTAGGATAATAAATTTTTTGAAGCTGCTAAAATTCTGGCAATCCGTTATGTAGAAATAGAAATATAATACATTTCTCTTGCAGCCTTCTCTTTATTTTTGTTTCTCTGTGTTATTATTATTATTACTTTAATGTCATTAAATGACAAAATCCAATTGGTTGGCCAGTAATCATCCAATACCAAATACCTGTTAATAGGCCCCTCTGGTCACACCCTTGCAGAGTTTAGTGCCTTGGTTCTGCGGACAGTATGATTAATAATACAGTGTTTACTGTGTGTTTGACACTCTTTTAAGCATTTTTGATGTAATGTAATCATTGCAGGCATTATAATTAACCTCTACTCTCTAGCTGAGATATCTGAGGCACAGAGAGGTTAAGTAATATTCCCAATATCACACAGCTAGTCAGTGGCAAAACTGGGATTTGAAAATCCAGGCAATCTGATATTAGAGTGTTGAGCTTAACCATTTACCTACTGCCTCTCCTGAAACACCTTTAGAGATGTTCACCTTTAGAGAACATTATCTGAACAAGTCCTAGCCACATTTTGATGTATCATATTGTATAGTCAGAAGGTTCCTAATATATCTGGAAAGATGGAGAGGTTGCCCTATAAGGAATTTTCTCCCTAATACAGAAATATTTCATAAGTCTCACATTGATTAATAATTCTGAAAAGTTGTATCTATACAAAAATGAAAGGTCTTAGGAAATGTTCAGAGAAGCAGGTGAAAAATGAGTGCTTCTGAATATTTATGTTTATAAATGAATAGTAATAAAAATAATAAGACCTTAAATTGGGTGGCCATTATCTAAAATTCCACATAGAAAGAAATTCTTCCTTCAAAAAAGTTGAGAAATATGAAAAAAAATAAATGTAATAGCAGTTCACAAGATTTTCAATATCAGGAAATTATGTCATAAGTAAAATCTAATATTAATATAAATGCAATGCCTTGTATAGTTCCTATTAGAACATCCTAATCTGTTATTATGAGATATTATTATCTGTCTTGCTCCTGTTGTTTTCTGCACTAAAGTATTTCACTCCTATAAATTAATGAGCATATGAAAAAATCAATTTGTAAAGTGAGGAAACAGAGAAATAATTTTTATTAATAGTATCTTCATGCTATATCAATTAAATTATAGTAGAATGTTTTTTATGTTTTGTTATATTTTGTTTATTTCTAGAGAGGGGGGAGGGAGGGATAGAAGGAGGAAGAGAAACAGCAATGTATGGTTGCCTTTCACGTGACCCTCACTGGGGACCTGACCCATGAACCAGGCATGTGCTCTGACTGGGAATTGAACTGGTGAACCTCTGGTTCGCAGCCCTCACTCGATCCACTGAGCTACACCAGCCAGGCCTATAGTAGAGTGGTTTTGTCAATGAATTGGAAAATACTTGGAGACTATTTATTTTCCCTTAAGATTAATAGTTAATGCAATATACCTGTTTTCGAATGGTAAAGTACTGAAAATTTTACTAACAAAATTCTTTTTATATGTTTTAAGTGTAGTTACTATCTTAACTTACATGTTTTCTCATTGGCTTAAATATATTCTCCATTATAAGTCTCCATAGTTTGCTTTTAAAATTTTATTTCACTCAATAATGCCCCTTTACATTTAAAAATGGGATGGGAATTAACTCAAGTTTATACAAAAAATGTATTGTTCTAGAATATGTCAGGTCCTATGCTAGGCAGTGAATATGCTAGGCAGNGCAATGTACTGTTTTCGAATGGTAAGGTACTGAAAATTTTACTAACAAAATTCTTTTTATGTTTTAGGTATAGTTACTATCTTAACTTACATGTTTTCTCATTGGCTTAAATATATTCTCCATTATAAGTCTCCATAGTTTGCTTTTAAAATTTTATTTCACTCAATAATGCCCCTTTACATTTAAAAATGGGATGGGAATTAACTCAAGTTTATACAAAAATGTATTGTTCTAGAATATGTCAGGTCCTATGCTAGGCAGTGAATATGTGATAATAAAAATGCATTATGCATAGTATCATGGAGATTTTAGCTTGAAAGAAAGCTCTCCATATATGTGTATGTTTCTGTGTATATTTTGTAACATTCCCGTGTGTGTGTATGCACACATGCAATTATATATCTTGGTAAGTGTATATGAGCCAATTTGGTAAAAAATATTAATAAAAAGAGCCAATTTGATAAGAAATATTAACAAAAAAAACTACCTTACACAAAATGGTGAGACATTAGTGTAGCTCTCTAAGAAGAGGTGAAACTTGAAGGTGGAACTAGGCATTTGAAAAGCAGGGACATTTGTTTGCAACAGAAGAAATGTAGTGTATCAAGATTCTGAGGTTAGGAACCCTAGGCATTTAGAAAGATGGTAAGTGTTATTACAGGGTAGTAATGTGCAAGTCAGAGACTACCAAATAATGGATATGGAGAGGGAGGTAAGTCCCATTTACAAAGAGCTCATTGTACCTGCTATGGAATTTAAAGTTTAATTCCTTTATAGTTGCAGAGTTACACTACTAAAGTAAATTTAAGTTGGTCCTCTTTTATCCAGTGATTACCTTCTTCTGGGTTTACTTTTATATGCAGTGTTATAGTTTTCTTTTTTTTTTCAGTTTAAACATTTATTTCTGGATAAATCCAGTGATGTCATAATTGCATTTTGGTGGGCAAGAGGAATGCAGTCTGTGATTTCCAAAACATTTTTGAACATTTTTATTGTTGTTCGAGTACAGTTTTCTGCCTTTTCTCCCCACCCCTCCCCACCACCCACTTCCCTCCCCTGATTCTACCCCCAGGTGGAACCCCCCTTAGTTTTTGTTCATGTGTCCTTTATAATTGGTCCTGCAAACCCCTTCCCCCCTTTCCCCTGTAATTCCTTCCCGTCTCCCCTCTGGTCACTGTCAGCCTGTTCTCTATTTCAGTGTCTTTGGTTATATTTTGCTTGTTTGATTGCTTTGTTATTTAGGTTCCTGTTAAAGGTGAGATCATGTGGTATTTGTCTTTTACCACCTGGCTTATTTCACTTAGCATGATGCTCTCCAGTACCATCGAGGCTGCTGCAAAAGGTAGGAGCTCCTTTCTTCCTGCTGCATTGAATTCCATTGTGTAAATGTACCATAGTTTTTTGATCCATTCATTTACTGATGGGTACTTAGGTGGCTTCCAACACTTGGCTATTGTAAATTGTGCTGCTATGAACATTGGGGTGCATAGGTTCTTTTGGATTGCTTTTTCAGGGTTCTTAGAATATAATCCTAGCAGTGGAATTGCTGGGTCAAAAGACAGTTTTTAGTTTTTAGAAAACTAAAACCATTTTTAGTTTTCTGAGGAAATTCCATACTGTCTTCCACAGTGGTTGTTCCCGTCTGCAATCCCACCAGCAATGCACTAGGGTTCCCTTTTCTCCATAACCTCTCCAACACTTGTTTGTTGCTTTGTTTATGTTGGTCATTCTGATTTGTGTGAAGTGGTATCTCATTGTGTTTTTAATTTGCATCTCACTAATGGCTACTGATGCTGAGCATCCTTTCATATATGTCTCTGGGACCTCTGTACGTCTTCTGTGGAGAAGTGTTTGTTCAGGTTTTTTGCCCATTTTCCTTTTAGGTTGTTTGTCTTTCTGGAGTGGTGTAGTATGAATTCTCTATATATTTTGGAGATCAAACCCTTGTCTGAGGTATCATTTGAAAATATATATTCCCCATATAGTTGGCTCCATTTTAATTTTGCTGATTTTTTTTAGTCATGCAGAAGTTTTTTATTTTGATGAGATTCCATTGATTTATTCCTTCCTTCATGTCCCTTGCTCTAAGGGACATATCAGTGAAAATGTTGCTGTGTAAAATATCAGAGATTTTCCTGCCTATGTTCTCCTCTAGAACTTTTATAGTGTCACAACTTATATTTAAATCTTTTATCCACCTTGAATTTATTTCGTGTATGGTGTAAGTTGGTACTCGAGTTTCATTTTTTTGCATGTGTCACTCTAGATATCCCAACATCGTTCGTTGAAGAGAATATTTTTACTCCATTTTATGTTACTGCGCCCTTTGTCGAATATTAATTGCCCACAGAGACTTGAGTTTATTTCTGGGCTCTCTATTCGATTCCATTGGTCTATATGCCTGTTTTTATGCCAGTACCAGGCTGTTTTGATTAGAGTGGCCTTGTAGTACAGTTTGATATCAGGTACTGTGATCCCTCCTACTTTGCTCTTCTTTCTCAAAATTGCAGCTGCTATTCAGGGTCATTTATGGTTCCATATAAATTTTTGAAGTGTTTGTTGTATATCTGTGAAATATGTAGTTTTCTATGCAGACCTTTCATGTGTCACAAAAATTCACTTGAAATGAATCATACATCTACAGATAACATGCAGAACTTTAAAATGTATAAAAGAAAACATATAAAGTAGTATACATGACCTTAGGTTATAAAGTACAAGCCTCAGTACTGGGAGAAAATATTTAAAAATACTTATAAAGCACTTATCTGCTACATACACAAAAATACTCTTTAAATTCAATAATAAGAAAACAAAACAACCTAGATGGAAAATAGACATAGCATCTGTGAATACTTCATGTAAGATGCCAAATAAGCACATGAAAAGATGCTCAACATCATTTGACATTAGGGGAATGCAAATTTAATAACAATGACATAAGCCTATGCACATACGAGAATTGATAAAGTAAAAATACTTGTTAATACAAATTTCTGCCAAGGATGTGGAGGTTCACAATTCTGGAAACTACTAAATATGTGTACTGGAACTAAACAGCTAAATAAATGGATGGTTAATGTTGGAAGCCAGAATTCTCAGTACCAGAGTAGGAGGTTACAGGGAGGATTCTAAACAAAGGAGGATTCTAGAATGGTCCATGTAGTCATAGATTAGAGTTGCAAACAGAGTAAAAATTAATGTTTCGCTAGATGGGTTACTACACACTCACACACACACATTTGCTTGCTTTGTCAGGTCAGAGGGGCTAACAACAATACTCCAATGAACACCCCTGGAGGCCAGATCTTAATGTCTCACATTCTCCAATAAAAGGAACCAAGACCTTGGGGAGAAATAGCTGATCCTGGGACTGCAACAGGAACTTTTCTAGAGGAGCCAGGAGCATCTTGTATTATAAAGTTGTAGAAATAAGGACTTGCTAGAAAACAACAGCAAAAACAAAAACCCACATTTATGGGACTGTGTCAAAAGGCCACGAGAGCCAACTGAAAGAGCTTCCAATGCCCAGTGCTGGGACAATTTGAACAACTAAATAAATAAAGTGTTCTTGGATTGTAACCCAAAGTATAAAATAAATATACATGAGTGCATACCTAAACAAAGAAATATGGAGAAATTTGCAAGCAGAAGAATTGCAAATAATTTATGTGAGTATTCCTCCCATAAGCAAATAGAATATAGCCTCCACACCTTAAGTTTATATGTGGGCTGTCTCCTTCTAAAGCGTGCAGTCTGGAAAGGAGGGGGCAAGACTAATTTTACAACGGTGAAACAAGAAAGGACTACCTCAGCCAGGTAATCAAGGTCACTGTCAACAATGTAAGTCATATTTTATATTATGTACCCTTAGATATGATGTAATGAGATTGGCACTTAACCTCTGTAGTTCTTCTTTAAAAAAAACTCTTCAGTCTAATCATGAGAAAAGCATCACAAAAATTCCAATTAAAGTACACTCTACAAAATACCTAAGCAGTCCTCCTCAAAACTATCAAAGTCCTTCAAAAACAAGCAATGACTGAGAAACTGTCACAGCCAGAGAGGAGCCTACAGGGACAGGACAAGTAAATGTAATGTGGAATTCTGGATGGGCTCTGGGAATAGCAGAGGGACACGTGTAAAAACTAAAGAAATCTTAAAAAGACAAATACCAAATGATATCACCATTAACAGTCATCTAAACAACAAAACAAACAAGAAAGCAAAATATGACCAAAGACACTGAAATACAGAACAGGCTGACAGGGACCACAGGGGAAAGGGGAGAATCTCAGGGGAAAAGGGGAAGGACTCACATGAACAAGTATAAAAGACACATGGACAATAACTAAGGTTGGGGGCGGAAATGGGAGGGAGGTAGGGAGCACTGGGGGGGCAGGGCTGGGAATATAAGACAGAAAACTGTACTTGAACAAGAATTAAATAAAAATAAAAATTCTAAAAATCTAAAAAAAGCACTTAATTAACAATAATTTATGACTATAACAATGTACAAATATATTAATGATTACAAATACACTAAAATAAGATGCAAGGACAAACTGTGCATAAAGCACATGAGAAATGGATCTCTACTATTTTTGTAAATCTACAACTATCCTAAAATACAAATTACTAAAAATAAAATCACAGTGCTTAATGAAAATGAAAAATTTTCTGTGGATACTCCCTGACATACTCTAGGTTAGGATGCTTTTTTTTTTGTAGTAGAGCTATTTATGATAACAGTTTTCTACTTCCCTTTGTTTTTGGTTACTCTGTAAAATGTAAAAGTTGGATTAAATTTAATTATAGCTTAAAGCACATAAATTAAGTAGAAACAATCAGAAAATTTTCTGTTAATCCAAAACTATTCTAAAATAAAATATTTATTTAAAAATTCATGGATATAGTTTTATATCTTTTTCCAAAATTTGAAGGTTTGGGTTGGTTGACATTTTAAAACACTTACACGATTTTATGTGTTACATTTTGGAAGATTATGACAGTAGTTTTATTGTAGCCAACAAAAAGAAAATGTCTTTTCTTTTTCTTAATAATTTAAGTTCTCCTAAATAAAGTGGAGTAAGGGAGATGAAGCTGCAAGAGAAAATATGTTTCCTCATTATTCTTAAAAAGCTTCAAAGTACAAAAGCTTGTGGAAACCCAGAGCTTTAAATAAGAATAACTATCTGTGGCCATTTCTAGAAGGTTGGCTTTTTTAGATCACTTGCCCTTGTGTCTTGTCTTACTTCCTGCCTTTAAAGGTATAATGACTTTATTTTACCTCACAGTTAACTACTGAGCACTACTGTTGTAGTGCTCAGCATATTGGTCAGAATATTCTAGATTTTATGTTCCAGGCTTTTACCTAAATTGTTCCTTCAACATGGCAATCTGTTCTTTCTCTTTAAAGTTTTAATTTTTCCAAAGTCTTTCCAGAGTCCAGATATTAGACTATAACTTTTTCTTCTGTCTTGGTAGTTTCTTCTGGGTGTTTTATATTCAGCATGGTTCATGGCTTCTCAGCTGGACCCGTCTGGTCATTGAGGACAGGGAGAGTATCCTATTCATCTTAACCCTGAGGATTCGGCAGAGTTGGCATATAATACATGTTTTGGGGGAAAAAAGTTTGTGAGTCCAAATGAAGAATAGCTCTCTGAGAATGCAGTATTTTCAAAACTGAAATATTTTTTCAAAAAGGTGTACTCCTTTTCATGACTCCCTGACACAATAATTTTCTCTCAGGCTGTGATTTCCCTTAAACTTCTCATCCTTAACAATGTCTTGAAGGCCAGGAGATGGATTTACTTCATATGGTAGAATAATGAAATGGTTGCCCAAATCTTTCACATACATCTGAGGATTTATCTAAAATTCAAAGTCCCCTGAAAATAAGATGGTTTAAGAAAAAAAAGTGTCAATTCTTCCTTCCCTTTATTAAATAGTTTAGATGTTTGTTTCCTAGTGGTAGTTTACAAAAGATGCCACTCTGTGTGATTTTATGGAACGCTTCTATTTCATGCGTGCATGTGAATTTACTGATATATAGTCTACAGAGTTTTAAAAGAAGTATGAAATAAAAGTGTTGAAATATTATTTTCCTAATATTTCTTGTTTAATTTTATAGATATTAAAATGTATCTTTGTGAGGCTGATAAGTGATTAGGCAAATGAGAATTTTTTTACACTTGAATTCTCCAGAATTCTGCTGTGTTTTAAGCATGCGTGCAAATTTATAACCAATTATTGACATTGCATAGTCTAGTTTTTTGAAAGATTACCTGTATATGGCAATCTACAGATCATTCTAATCCTAGATATGTATTTTTTTCTTGTTGTTTTATTCTCAGTGTATTTTCCAAAGTGATAAAATTGAGCTTTACGAAGTGGAAAGAAATGCAAACCTATATTGGATGAATGGAATTGGAAATTGTTATTGGTTTTTTTTTCCTTTCACATTCCCAGCAATTCTAGACCATTCTGGTTAAAGAAAAATAGAAGTATCAAGTGTAATATCAGCAAAATATAACAAACTTGCACTTGTAATTGGAGACAATCCAGGAAGTATATAATATCTCATTAGCAATAACCATGGGGACACCTACAGAGAACTACCTGTGCTCTGGGCATGATGCTAAGTACTCAACTGATTTGCCCCTTACATTTTCCAAACAAACCTATAAAGTAAATACATCATTATTTTCATAGTCTCAGAGAGAACACTGAAGCAAAGAGAATTTGTAGAAAGTCACACAGCTAAAACAATAAAGGCAAAATTCATCCCTGGAAGTTGGACCCCAAGCACATGGTCATGGAGATTGTGCTATGTGTCTTCAAGGGATGAAGGTGATCCTGTTAAATCATGTATTTTTAAGGTAAATATGGCCCAATGTTTGATATATTATTAAGTAATCTACTCAGTATGTCTTGGCCCTGTAAACTTGTGGGGTCTCACATAAATGGTTAGTGATATTTGCAATTAGAGATTGAGTTCTATTATTTAATTCAAACATATTCATGCATAAAAGTTTCTCAATTATATTCATTTAACTTGATTAAAATAATAGAATATCATATATTCATATATAATATGGTCAAACACGGTATCAATTTTAAACTATAATTTATGATAATTTTTAATATAATGGGTATTGTCACTCAGCAGTTGTTATCAATTCAAGTCTTCCTTCTGATTTTTTTCCTACTATGACAATATAATTTTTAAAAGGTCACCAAGTTTCACAGTTCAAAATTATCTTAGACATTATGTTTCTTTGCCACCAAATCAAGCTAGTCACAGAATCTTGCCAATTCTATCTTCTGAATTATATATATTATATAAAATATATAATAAATAATATATAATATATAAATTTTATATATTAATTCGAATCATTTTTCTACCGCCACTTCTCAATTTCAGGTCCTTATACATATTACAACTCCTTTCAACTTTCCTTCTCAGCCTCATTCCCCATTTCCTTCCACCCACTTCAGCTGAATGATACCCCATTCCTCAAATACCCACCTTGTTTATTAATAGCTTGCATTGTTCATGCCAAACCCTCTCCTTGTAATTTTATTTACTTACCTTTAATTACACAAATTCTACATGCCCTTTAAGATTTTGCATGTTACATTTTATAAAAATACAAAAATAGAACTTCAGTTCCTTAATCTGCTCTCCATCCTTCAGTCAAATAAGCTTATCTTCAACCAATACCTGAAAGAATCATTTTGTCATGTCACTGAGTCCACTTCTCTCTCAACTATCCTCCTTAACAAGAGAACACACACTTCTTTCTTTATTACATATTTGATAGCTTTTTAGCTTGTTCTGTCACTGGAATCTAAAATGACATCCATGAGGCTTTTCTCTGTTCCCTGCTATATTCCCAGTCCTCCCTCACTAAGCCTAGCATTAAGTAGCAGCACAGTAAGTATGTGTTCAGCAAATAAAAGTCCAATTAGAAATTATTTCTTCTCATATACTTTTTTAAAAAAAGTTATTTTATTGTTGTTCAATTACAGTTGTGTATAGTACTTAGAATATCCTAGCTATATTATTGGGGGTGGGTTTGGGCTGTTTTGTTAATTTTGTTAGTATTTTTATATTAATTTTAAAGGGCATATTTTAATAATTTATTCTGTATCTCTCATAGTGCATTATATGTAGCAGGCTTACAGTAAGAATTTTAATGTGTTCCCTAAGCGAAATAAAGAATTATTTTAAGATTATGTAGTATTAGAAATTGACTGATGTGTCCTTTCAGACATTCATTTTAGTCATTAATTTTAATTACAAAGGAAAAGGCCCATTAAGATAGAGCTACTATCATGCAATGGCAGTGATTAATAAATAGATGTATTATTTCAGTTTCAAAAAGTCCTAGTTTGCTGTATAATCCTGTATAAGAAAGATAAAGGAGGTAAGTACTTTAATTTAAAAACTCTTATTTTTTAAAAAAGATTAATTAATTAATTAATTTATTTATTTATTTATTTATGTTTAGAGAGAGGAAGGGATGGAGAAAGAGGGAGAGAAACATCAATGTGTGGTTGCCTCCTGAGCACCCCCTCCTGGGGACCTGGCCCACAAACCAGGCATGTGCCCTGACTGGGAATCAACTGGTGACCCTTTGGTTCACAGTCCACTAAGCCACACCAGCCAGAGCTCAAAAACTCTTTTTTTATGTTAATAATACTTTTTAAATATTTTTAACTGATGTTTGAATACAGTTGTCTTCATTTTCCTACCCCGTTTTCCCCCACCCTACCCACACTCACCTCCCACTCTCAATCCCACCCCCCTTTGGGTCCATCCATGGGTCCCTCATTCATGTTCACTTATGTCCCTTTCCCTTCTTTCTCATGTTATTTCCTCCTTTAAAAACAGCATAGTTTAGTTTCTTGAATTTTATGCATTGGTTTAAAAATGTTTACATCATTTACTTTAAAAATACTTTAAAATGTATTTCTAATTTCTAATATTTGTTAAAGATGTTATTTATTTATCTTTTAGAGGGGAAGGGAAGGAGAGAAGGACAGAAATATCAGTGTATGGTTGCCTCTCGTGAGTCCCCTGCTGGGACCTGGCCTGCAACCCAGGCATGTGCCCTGACTGGGAATCCAACCATGATCATGTGGTTCGCAGGCCCGCGCTCAATCCACTGAGCTACACCAGCCAGGTCTAATTTCTAATATTTTTAACATTTAGCTGGAAGTGGCATATTACAGGATCTTTAGAACCCTTTTGGCAATCTTTAGATTGCAAAATAACACAGAAATAATATTTTATTTATCTTGTTATGAAACTTTATTTCACTTTATGGAAATGTTTAAACCTCATGGAATTAATATAGAACAGGCAGTGATATTGATGTCAACATTAGTGAGCCATCTAGAATATTAATGGTCATATTAATACATCCTCCAGAAGTACTTTGACACATAGAAGTCAGGATACAGTTTCTGGAACCAGAGGTCTGGGTTTGTTTGACAACTTTCTCTTCAGTTTACTTTTCTGACTCAGCTTCTTCATAAGAAAAAAGATATATAGTAAAAATACTTAATTCAAAGGCCTTTATGACAATTGAATATGTTAGTATAGTGAAGAAGTCACAATAGTTTCATGTCATAGACCTGTATAAATGTCTGCTAACTTTATGATCATTATTGAGGAAATGTCACAATCGATCGTGATTTTTTGAAGTTCTAGGGTCTAATTGTCAGCCTGCAAAATGATAAACTCCTCTTAGCATTCCCAAAGCCTCCATCACTCATAGGCATACTCACAAAAAAAATGAGTTTAGAGACTGATGTACAAACTCAGGATTCTAATTTATCCTTGTACAGTAAGAGCATTGACTCTGCTAGGGAAGCAGATAAATTACTCACCCTTGACTCCATGTGGGAAGCACAGAACAGCCAAAATATAATCAAAATGGCTTACTGAGCATGTTAATTAAAAAGGAATCAGTCATTTGATTTCTATGTTAAGTCACATTATGATAAAAGATAAGCCTGCAAGGCAGTATTTTTGCAACTCAATGTCCTGTCTTTGGGAGAAACAAACCTCTTTTTGGGTGACATATTTTTATTAGGTATGTTAATAAGTCAATTATAATATACTCCTAAATACTTAGGGATATCTTGTTACTTCATAGAGACTTTTAAAAATTTCAGTCTATCTATACATCTTAAGGAAGAAATGTTTCACTCTGAGATTTTATGTGTGTAAAAGCATCACAGTAGCCTCCAAATTCTAATACCGGGTACCAGAGATAACGTGATGAATACCATAATTACTAAAAAAATAAAAAAGTATTGGTATATACTAGAATTATTAGGTTTGAGAATACAACTTTCTGTTAGATTATGTTTTATCCTAATAAAGTTTGACATGTTCCAAAGTAGCCTACTGATACAGTAGAATTGGAAGACACAACCAAATATTTCATTTTTCAAGACAAAAGCTCTTTTGCTAATTAATCTTAAACTCTTTTAACAGCAAGATAAACTCAATATAAAGATGCATTTTAGTGTTCATTATTCAACTTGCCTATTCTGTTTGAATTGTTAGTTCAATAAGGTTTGAATACAAAAATGCATGCACTCACACATATACACATTCCTGCAAATATAGAACCATATTTTACTGTAAAGCAGGCAGAGAACATATTTATTCCAGGTGGTTAAATGGCCTCTTAAACTAAAACACACAAAACAAATGTTTTGTCAAAAAGTGTCTTATAAAGAATAAGTTTCTTCCTCTAGAGATTCTTCCTCTTCCTTTATCTGCTGTAAAAATCATACCTGTGGTCAACAATAGTGTACTTTTTTAAGGAGTAAATCTCATATTAAGTGTTTTTATTGCAAACATTAAAATTAAAAAAATACTAATGGCACATAATAAACATAAATTTTTGTGTTGTAATCTCACAGTATGCTTAAATATAGGTTTGTATATTTGTGAAGAAAACCCTCAGCTTGTTCTGACGGGAATGAATCACCTTAGTATTCAATGCCCTCTGCAGAAAATGCAAATGTTTCTTCTATATGAGCAGCAAATGTGCCAGGAGACCACGAATAAAATATTTAGTACTAACTTTAAGGTAGAAATATGTCTTCCTTATTGAGCTGTAGTTCTACTCTGAGAAATATTTCTGCAAAGGAAAGATTTAATATTTCTGCATTTAGCTGAAGGTTGTTTACAAATAATGATTTTGCTTTAGTAAGATACTTTCCAAAGAGGAAAGAAATACATAAGATTATCAGTGGGAGGTGAGATATGATAGCTACCATTTTAAAGTATATAAATATCAATTGTAACCCTATTTTGTACTGGACAAATGCTATGACTGCTCAATTAATTTTACTACTGTAGATGTCAGTAATTTTGAGTTTGTGATTGGAGTCAGTTAAATAGAAACACAATTTCTCACAATGTAGGGGGCCAAGGGATAACATACACACAGTTGTAATGCACTGAAAACTACTTAACTCTTTTTTAAAAACTTTGGAACGCTACTATTTGGTGTGCAATAAGATGGCATAGACTATCATTTAAAACAATTCCTTTTGTCAGCAATATTTCCAGGCAGTATCCTTGGTATGGTATGTCCTCTTCCTGAGGGGCCCCTAACTCTCCCAGTGTTGTGCTTCCAGGGTTAGGTAAACTCCTCTGTGCCTGACAAATGAAAATACATCACAGAAAGTTGAATTAACATCAATATTTAGTAACACTTTATTTTGCCATGTATAATGTGCACTTTTGCCCCCAAAATTTTTAAAGATTTTATTTATTTATTTTTAGAGAGGAAGGAAAGGAGAGAAGGACAGAAATATCAATATATGGTTGCCTCTCGTGAGTCCCCTGCTGGGAACTGGCCTGCAACCCAGGCATGTGCCCTGACTGGGAATCAAATTGCGATCATGTGATTCACAGGCCTGCACTCAATCCACTGAGCTACACCAGCCAGGGCAAAGAAACACTTTTAAAAAAAAATTTAAAAAATAAAAATATGAAGACAACTGATAAATAAAACAGCATTATTATACTATTCTGGATGAGAACAAGATTCAAAAGTATTATGATGAAATTGGAAAATTCTGGATGCATGTTATATTAAAGATACGTATTCAAAGATCTGGCCAAATTGTGGATATATTCTTTTCTTTAAAATCAAAAACATTAGCTTCATAGTTTTGTTTTAATTGAATGTTTAGTATTGGAATAAAATGGAATGCATATTTATTCTCAGGTCATTTATATGAGCCATTTTTCTGCCATTTATTTTTCTTATAGTCCTCAAAGAGGCTGTGATATTCATGAAAGAATATGAGCTCATACAAACACACAAGACCTTGGTAATCTTAAAAGGAGAATTTGTTCAATTTATAAGCATTTGGGAAAGGAAGCAGTTACAAAATGAATGAAAATAAATAGCATGGATAGTTGAGTGTTCAAATATATTTATGCTTTCATGTATACTATTTTTTGGGTTCACATGGGTACAAACTTCAGAACTCAATCACTTCATAGCAGGATTAACTTCTAGAACCACTGTGGATATAAATCTGAGTTCTAAGACCTCAGATACTATAAGCTACCATTTTCATTACCTTGGTGAGCTTACACTCTCACTTTAAAAAACAATAGCACATTGAATAAGCTTGAAGCATATGAAAAATATGCAATAGAAAACCAAAGACAAAAAAAAGGTCAATGATTATTCAACAGCCTAACCTTCTTCCTTACCGATCACTCCTCCAGTGTGTGTCTGTGTATCTGTGTGTTTCCACACATGAACTTTTTGACAGAAACATAAAGTTCTCTATAGGACTTTCTACCTCACTAAAATTAATCATACTACACTTTGTATAGATTTTGTACTAGATCTTACATGAATTCTTTCAACCCTCCCATAAGGGAAGAACTATGTGGCATCTCACTGTACGGATGAGGTATCTAAGCTTTACGGGGATTAGATGGTCAAGGCAAGACTCTGTTTCCAAATATGTTCTCAAATTGTTATACTAGGGGAGAGGGTTCCTTGCTAAAACCCCATTTTTTAAACTGCTGTTGTTCATGGTCCTACTTCATGATTCTTGGTTTAAGTCATCTTATGGCATTGTCCTTAGAGATTCTGAAGAATGATAGGCACTTGAGCAAATTTTGCTAACCATTAAAATCAATTACCTGGGAAGTTGTCACACCCATTCCAGTTGAATCACAATTGTTGGAAGTAATACCCAGACATAGTACATTTTGTAATTTTCCCAGTGATTCCAAAATATAGCCATTCTTGAGAGTCAGTGTTGTAGACACTAACATTAGTGCTTGTACAGTCTTTTCATCACATCAGCATAGCTACTCAACCTCTACCCAAACTTCCTTGGGAATAGCTTTGACTGTGAACATAGTTCTCAGGTTAATTCAAATCCGCCACCCTTCCTTCCAGCATTCGGTGCTACTCCTGCCTCATGGTGATAATACAATTTTATATTCCTTTTAACATGTGGCATTACATCGGAAGTCAGTTTTGGAATCTTTTGAGTTTTCTCATCTCTGGGATAACTCATTTATTTCTTGTAACTGCTTCTCTAGCTTTCTTTTGAATAGTCATTTTCAGTATGATATCTTAAAAAGCACTTGGATCTTGGAGTCAGAATGCTTTTAGTTTACATTACATATCTGCTAGTTACTAGTCTTCTGAACGTGCATAAGTACCTGAATTTCCTCAGCTTTCTTTCAGCCACAAATAGTGATAGTTTATGTAACTTTTATGAATATAAAATGAAATGTACAGAGTCAGAGTAAGGCTCTTAGAAGTGCTGAGCAATGGAAATTATAGTCTCTTATCATAGGTCCACTTTCCCATCTGCCTATATATATTTGAATGAAAACAACACCAAAGCACAAAATTAGAAAAAAATCCAACTATATTCTAATATTTTCCTCTCTTCATGATTATGTAGAATTTTCAAAATTATTAAACAGCAAGTATACAGTTTGTTAAATATACAGAGTATTTCTTTGTACCTTTATTTTGCTGGTGCTCCAGGGGTACTCTGAATTGACTCCTGAGTAATGCCGTGCTGACGTGCCTGAGTGCACCTCTGCTTGGAGGGAAGGCGGACAAGAATAACTTTAGGCCGTCATTTAACCTCTTCCACAAACTTCATTTTCCTGAATTGTAAAATGATGATAATGTTTGCCTTAGAGGATTATTTTGAAGATTGTGAAAATCTCAGAGGATTAAAATTAATGATGTATAAAAAGTGCTTATAATCATCAAAAATGGTAGAAATAATGTAGTTGGTAAGAACTTGGCCTCTGATGCTGAACTATTTGGATTCAAGTCTAGCATTTAATGGCTCTGAAACCTTGGGCACGTTTTGTAATGTCTGCATCTCAGATATTTTGTTCTTGGAAAGTGAGGATAAAAATACATCCACCTAGTAAGGTTGTTTTGAGTTTTTAAATAATTAGTGCTGTTAATGCATTTAGCACAAAATAAAATCTCAGTTCACGTTAACTATAACAAATAATTATCTGTGTTAGACATAAAAGCAACACTTGATAGGCACATAAAGTATGCTGGCATAATTTTATTTTCCTTTTAAGTTAGTTGCCCATAGTTGAACATTTACTGAGATATAAATCAGGGTCTGCACAACATGGGTGTTCAATGAATGTCTATTGAAAGAATGAATGATGTGGTCTGACCATAAAATACAGAAAGGAATTAAATCTGTATAACTCTCCTCATGTAGGTATGGACTCACATTTCTGTTTAGTATAAACTAAAATATATATTTGTATTTTATTCTCTTCAAATAATCAAAATTTCAATTAAAATAGTTACTTTTTAATTTGAAAGCTCTTTTTATATATTGTTTATGAATTTCTAATCACACAATATTTTGTAAATATTTTTATTGACTCTGCTATTGCAGTTTTCCAATTTTTTCTCACCTTGATTCCCAACTATGCCTGAATAGTTGGGAAGAGAAAGAGAAATACAGCACTGGAAGAGAAAACTCCAACATTTCTAATCTAACTCAATATTATATAACAGTATGATCATTAAATTTTAATACTTGTGTTCAAACTTTAGGTTCTTGCTTCATGAAAAAAATAATAATATTGAAACTATTTCTCAGTTTAGCTCAGCTTAGCACATCCTGACTACCTTCATCTTCCAAGTCATTTGCTCTAGTAATTGCTAACACCTAGGCTTTTGCAAGTCATCCAAGCACTCTGAGTTTCAGCATCGTCTGTTAATTAGGAATAGTATTATCTAACTCATAAAAATATTTCTAAGAAATAAATGAAGTGGCAATGTGAAAATATCCTGACATATACAGGCATACAATATACACACATATATGGCAACTACCTATGTGTGTGCATGTATAGAAATAAGATGAGGTCTGTCCAGAAAGTATCCAGCCATGCAGTATGAAAAATAGAGACATTTATTGAAGAAGATACAAGACGCATTGTTCACAGAACAATGAGACCTCATTCCCTTCAAACTAGGTGCCTTGAGACCCTACACATTTCTCCTAATTGCCATCTGCTGCCTCACCATATTTTCCTGAATCTCATGTAAGTCTGAAATCTCTTCCCTTTCAATGGTAATTTTAGTTTTGGGGAAAGCCAGAATTTGCAGCACACCAAATGTGGGCTGTAGGGGGACTAGTCACCTGGGTGATTTGATGTTTTGCCAAAAATTTTGCGCAAGGCCTGATGCATTAGCTCGCCTGTTGTTCTGATGAAGCTGCAAATCACCAGTTATTCTGAACCAAAACACAGTTAACATGGTCTTCATCTTGCTGTGAGTTTGCTATGACTTCGCCTCGACTTCTTTGGGCGTGGAGAACCAAGCAACTTCTATTGGGATAACTGGGCCTTCACTTCTGGACCATAGCCATAGACCCGTAATTCATCTGTGGTCATGACCTTCTTGAGGAAAGCTGTTTCATTGGTAGCAGTTAGAAACAAGTCATTGAAGTCATTAGCAACAGCAGCACAATGTTCCTTCTGCTTTGGTAACAGAACCCAGGGAACAAATTTTGTCATGACACATTTCATGCCAAGATCCTTTGTCAAAATCTCAGACATGGTAGTTTTTGGACTCCCCACATTAGCTTCTAGTTTTCACACTGTCAGTCGTCAATCTTTGTTGATTGCAGCCTGTACACATTCAACATTCTCAGGTGATCTGCTTGTTGTAGGCCTTCCAGAATGTGGATCACTTTCAACAGATTTTCAACCATCTTTTTTCCCCTCTCATTTGTGCCATACTTTTATTTGTGATGCCCTAATTTTATTGTTTCCAAAAGCCTTCTGAATCACCTGAATAGTTTACACAGAGGGATGTTCAAGGTTAATGCAAAATTTGATGCAGATTTGTTGCTTGACTCAGTCATTTTGAGTGAGACAGCCACATAGTACATATGCTCAAACAAGGGTATCTACAGCCCCCACTAACTAGTACAGTGAAGTCATCATTGTTCACCCATGTGCATGCCAGTCCACTTTCCTTGGCTGCTAGGCTACATTGATGTCATGCAAACTGTTCTCATTATATTAACAATGGCTGGATTTTTTTATGGACAGACCTCTATATAGAAAGAGAGATTTGCTGTTGCATAATCATATCCTAGACAAATACATCAAAGCAGATATGCCTAAAGTTCAGAGATTTGACTCAATAATTTGACTGAGCATTCTGAAAGTTACTACTTTATAATGCTTATTTTGCTTGAAATACTCATTTAACTAGAATGACAATAAAGAGCTTGCATTTTATACTTGTAACAGATTGACACAGGTTAATTTTAATTATGATATTTTGTCGTTAAATTTCTATAGCCTAGTGCCAACATTTTAAATTTCAATTTGCTCATTTTGCTCTGTCTACATAGAGTAAGATCTAAAATTATTGAATTTTCTAAATATATAGCACAAAATTTTTATCACCAAATGAGCTCACAGACTATATAAATTTTGAGAGGATGCTGAGTTCTGTGAATAACTGACCCACATTCCCATAGCTGCTATCCTAGCGCACATCTCTGATGCAGCCCTTAGCTCCCTAATCGCTTCTACTGTTTTAATTAGTAAGCCGAGGTGTAATTCAATGTATTTCAAAATGTTGCTAAATATTAGGCATTAGAAGAGTTTAAAATTAATATCTTTAAAAATAAAGTAGAATATCTGGTAGTTTAGTCTGAAAAGCAAAGTTTAATATCAAAATGATGATCATAAAAATTAGAAAACCTTTTAAAAATAAATACTGAAAAAATAATTTGGTTCCATATTAGGAGTTTCTAGAGATGAAAGCTACTTTTTAAACTTTACCTCAATGTGTATGAAAGGTAAACATGAGGATGTATTCCTTAAAAAAATATGTGCTGTTTTTTAAAATAAAACAACTGGAAGTTCCTTCCAACTCAATCCATTTCCCAACAATATTACTTGTTCCAATATAAATGACATCTTTACTTTTTAAAATGTGGAAAAATAAGGGAAACAAGGAAATAATTATACTACCATGTACCAAACCATAAATATGCTCCCTGTTGACTTGAGCAAACCACCAGTGTGAAAAACTAATGATGGTAAGCAGTAGAATGGATGCTAATTTTCCTAAAGCCCATTTATATTGCATTTATAGAATGTCTTCCTCAAGAGAACACAAATTATTTTTTATTAACAAAGAACTGTGAGGAAAATGTGCTGCTCTCTTTGTTTTGGGTTTTATTATTTTTTTCAGAATTTAGATATTTCCCACAGTTTTATCACTTTAATACATGATAGGAAAAGAAAGATTGCTTGTATAACAACTAGTGGTTGTAGTTAACATTATGTATGCATTTGTAATCTTTCTAGTTTCTAATATTTGAAAGGTATGAGGCATTTCTCAATAATAAAGCCTATCTTATTGTTTATATAAAATTTTTCTTTTTTTAAAGATTATTTATTTATTTATTTATCTTTAGAGGGGAAGGAGAGGGAGAGAAACATCAATGTATGGTTGCCTTTCGTGCGTCCCCTGCTGGGAGTTGGCCTGTAGGGAAACGGCCTGCAACCCAGGCATGTGCCCTGACTGGGAATCCACAATTCTCTGGTTCGCAGGCCCGCGCTCAATCCACTGAGCTACACCAGCCAGTATTTATATAAAATTTTTCTTACCTAGTTTATCCTTCTATAAGTAGAGCATTTTGCAAAAATAATTATTCACTGTTCTCTCACTTTTAAGGTTCCTTTTATTTTTTATGTTAAAAGCACAATCTTTGATTTTTTCATATGATACACTCTCATGCTGCAATTGTGAGCCCACTATCTTATAAAGGATAACTGACTTTTTTTAAATAGACATTTTTTAATTGTTCAAGTAGTTTTCTGCCTCTTCCACCCAACCCTAGCCACTACCACCCCTCCCCACCTCCCTCCCCTGTTTCCACCTGCTTTGTTATTGTTCTTGTGTCCTACCCTTTGCAACAGCATGAATGAAACTGGAGAGCATTATGCTAAGTGAAATAAGCCAGGTGGTGAAAGATGAACACTATATGATCTCACCTTTAACAAGAATCTAATCAACAAAACGAACAAGCAAGCAAAATATAACCAAAGACACTGAAATTGAGAACAGGCTGACAGTGACCAGAGGGGAGAGGGGAGGGGATTGTAGGACTCATGGATGATCATTGACTTTTAATGTTATTTTACTACTGTTTTTAGACTGAAAAACACTGAAACACTGAAACTAGTTAACATTTTTAACTAGTTTAATAACTTTTTAAAAAAGATTTTATTTATTTATCTTTAGAGGGGAAGGGAAGGAGAAAGGGAGAGAAATATCAATGTATGGTTGCCTCTCGTGAGTCCCCTGCTGGGAACTGGCCTGCAACCCAGGCATGTGCCCTGACTGGGAATCAAACTGCGATCCTGTGGCTCGTAGGCCCACACTCAATCCACTGAGCTACACCAGCCAGGGCTTAATAACTTTTTTATCACTGATAACTGAGAACAAAAATCTCTTGAATAGGAGAGCAAATCCCCAACTGATAAAGAATTTGCTGAAATATTACAAAGAAAATATAATATGTATATGAATGTATATATGGCTAACCCATGCCTTTTCTAATATCCCTTTTCTACATTTGTTTTTCTTTCCAAGCTTGGTTAAAGGTGATTTCAGACATAATTACTGTTAATAGCATGTTAACTATTATTTTCTGATTTCAATCATATGAACCATAAGAAGGAAATACTGATATAAGTTAATGACCTTTCCTTAGAGATTCTAGAATTTTCATAGCCACTGACTTTCAATTTTTGCCTATAACTAATTTCACTAATCAAATACTAAAATTTAGTAGAGGTCATTAAAACCATTCTTTGGAATTGTGATTAATTTAGAACTTTTTCAGTGAAAACAAATAGTAATTTAGTGAATATATTATTGACTATACAAACTGAAAATTAAGTTATTCAACAAATAATGATTTACCTAATCATCTATTTTATGTATATATAAAGCGGATCATTATCTATTGTATATCATGATCTTTTATCTATATAATAGATTATTGTATAGATAATAGATCATACATTATAGATTATAATATGATAGATTATAATAGATTATAATTATAATATTATAATAGATTATAATATTATAGATTATAATATAATCTATAATTTATATTATAGATTATTATATAGATAATAGATCATTTTCTATCCCATGTATAATAGATAGTGATTATTTATTATATACACACACACATCACAATTAATCTACCAACACAAGAGTCTGGGGTATGGTGAAATAGGAAATTTGCCAGATAATTCAAGATTATCACGTAATTATCATAAAATTAATTTTATTGATAGTACATGCTCCTCTCAAGCTTTTGGCCTATCTTCAAAAAGGATTACTGAACTTAATTCAACATTTGTTGACCATTCCAGATCACAGGAGGATACCACTTAAGCAACTCGCTGAATTAATTCAAAGTTCCCATTCCCTCTGGAAAGCCGTGATGCTGTTGCTGAGCACCTCTCCCATTGGTCTTCTCACTTCTTTCCCCTGAGTCATTTACTCCAAAACATGTTGATTTTAAATATTATTGTTATCAGGTCAACTAGTAAAATATTAGGTAAACATAAAGTATGGGAGTGAAAACCATGAGCAAAACCAAGTTGAATGTTTTAGAAAGTTATGAAAGCACTAAAATAAAATGGGTGAAATGAGCAAATTCACAAAAAATCAATACTTGGATTATTTCTCAAGGAACTTTAAGCCATAAAGTCACTTTAAATTAAGTTCCTCTGGAATTTAAAGAAGACAGTATTGTGACTTTGCAAGTAAAGGGAAGGAGAGTGACATATAAAAGGCCCTCACTCAAGGAAAGGCCGTGGGCCTGTGTTAAAATACTGATAAATGAATGGACCTCCAAGTGTTTTAGGTTAAATAAAATGTTCAACATAAGGAAATACATTTTTAAAGATTATTCATTTTATAGATTTTTTTTCTAGTGCCTGATCAACTGGTACTGATTTTACAAATGATAGGGCATTGATTGAACATGTTTTATTATATGTTTTAGCTCAAGGAAGTCTATATTTTAGACTACTGTGAAATAGTGCTATGATAAAATATCTTCTTTACTACTTATGAACAATTTTACTTTCAGGTCCACATTTCTCTGAAACATCTGTATATTTTACATGCCTGATTCCAGGAGTTGGAATGTTACTATATCCTCAATATACAAACCTACTCAGATAAAGTTCAATTTTAGTCAATCAAGACATAAACTTTGCAGAATTATATCCTTCCTTCCTGTGTCTTACAATCCACATATTTTCCTACTTTACTGAAGAGCCATCCTGCATGTTATTTGGGAGAGTGATAGGCGGATCAGAAGGAGTAAGTGAATGTAAATTTGTAGCAAACCTGGGGGTCAAGCAGAGGTTTACTTCTACTGTCATTGGAAGCACTTAACATTTTTTAATAGATATTTGTACATGCCAGGTATATGTTTTAGAATGATTAAATTAATCTCTTAGGTCTTTGCTTTTTATTACTTTTTTTGTCCTTCTGTTCAAAGCAGAGCTTATCATAATTGGTACATCTGTATCAAATGAAAAGAGAATGTTTATTTCTACCTCTACAAAAAATAATTATTACCCTACCCTCAGAGTTAACTCACTTTCCCTACTTCTGTTTTGTGAAGAGTGCTGACGTTTAAAATATTTTAATTTCTCTTAATAATAAATGAACACACTGCCCGAGAAGAGGACTCTAAAATCATTAGAGGGGCACATGTCCAGTCTTTCAGGCCTCATACTAACACACAGTATGTGCTGCTTCTTATTGTTGCGAATGTCAAACTTCTTGATAAGTGTCTTTTGGGAAATGGTTCACTCCATTTCAAAGCATATAATACAAAGAAAAGTCTTAGGGCAATATTTAAGCAGTGAAAGAAACACAGACATTTATGATTTGCTGGGAGAAACGGATTGCCTTTGGCTGTGCCTTGGGAAATTCCCAGGAAAAACAGGAAGTTGTGATTATGATTATAAGTTAAAATGATAAAAAGCATGCAGAGGAATTTGTTTTTCTTATGGGTGGTATTGCAGTTTATAATCTCAGTATGCATTCAGAGTTCATACCCACGTCCTGTGTTTCTCACTGAAGTACTAGCAGGAGATATGTTATTGAAACTAGCAGAAGAATAACTTTCAAGAGAGTCAATTTAAGAAAAAAATATAAAGCTAAATTCATATAATACAAAGTAAATGTTTTCATACACCTCAATTAAATATCTCTCATAAAACTAGTGATGTTTTAAAAATGGATATCAAAATTGGTACTGCAAATTTTTGTTGAAGAATATATAATAAAAGTATTACTATGTGTGTGACTATGGTAAATACAGTGTTAGATATAGGTTAAAAAAGGGGGGTCATAAATTTAATTTTCTCAGTACAATTTTACTGTGGTTATTTCCTTAATAGAAATGCAAATGTTTAGACCCAGTGGTATGATTTGAAAATCACATGGATTTGAGTCATCGTGACTTTACAGCTTTTCACTTCTAAAGTCCCACCAAGTTTTCTGTTGAGAAAATAAAGAAAGCATCACACAAATCTCTGATATTTTTTATTTTATTCATTAAAATTATTATTATTATTATTATTATTATTGTTGTTGTTGTTGTTATTTTGCTTTGTGGCAGTTCAGAGAGCTAATAGCAAATCCTACTTATTTTATTGTCTCAAACGTACCGCACTACTTTCTGAAATGGTAACAGTAGTCACTCAGCTTGATGCTTACTATTTCTGACTATGTAAAGAGAAGCTGGGTACAAAAATTCCATCTATTTGAAGGCACTTTCGCCTTGCAAGTTCTGTACTCTGCCTGGTTTGATTAATGAGTAAGTAAGTCTATCGTGGGATGTCATCCAAAGTAGTAGATCAAGGACATAACTTGGGCAGATCTATGATCTAAGAGAGATTTAAAAAGAGGTAATATCTGAATATAAAGATAGTTCTAATGGTATATCTAGACTTAAAACATTATTCTATCCAGTTCAAATAGGAATTCCTCCAAAAAGCATGAAGGAATGTAAGAATCTTGAAGTATTTATAATAAATGCCTTGCCATCATTTAAAAATCGTATTTTCAACAAAATTTAAAATGCTTACATTAACTTAATCTACTATGTCCACATATATGTGTCATGAGAGAGAAAGGTCAAACTTTCACTGTATTTGTGATTATTCTAAAAGCTGAGCATTTTTCTATAAATTCTAAAATCCTAAATCCATTTTCCTGAACAACTGATTGTTTCTTAAAATATTTCTTCTACAAAAGAACTTCAGCATTTTAAGGATCTAAGATAAGACAATTAAAATTCTGATTTTCTTAAATTTCATACCTCCTTACTTTCTAATTGCACAATTTTTAATAATTTTATCACTGTTTAATCTCTTGTCTGCAATTCTAAGATTAAAAACAAATGAACAAAATCCACTAAAAACTCAAAGTTTTCCCATGACTTGCCGGTAACCGAATCTGACCTGATCTAAATTGGAAAGAAGCTAAAAGGGGGAATCCTCCAATAAAATGAATACATTTATTAAAAATTGTATATTGATTATTACATCTTTAAACTTCAGTCACCTTCAAAGTACTCTCCATTTGATGCAATACACCTAGCGAGATGTTTTTCCACTGCTCAAAACAGTTTTTCAATGTGTTAATATTGATGCCTTTTAGTGCTTCTGTTGGTTTTTATTTCACTTCTTCCACATTGGCAAACTGTTTCCCTTTGCAGAGTTTTTTCACCTTGGGAAACAAATAAAAGTTGCTCATGGAAAGATGGGGTGCACAGGGAGGGTGGGCCATGGTGGGCCATGCTGTTTTGGGTAAAAAACTGCTGAACATTCCATGATATGTGGGCAGCTGTGCTGGTAAATCCCCCATCATGAAATGGGCAAATGCATTGAAAGAGTCTTCAAAAAAAATTCACTGAAGCTAAATGCAGCCTTTCACAACTATGCCAGCTGGTAACTGATAAAGATGGGTTCTTAGCACACTCATCAGCAGGGGGAAGCCTGTACTACAAGGGCCCCACCCTCCAGAAGATAATTCCATTTTTTGTATTCCCCCTCATGTTTATAATTTTTATTAAATCACAGTGGGGTTGTGTTTTTGCTGCAGAAGTATTCATATCTTTGATTACTCCAGCTTTAGACTTAGCTGGGAATGTTATTTTGTAAATTTTGAATAATTCTGGATCCTGAAAAATACTTGGCCCAAGGCTTTTGCATAAAGGGTACTTAAGAATTTTCATATATATATATATATATATATATGAATATATATATATATCTCCATTTCATGTCTGGCACTGTTTTGCTTTTTGGTATGTGTGCCTGGGGCCAGTAAATAAGTTCTGAATTCTTATTCATCATACTTGAGATATTATTTTAACATTTTCTCACTCCAGCTAGACTGTATATTTTTCTTTTCTATCTCTGTGCTCTGAACTATGCCTACAATCTGTTTTTACTAAATGCTTCCAGAGAGTAGGAAGGCATTGATGGGGTTTGTCACATTTTTATGTGTGTTTTTTAAAGGTAACTTCATGCTCTGTGACTTCAAGGAATCTGTCACTGCAGAGGTAGTTTTCCATAACGCTAACTTGTGTAGTAGAAGCATTTTTCCCCTCCACACCACAGTGAGAGTGGGAAACCTAGAAGCCAGCAGTGGGGTTTCCTGTCGGTTGCTCCTCTAGCACTCCTACCGGTTGTGTAAGCACCTAATCTACTACATTACATTCTTTTTTGCTTATAGATAGATAGATAGATAGATAGGTAGATAGATAATACATAGATAAAAGTATTCATTGCCTTTCTTTAATGGATTGCTTGTTTTTATATGTTTTCAATGTTCTGGAATCTTCTGTTCATTTCATCTTATTTATAACTAAGATGGTTTATAATGAGAATCACCATGTTCTCATGTTTCTTTTTAAAATCTATGTAACTTTTATTTTATTTATTTAAAAATTTTCATTTAGCTCTGGCTGGTGTAGCTCAGTGGATTGAGTGCGGGCCTGCGAACCACATGATTGTGGTTCGATTCCCAGTCAGGGCACATGCCTGGGTTGCAGGCCAGTTCCCAGCAGGGGACTCACAAGAGGCAACCATACACTGATATTTCTCTCCTTCTCTCCTCCCCTTCCTCTCTAAAGATAAATAAATTTTAAAAATTTAAAGAAATTATTTAATTGTTGTTCAAGTACAGTTTTCTGACTTTTACTCCCATCCCAGCCCACCACCCTGTGCTCCCCACCTCCCTCCCATTTCTACCCCTCCTTAGTTGCTGTCCATGTGTCCTTTATACCAGTTCCTGTAAATCCTTCCCCCTTTCCCCTGAAATTCCCTCTCCTCTCCCTTCTGGTCACTATCCGCCTGTTCTCACGTTTCATAGAGTGGGCTTCATAGAATGGGCTCTGCATGTGGGTCTGATCTTGTATTCACCTTGACCCCCGTCTTAGCATGGGGTTAGTGAGCTGCTGGATTGTGAGAGTCAAAGAATTCAGTCCTAGGCCTGCCATTGCCACATCCTGGTTTTGTAACCACATTTACTTTTTTACTTCTCCGTCTTCCTTATTTGTGCTAATGGAAAATATGTTATATGCAGATCCTGTGCTTCAAAGAATTTTGTTCTTTCTTATATAGCAATATGTATGAAATAAGCCTATAGTGCTCTATAAATCACTATAAAATATTAGTTAAATAAGCACAGTGATATTCATGAGCTATATGGTCTGTGTGAAAGAAAGTCAGGGGTTAAGTAGTTCTCCACTGGTTTTACTGAGCTTCTGCAATTAGACTAAAGGCAGACTTTCTCTTTCATGGAATCTTGGATGAGTAAGTTCCACACTTTGATTTGAACCTAATTATTGTTCATAATTGCTCAATTTATAGTCCCAGGTTATAGATGGAATTTTTAATCAACTTTTTAGAGAGAAATGGGTTAGAAAGAAAATTATGTGGGTAAACTGGAGAATCTAAGCTTAGGCATTATGCTCCCGTCTCTGTTTTTAACTGGTTCTCAGTCATTTATGTTAAGCAGTTTTCCTGAACACAGTGATATTTTCTAACAATGTTCAGTCTTCTTATGGAAATATTTGAATAAAAATTAGTAGTATTTACTCTTTACTTGTTCTTAACTAATCACATATAGTAGTTTATAAAGTCAGGGTTAATACAGTCACATAAAGTTTATAAAGACTCTGGAAATGTGCTATCTTGAATTTGGTGTTTCATTGAAAACAATTATTTTATCCATATTTGATTTTTTTATACTGACATTTGATGGCATTTTTATTTGTAAAAGATTCTACTGAGATACAGCCTTTTTCAAAGGCAGTTTAACAGTTTTTTTACAAAACCAAACAGACTTGTACTACAAAAATCCAGCAATTTCCTTCTTTGGTATTTACCCAGATGAGTTGAAAACTTATGTCCACACAGAAAGCAGCACTCAGATGTTTAGAGAAGATTTACTCATAATTGCCCAAACATGGAAGCAACCAAGATGCCCTTCAGTTGATGAATAGATAAATAAATTGTAGCACATTCGTACAATGGAATATCATTCAATATTAAAAATAAAAGAGGCACCAAACCATAAAAAACCTAGAGGAACCCTGTATGCATATTACTAAGTGAAAAAAGTCAGTCTGCAAAGGCAAAATAGTATGTGATTCCAACCTTAGGACATTCTGGAGAAGTCAAAACTATGAGACAGTGATAAAGATCAGTTGTTGTTGAGGATTTGGGTGAGGGAGAGATAAACAGGCAAAGCATGAGAATTTTTAGGACAGTGAAACTACCCTGTATGATACTATTATTTCATGGATACTGGGTAGTCCAAACCCACTGAATGCCACTGATGATAGTTTATCAGTTGTAACAAATGTACCGCTCTGGTGGCGGGTGTTAACAAAGTGAAAGACTGTGCATTTGAAGGGAGCAGTGAATAATATAGGGGAAATTGGTAACCCCCACTCAGTTTTTCTGTGAACATAAAAATGTTGTAAATACTAAAGTCTGTTTAAAAAAATTCATCGAGCATAAATAGATAACTAAATTAAATAATAAATAAATGACTGAAAAGTACAATGAAAAACACAAATTCACAGCAGTCACCTGCGTAAAGTGCCATCAAAAGAAATGAAACTGATGCAAAAAAATAGGTAACTTGAGGGTAGAAAAGTGATCAGGGAGACAAACCAAATGATGTACGTGTACTACCCATCAGGTCTCTTGTTGGTGTGACGTATCATACAATAAACTGCTTGGGGCCAGTTAACACAAAACCTTAAAGCCAAGCTATTCTCCCTGAGAGCTTTATTGAGCTACTCTGGGTTTACCCAGTGGTACCCTCACCAACCAGTTATCACAGGTGGAAGTTTCAGACATTCAGACACTAGCGTCCCCCATCAAGTTATATTAACATGATATATGACTTTCTCGTATTTTACATTTTGGCCCAGTGGTGAGTTTGTCCCTGATTTATTATAGGAATAAATTTGAATAAACATCTTCCTCTAATTATATATCTAATAAAGGTGAGTCCTAATGTACTACAAGCCTTGGAAATATTCTTTAATAAACAGGAAAATTAATTTGATTTTTAATTTGTATTCTGGTTCAATAATACAGCTTTAAATAAAAAATTGAGTTTTGTTTAGTTTTCTTTCTTACTTAGACTTGTAGTAAGTCCTTAAATTCTAAAAAGTATAAAAAACTCAATAAATTTTCTCACAAACAATGATGAATACTTGCTAATGATTATCTTGTTGCAAATAATGGTGACTTTTTAAAAGCAAACTTGCACAGTGAATAATGGTTTTACGGTTAGAGTAGAACCTCTGTATGTATCCTAGTTTAGGATCTTCAAGATTTAGGCAGATCTCTCCGATCTACATTCTGCATGGATTTCTTTCCTTCTGAATAACCCAGATAAGATTTTATTCCATCACAAGTGTAAAACTGGAACAGTGCTTGGGTGTGACCTGCCCTGTTTTCTGCTTAGGATCTCAAAGTGAGCAACAACAAATGTATTCAAGATTCAGGCATGCCTTGTTCAACACTTAGGGGTGAATGATTGACCGGTTGTTGCTGACAATCTACACTTGGTCCTCTATAGTAAGTTTCTGGAATACTGGGCTTTCTTCTAGGTGGAGGTTGCCATCTTTTGATCAAATTTACTAAAAAATATCCATTCAGGGCAAAATGTATTTAAACCCAGGCAAATCCCAATAGACCAAAGGCAAAAGAATTTGCTCCTTCCTAGGTAGGCTTAGAGATACAAACATATTCTTGAACAAAGAAAATTTAAGCAGGTGATTTGCATTTCTTATTTATCATCCCTCAAAGCAAGCATGCATATATGTTAAGAAGGAACTTAACTTACAAGTTTGGTACAAAGCTTGCACAAGAAACCAAGGCCCTAACACTAACATTTTCTATTCTCATTAGAAGGGAAATTCATTAAATGCCAGCAACAGGAATTATTTTGTGAATTCCTCACTTCAATTACATAACTAGCCTTAAACAAAGTAGATGGTTTCTTAACTGATTATAAATGGAATCTAAAGTTACTTAATTCTAAAGAGCTTTCTCATTAGCAAAAACAGAAATCATAATAAATAAAAGTCAAAAACTGTAACTACTTCAGGGACTGTTGTGGGAACTAAATGAGATAATGCTATTCATGTGCTAAGCATAACAACTTTAAAGAGTAAGTGTTCAATAAATATTAATCTTTTTCAAATATTCTTGTTATTTGTAAGTTCTATTTATAATGAATTATTGATTTTCACAGAGATCTGCGTTTATATAATATTTTAAAACTTGTTGAGCATATTGTAGTGTGATTTTTGTGACAGAGGTCGGTGCCAGGAATAAAAACATACTATTTAAATTACAATATGTTTGTGCAGGGCTTTGTCAACTGGAGGGACATAGCAAGTGATCACAATGTGGTTGTTCTAACTTTGATGCCTATCACACACAATTAATATCCCTATTTAATAACTTTTTATTTCCATTTAATTATGCTGTTTTTCAGTGGTTAACTTCTATTGATGCACAGATTAGAACCATTTTATCGAGGTCATTATTTTTGTTCTGCATACTGTTCAGGTTGAAAAAGAAAGCAACTAGCCCACTGCTTTGTGTAAGACTGAGAAAATGCTCACATCGGATCAGGAACTGGTGCAAGGGAACCTACTTTTCAAGGAGGCCACTTCATAAATATCATGTGTTCTACTTTCCACTAACTTTCTTTCAGTCACTGTAAATTAAGTGTCTTTCAGAACACTGTAAATTAAGTGTTCCCATATTTTGCTGTAATTTTATCTTATTTTGGCATATACATATTTTTCTTAGTTTTCTACAAATATTATTTTAATATATCTTTTGTCACATACAGTAACTCAAAAGTTTTTACTTCATAAAAACAGTATCTTGAACCATATTTATTTATTTTGGTTTTGTTTTTTCATTTTCTTTGCTCATTCCTTTACCATTTTTTGCTATTTCTAGTGATCAGTTGCTCCAAAAAAAATGTGTTTTATTTCCAGGGCACAGCTTATGGAAGTGCTCCTGTACCTTCTCGCAGGCAATTATGTGAGTCTCTCCAATTCAGCTCTGTGTTGTAAACATGACTCGGTGTTCCTGTGCTGTAACATGGCATGTGGGTTGAGACCAAATGCCCTGAGGTCAATACGCAATTCCCATTGTTGTATATTACCTATACCTGTTTGCAGCAGACGGTTCCCTTTGCCTCTTCCTTATCTGTTTGTCATTATCCAGCCTATTTAAGAAAACTGCATTGCGCTGTTGCCCAGCTCACTGAGCTTCCTTCAATAACGGCTCAAAGTCTGGGGCAAAGAGAAAAGTGGCTCTTATTTCAGTTCACTTTTATTTAGCAACAATGATACTACCTTCCCTGTCACCGAAGCAGTAAGCTTTCTTAAATCCTAACTTCCTTTACATACTTGTTCAGAGAGCTCTTATGTCATACAAAGCTCCGTTTTAGCCACAGTTAATGAGACCTCTTTTCTTGAAAAGGAAAAATCCATTAAAATAAATCTTCTTTCCAGTGAATTTAAAGCACACTTGACTTTCTAACAGCCTTAGTTTATTTCCAAGTCATAATATTCAGAAAATTTGAAAATAATCTCTATTTTTATATAGAAATCCCAGATTTTACAGCCTTCCTCAGCCGTATTATAAATATATGCACCTTGCAAGATATTCAGATCCTCGTATTTTAGCTAGGAGATTTCTGTGACGGCTCGTCTGCTTTAACATGGACTTTTTGTCAGTGAGGGATGTATATGTAAATTTAACATGTGGGATCTCCAAAGTGCCATCAGACTTTGAGAACGAGCTATTTTCATCGCCCATTCCACCCATGTCTCTTCTTTTTCCTGCACCAGCTTTCATCCGCAAACCGTGTTTGTTTACTTCCATTATAGACTGCTGCAGCAGTACACCATGTGATTCTAATCGCTGGGCCCAGCAATAAATGCCAAAGAGATTCATCTCAATATGAAGTTAAAGGTGATTCAGAGGTGCAGTTCTGTTTGCATAATGCTTTTCTTCACTGTTGGCAGAAGGAACACATGATTTGGTACATTCACTGAGAAAGATCTGCGAATTGATTTTTTAAAAATAAAGTACTTGACCAACAATTAAATAAATAAATTAAAAAAAATAAAGTACTTTGCACCATGATAAAACTGGCCAAATAACAAACAAAAGTATGCACTGTACTATCTCCTTTTTCATGATAGAATGTTGAAGGTTCAGATTCTTCTGTATAAAGTTGTGGCAGAAAGAACCACTAATGTGAATAGAAGGTGGGATTTACTTATATTAAATGTTCCCCTAAAATTAAATAATCCAGAACAGGCCTCAAATTGTCCCTTATTGTTATTTCCTTTTATCCTTTTCTCAATTACCTAACTTTCTTTGTGTGCTGAAGGTATGACATATTTTATGTTGGTATTGATACTGTATTAAGAAAATTGGAAACTACAGCAAGAATTTCAATAACATAAAATTATTTTTTCATTTACCTATTTTTTTAATATTTTATTTATTTATCTTTAGAGGGGGAGGGAAGGAGAGAGGAAGAGAAACATTAATGTATGGTTGCTTCTTGTGCATCCCCTGCTGGGAACTGGCCCCTGCTGGGAACTGGCCGGCAACCCAGACATGTGCCCTGACTGGTCATTTACCTATTTTTAAAGTAAAAAGTTATTGTGTATATGTTGTATTGCTGAAGACAACAGAATATCTATTATTATTGAAGTAGAAAAAATATTGTTTCTAGAACATTTTGGAAATGTGAATTCAGTATATGTGCCCTGAAATTATAAGTGGAAATATAAAAGATATGGAAGTATAATCTTTAATTTGGCTTCAGTTTATTTCTCACTGAAGAATCAAAGTGCATAGTGTGAGAATAATAGTAGCTATTTGAGATTTCAGATTGTTGGTTCTGGTTAAATGAGAGTTAATCTTACTAAAAGGAGGAAGAATGATGGATGGTTTCTCTCTGAGGAACTAAAATTGAAGTGTATCCCATATCTCAATATATAAGACCATAAAATGAATATTACCCTCCTAAACAAGTGGACTTGGAAATAGTAAGTTTATTAGACATGAATTTGGAATGCTAATTTCCTTTGATCAAGTATAAGACTTAGGACCTGTGAATTACATATCAGTTGAGACTTCTTAAGTATTTATAATTGTGGGTCTTATCAAAGATAAAATATTGGAAGAGTGAGTTTTGTTTTAATATATATAATTAATGTATTATATTAAACAAGAGGCCTTTTATTTTTATTATGTTCTGAATCTCTGAGACATGTCTTTATTTTGTATCTGCTTTTTATGTAAAACTTCTTTTAATTTTTAAAAAAATTTTTATTGTTGTTCAGGTACAGTTGTCTCCATTTTCCTCCCACCACTGCCCCCACTCCAGCCATCTCCACCTTCTACTCCTGATCCTACCCACCTTTAGCTTTGTCCATGTGTCCTATATAGATGTTCCTGAAAACCCTCTCCACTTTTTCCACCATTATGCCTTCCCACCTCCCCTCTGGTTACTGTCAGTTTGTTCTTAATTTCAATGTCTCTGGTTATATTTTGCTTGCTTATTTGTTTTGTTGATAAGGTTCCACTAATAGGTGAGATCATATCGTATTTGTCCCTCACCACCTGGCTTATTTCACTTAGCATAATGCTCTCCAGTTCCATCCACACTGTCACACAGAGTAGGAGCTCCTTCTTTATTTCTGCTGTGTGGCATTCCATTGTGTAAATGTACCATATTTTTTTTTATTCACTCATTTACTGATGGGCAATTAGGTGGCTTCCAGCACTTGGCTATTGTAAATTGTGCTTCTGTGAACATTGGGATGCATCGACTCTTTTGGATTGGTGTTTCAGGGCTCTTAGGGCATAATCCCAGCAGTGGAATTGCTGAGTCAAATGCAGTTTCATTTTTAGTTTTCTGAGGAAATTCCATACTTTTTTCCACAGTGGCTGCACCAGTCTGCATTCTCACTAAAAGTGTACTAGGGTTCCCTTTTCTCCACAACCTCTACAACACTTGTTTGTTGATTTTTTTTATGATGGCTATTCTCACCAGTATGAAGTGATATCTCATTGTGGTTTTAATTTGCCTGTCTCTGATGGCTAGTGATGCTGAGCATCTTTTCATATGTCTCTGGGCTCTCTGTATGTCTTCCTTGGAGAAGTGTCTGTTCAAGTCCTTTGCCCATTTTTTAATTGGGTTGTCTTCCTGGAGTAGGGTAGTTAATGTTTTACTCTGTACACAAACATGAAAAGATTGATATTATATATCTTTATTCCTATCTATTCTGTAAAAGCAACATTTATGTAGACCTCTTACAGTTGATTCCTGATTCTAGCATTTATATTTATGATTTTTGGAAGCAGTGACTAATATTTTCTTAATGTTGCAGCTAACCAAAGTTTTATTCCTTTTTCTTTTATATTCAGTATTAAGGACTTCCTTGTTTTTATGGCTATCACTTTAGTAGTTTCAAAAATATATCCAGTGTAACAATTTTTATTTGGTGATAACCCAAAACAAAATCTAGTGACACAGAGGGATTGCTTAGATGGTGAGGTGATTTGAAAGGCTATTAATCTACAGTGAAAGGATTCACATCTCCGTTTTAGGAAACACTATATGGATTTCAGTTAACAGGCCTAACCAAATATATTTTTGCTACTAATAAATTGTCAAAGTTAAATTGCAAAAAAATTAGTCTTGGTTAATTTTTTTTAGTTTCAGAGAAATGCAGAAAAACAATTAACTAACCTGGGTAAGGGGGAGTCTTGAAAAGTTATTTGAATGCTAAGAGGACACTTTTATGCTAAAATGGTACATCATCTATTCAAGTGATATTGACTTTTTAAATTTCCTACTACTTTATGTTTTAATAATTATAGTCAATTTTAGTGAGTGAATGAAGTTCTTTCACATACTGGTAAGACAAACTTGAATTCTCTATGGATTAAGGTGTGTAATATTTGAATAAAATTTTGTAAAGGTTTGACACCTAAAGTGCTAACCCAACACTTTAAAATGCAAGAAATAATTTTTCATTGTTTTTCATTGGTTTCTGTTTTCCATTTTGTGATTAAAGTACCATTTTAAGTTTCAAATTACAGAATTATGTATTTCTAAGAGATATGTGCCTTATAATTTAATAAACCATAAGTATATTTCATCTAGAAAAATGGAAATATTTTCAAATGCATGCCACAGTTCTAATATAATCTGGTTAAAATAGTTAAATGCAGGTGCTTTCATTTTATATTTTATAACGTGGCTCCCATTATTTCCCAAGTTATGAAAAAAAGAAGCCCCCAATATTTTTAAATATTCTACTCAAATATAGTTACAGGCATACCTCAAAGACAGTGCAGGTTCAGTTCCAGACCACCATAAAAGAGTGACTATCACAATAGAGAAAGTAATATGATTTGGGGGGTTCTCAATGCATATGAAAGTTATATGCACACTATACTAGAGTATATTAAGTTTGAAATAACATTAGGTCTAAATAACACTGTCTATACCTCAATTTATTTATTTATTTATTTTAAAAAGAGATTGGCTCTTTTTTTTAAGATTTTATTTATTTATATTTGGAAGGGAAGGAGAGAAGGAGAGAAATATCAATGTATGGTTGCCTCTCGTGAGTCCCCTGCTGGGAACTGGCCTGCAACCCAGGCATGTGCCCTGACTGGGAATCGAACTGCGATCGTGTGGTTCGCAGGCCCGCGCTCAATCCACTGAGCTACAGCAGCCAGGGCTATACCTCAATTTAAAATTATTTATTGCTAAGAAGTGTTCAACATCATCAGAGTCTTGAATGAATCATAATCATGTGGTTGTTGGGTGGTCTGGCCTCAGTGTGTTCAGTTGCGAACCGATCCAGCCCCTGGTTGCTGAAGACTGGAATTGCCATCCCAATTTCTTACAATAAGACAACACTGAAATTTTTCAGTAAATTCACTCATTCTTTTTCAAATGATTTCTCTGCAGCAGGCAATGCTGTTTGATAACATTTTACCTACAGCAGAACTTCTTTCAAAATTGGAGTCAATACTCTCAAACCTTGATGCTGACTTATCAGCTAAGTTTACATCTTCTAAAGCCTTTGTTGTCATTTAACAATTTCACAGCATCTTCACCAGGAGTAGATTCTGTCTCCACAAACCACTCTGTTTGCTCATCCATAAGACACATCTCATCATCCATTAAAATTTTATCATGGGATTTCAGTCATTCAGTCACATCTTCAGAATTCACTCTAATGTTAGTTCTCTTGCTAATTCCGTCATATCTATAGTCACTTTTTCCACTGATGTCTTTTTTCTTTATTGTTGTTCAAGTACAGTTGTCTCCATTGTCTTAAACATCTCAAAGTCACCTACATGGGTGAGAATGAAGTTCTTCAAAGTTTCTATCAATGTTGATCTCTTGATCTCTTACCATTAATTGCAGGTGTTCTTAATGGCATTTAGAATGGTTAATCTTTTCCAGAGGTTTTCCATTTACTTTCCCAGATCCACCAGAGAAATCCCTATCTATAGCAGAAATGGCCTTATAAAATGTGTTTCTTCAATAATAAGACTTAAAAGTCAAAATTACCTCTTGATTAATGGGCTGCAAAATGGCTGTTTTGTTAGAAAGCATGAAAATAACATTAATCTGCCCTGGCTGGTGTAGCTCAGTGGATTGAGTGCGGGCCTATGAAGCAAAGGGTCACCAGTTCGATTCCCGGTCAGGGCACATGACTGGGTTGTGAGCCAGGTCCCCAGTGGGGGACACATGGGAGGCAACCACACATTGATGTTTCTCTCCCACTCTTTCTCTTTCCCTTCCCCTCTCTCTCAAAATAAATAAATAAATATTTTTTAAAAAGAAAAAGAAAATGACATTAATCTCATTGTACATCTTCATCAGAGCTGTTAAGTGACCAGAGGCATTGTCAATGAGGAGTAATATTTTAAGAAGAACCTTTTGTTTATTCCTAAGTAGTAGGCCTCAACAGGTAGCGTAAGACATTCAGTAAACTGTGTTGTAAATAGATGTGCTGCGATCCAGGCTTTGTTGTTCCGTTTATAGAGCACAGGTAGAGTAGATAAAGCAGGATTGATAGGGTCCCCCAGGATTTTCAGAATGCTAAATAAGCATTGGTTTTAACTTAAAATCACCAGATGCCTTAGCCTCTAACAAGAGAGTCAGCCTGTCCTTCAGTGCGCTGAATCCAGGCATTGATTTCACTCTAGCTGGGAAAGTCCTAAAGGACTTCTTATTTTGATATAAAGCTGTTCCATTACATTGAAAGCCTATTTAGTGTAGTTACCTTCATTAATTATCTTATCTAATCTTTCTGGATAACTTGCTAGAGCTTTTACATCAACACTTCTTGCTTCATCTTGCACTATTATGTTATAAAGATGGCTTCTTTTCTTAAACCTCATGAGCCAAACTCTGATAACTAAGCTTTGTTCAGCAGCTTTCTCATGTCTCTCAGCCTTCAAAGAATTGGAGAGAATTAGAGACTGGCTCTGGATTATGTTTTGATTTAACAGAGTTTGTAGCAGTTTTTGTCTTCTATCCAAACAATTAAAACTATCTCCATTTCAGCAATTAGGCTGTTTGGCTTTCTTATTCTTTGTGTGTTGATTGAAGTAGTATTTTTAATTTACTTCAAGAACTTTTTCTTTGCATTCAGAACTTGACTATTTGACACTATTTGACACACTAGCTTGGCTTTTCACATGCCTTCCACACTGAGCTGAATTATTTTTTGCTTTTCACTTTTCATGTGGCTCTTCCTTTCATTGAAAACCTGGAGGCCATTGTAAGCCTATTGATTGACCTTATTTCTATATTGTCATGTCTCAGGGAATAAGAAGGTAGAGAGCTAGAGCAATGGCCAACTGGTAAACATGAAGAATACAAACAACATTTATTGATTGGGATCACCATCTTAGACACCATACTGAATGGGAGAAGATATTCACTAATGATATATCCAAAAAAGGGCTAATATAAACAATATATACAAGTTAACACCCTAAACAAACAATCCAACTATAAAATGGGCTGAACCCCTAACTATACATTTATCCATAGAAAACATACAGTTGGCCAATTCAACAAACAACAAACGTTGACAAAAATGTGGAGAAAAGGCAATCCTTATGCACTATAGTTGGGATTGTAAAGTGGTGCAGCCACTGTGGAAACAGTATGGAGAGTCAAAAAAAATTAAAAGTAGAGCTGCCATTCAACCCAGCAATATGACTTTGGGTATTTATCTGAAAAAACCCCCCACTAATTTGGAAAGATACATGCACTCCTATGTTGATTGCAGCATTATTTGCAGTAGCTAAGGTATGAACGCAACCTAGGTGTTCATTAATAGATGGCTGAAGAAGAAGATGTCGTATAGCTACATAGATATACATAGACCTATGTACCTATATGTATGTACACAATAAGATGTTATTCAGTGACATATATAGAACATTTGCCATTTGCAACAACATAGATGGAAATAGAGGGTAATATGCTAAGTGAAATAAGTCAAACAGAGGATTATTCCTTTGTGTATATGTACCATATATTCTTTATCCAATCATTTATCAAAGAACACTTCAGCTGCTTCCATGTCTTGGCAACCACAATTAATACTACAATATAAACAGGAGTGTATACAAAAAAGATGAAGTTGTGCCATTTGTGACAGCATGGATGGCCATTGAAAATATCATGCTAAGCAAAATAATTGACAGGGAATGTCAAGAACCATACAATTTCACTCATATGTGAAATAACAACAAATGAACAAACAAGAAAAACAAATAAAAATGCATAGATGCAGACAACAGTATTATGGTTACCAGAGGGAAGGGGGGTGGGGGAGTAGTAAAGGGCTAAGAGGGTCAAATATATGGTGGAGAAAGAAGATTCGACTGGATGGTGGACACTCAATGCAATATATAGATGATGTAAAATAGAATTTTACACTTGAAACCTATATAATTTTATCAATCAATGTCACCTCAGTAAACTTTAATATAAAAAATCAAAAACAAATGTGGTATGATTTTACTTACATATAGATTTGAAACAAAAAACAAATGAATGAACAAAACAAAAGAGGAACAAATCCATTGATACTGAGAGCAAAGGGTGGTTGCCTAAAGGAAGAATGGGATGGATGAAAAGAAAGAAAAAAAGAGCTTTCTCATTGCTAATAGAAATAAGATTCTACTTTTTAAAAAGACAATTGTCTTATGTGGGCACAATTGTTGCATTCCCAAATAATTGCTGTAGTAATATCAAATACCACTGATCACAAATTACTGTAACAAATATAGAAAAAGTTTGAACTATTGTAAGAATTATCAAAAAGTGACACAGAGACATAAAGTAAGCAAATGATGTAGGAAAAATGAAACCAATTGACTTGCTTGATACCAGGTTGCCAGAAAACTTCAATTAGTAAAAAATGCATTATCTGTGAAGTGCAATAAAGTCAAGTATGATCAAACATGGTGGGCCTATATCTAATTTAGCTGAGCCATTCTCCAGGTGGTTGAATGTCAACCTAACTGAAATGACTACACATGAAAATAACACAGCTTTCCTTTTCAGAATCAGAGAGCAGTTCCCTTTATAACACAGATAAACTGAAATTATACATTTAAATCATGACTTTAACTTGAAAACATGCACAATTTTGTTTGATAGTTTGAGGGCTTATCCTAAAAATAAAGGGAAATTATTTTTCTACATATGTTTAAAATATTAAAAGTTTCAGTAGGATTTTTCACATTGTACTTCAATCTTTGAAAATATAAAAGTATTCTATAAAATGGCAACCATTTTTATTCCATTTGTCAAAAAATTAATACTACTTTTCAAGTATTTTCCCTCTCCTTAGCTTTAAATTACCTCTCCCCATTTTCTTTTTAAAAAAATATTTTATTTATTTATTTTTAGAGAGAGAGGGAGGGAGAAAGAGAGGGAGAGAAACATTAATGTGTAGTTGCCTCTCGAGCACCCCCTACTGGGGACCAGGCATATGTTCTGACTGGGAATCCAACTGGCGACCTTTTGGTTGGCAGTCCAGTGCTCAATCCACTGAACCACACCAGCCAGGGCTCCTCCCCTCATTTTCAATATTTTTTTTTCTTTTCTTTTTAGAACTATTTAAATAGCAATTTTTGTATCCTCACCAGGGAACATGCATATTGGTTTCAGAGAGAGGAGAAGGGAGGGGGAGAGAGAGGGAGAGAGAGGAAGAGAGAGACAAGCATTGATGTGAGAGAGAAACATCAATATGTTTCCTCTTAGATTCCCGCTGACTTATGATCCAACCTGCAACCTAGGTGTGTGCCCTGACTAGAATTCAAACCCATGACCTGGTATGTGAGATAATGCTCCAACCAACTGAGCCACACCAGTCAAGGCTAAATAGCAACATTTAAAATCCAAATTGATTTAATTAGCAAGTGGTGATAAGAAGCAAATTCAAGAATAAAAGAATGATAGAGAAGTTTCCGTATTTTTGATAGTCATTAAGATTTTATTAATTTCTTTTTTTATTTAAAAGGGTTTTTAAAAAAACTTTTGTTCAAGCACAGTTTTCTCCATTTTCCCCATACCAGTCCTCCCACTCAAGCAATCCTCACCTCCCTCCCCTTATCCCACCCTGACATGGTTTTGTCCATGTGTCCTTTATAGTTCTTCTGGAAAACCCTTCACTCTTTCCCCCCCATTATTCCCTCCCACCTTCCCTCTGGTTGCTTTCAGTTTATTCTTAATTTCAATATCTCTGGTTATATTTTGCTTGCTTGTTTGTCTTGTTGATTAGGTTCCACTTAAAGGTGAAATCATATGGTATCTATGTTTCACTGCCTGGCTTATTTCACTTGCCATAATGCTCTCCAGTTCCATCCAAGCTGTTGCAAAGGGTAGGAGTTGCTTCTTTCTTTCTATTGAGTAGTATTTCATTGTTTAAATGTGCCATAGTTTTTGGATCCATTAATTTACTGATTGTTTGTTGATTTGTTTATGATGCCCATTCCTACTGATGTGAAGTGGTAACTCATTGTGGTTTTAATTTGCCTCTCTCTGATGGTTAGTGATGCTGAGCATCGTTTCATATGTCTCTGGGCCCTCCATGTGCCCTCCTTGGTGAAGAGTCTGTTCAAATCCATTGCCTAATTTTTAAATTGATTTGTTTGTCTTCCTGGAGTAGAGTCATGCAAGCTCTTTATGTATTTTGGAGATCAAACCCTTGTCTGAGATATCATTGGCCTGTTTTCCCATAGAGTTGGTTCTCTTTTCATTTTAATGCCATTTCCTTTAGCCATGCGGAAGCTTTTTATTTTGATGAGATCCCATTAGTTTATTCTTTCTTTAATGCTCCTTGCTCTGGGGGATATATCAGTGAAAATACTGCTGTGTGGAATACCTGAGATTTCCCTGTCTATGTTTTTTCTCTAGGACTTTTATGGTGTCACAACTTATATTTAATTCTTTTATCCACCTTGAATTTATTTTGATGTATGGTGTAAGTTGGTTCTCAAGTTTCTTTTTTTTTTTTTTTTGCATGTAGCTGCCCAGATCTCCCAACACCATTTGTTGAAGAGACTATTTTCACTCCATCTTATGTGTCTGCTCTCTTTGTTGAATATTAATTGACTGTAGAGACTTGGATTTATTTCTGGGCTCTATGTTCTGTTCCATTGGACTATGTGTCTGTTCTTATGCCAGTAGTAGGCTGTTTTGATTACAGTGGCCTTGTAAAAGTTTGATATCAGGTATTGTGATCCCTCCTACCTTATTGTTCTTTCTAAAAATTGCTGCAGCTATTTGAGGTCATTTATGGTTCCATATAATTTTTTAATTACATGCATTTTTAAAAGATTTTATTTATTTATTTTTAGAGAGAAGGAAGGGAGGGAAAAAGAGAGGAAGAGAAACATCAATGTATGGTTGCTTCTCATGTGGCCCCCACTGGGGACCTGGTCCACAACTCAGGCATGTGCTCTGACTGGGAATCGAACTGGTGACCCCTTGGTTCATAGCCCGAGCTCAATCCACTGAGCTACACCAGCCAGGGCCAAATTTTTGAAATTTTTGTTCTATATCTGTGGAAAATGTCATTGGCATTTTAATAGAGGTTGTGTTGAATCTATACATTGCTTTAGGTAGTAGGGACATTTTGATAATATTAATTTTTCCAATCCATGAACATAGTACTTTAAAACCCATAGAATACTCTCCCACTGTCTTAATCCTCTTTGCCTTTCCCCCCTGCAACCCATCACATACAAGAGTAGGTGGGAGCTATGAATGCTAATGTTTCTGCTAGAAGAGAAAAACCACCAACAAAGGAACCACCAACAGATAATAAAGGAAAATGGCAGAGGAGTGAGTGGAAGCCACACTAACCTTCTCCTGGGATTACACTCTGGAATTACACCTAAACTGTGGAGATATTACCCAAAACAAACCACTGAACAATAGTGAGAGAGAAGCCTTATAACCTCAGACAGACGGAAGAACTAGCTTCGGCATCATGTGTCCTCACCTGCACAACAGCATACAAGAATGGTGGGTGGATTGACCCTCAGTCAACTAGTTGGAGGGAAGGACCCACCAAAGAAAGACCCAACAAAAATCAAAACCCAAATACATCCAGAGAGCCAACATAAATAGCATCTCAAGAGCAGAAAGTTCAGGAGATCAAGAAGACCTCACCACTGAATATCACAGGTCTCCTACCATAAAATTTCATATCACAAACTCAGAGAGTCAGAATAGATCAATTTAAGAAGTAGAGGCTAACAAAAAGAGTCTCACAAACAATGAGAAGACAAAGAAACAAACCTCAAACAAAGGGAAAGGAGGAAGTCTTAGGAAGAATACTAAGTGAAGTAGAAGCAAGTCAATTATCAGTTCTCAATTTCAAAGCAATGGTTATAAGGAAGCTCATTGACCTCATTGAGAATTACCAAAACTACAGGAAAACTATAATGAGCTCATTGCAAACTATATCAACATGAAAAAGAAAATACAAACTATGAACAAGGATGAAGAGGAAATGAAGGACGTAATTTCTGAATTGAAGAACACCGCCGAAGGAATCAAAAGCAGGCTACATAAAGCAAAGGATCAAATCAGCGAGCTGGAGGACAAGGTAGAGAATTTTTTATTTACAATAATATTTATCTCAAAGTACTGAGTAATAACTTTAAGATGCTAAGCTATCTTCCTAAGATTTTTCAAACTACTTTTTCATTGTTTCTTCTGATTTATTCCTTTTCCTATATAATGGGTTTATCAATTTATTTATTGTCATCTTCCTATTTGTGTATCTATTATTCCGTATAACATCTTTGCAGTACTTATTATTTTATGTTAGATCTAACTTTGATTTTACTTTGCTCCATTCTTTTCTATGCATAGAAGCAAGAAAGCAAAACAAACAACTGAACAATAGTGAAAGGGAAACTTTCAACATTAGTGAGAATTAATAGAACTGTTTGATCAGCGTCTTTGAAAGACATGATACCCGGTGTCTTCAGAAGCCACACCTAGTAGGGTTGCTTGACCCTTACGTGCGTAAAGTACTGCATATGGTACTCTGCATGCATAGGGAACAAAGAAAGGACATGGTGTCTATAAATTCACAGTTAATGTACATATGTATCTGGGATTAAAGAAGTTCCATCCTTCAGGAGAGAGATTTCAGTCAAAAAGATAATAACAAGGGAAAGTTTTAAATGGCATGATGAAATCATCAATACACAACTAATAAAAGGGAAACTAATACAAAAGAATGCTAGGAGTGTAAAAGGTACAAAAGGAAAATAATCTATGTTATTATCCTATGGAAGAAAAATTCTAAATATTGTCTTCTTTTGAGATCAAAGTAATGGTTTTACATGTAATTGAGCCTTCAGATTTGAGCAGTTCAAAAATAAAAGCTATGTTTCCTTCCCATAAAAAGAAAATATAAAAGGCATTTCCTTTGATATATAAATAATAGTGATTATTATTTTAGGCTACTGAATGTTTTTATATAATGAAAATGTGTTAACCAAATGTAGATGGTATGGTTTTAGCTTGGGATGTAGAAAACTGCTAAGGGCCTTTTTCCCACCCTTATAGTAACAACAAAAAACATGGAGGAAGTACAAATTCCCAACTTCTCTTGGACCAGCTAAGAAATGAAGTCACAGGGCTGGCAATAAGGACTAGCAAGAAAATATCAATATAGGGAGAATTTATGCCCACTTCTATGCTTTGTGCTCTTCTCTATAGTCCTCACTGGATATTCACACGAAATTGTTGGCAAAACTGCAGAGAAAGTGTCCCTTGAGTGAAAAGTCCAAAGACAAGAGCAATAGCTGCTATAGGAAAGACACAGAACTCCATCCAGATTCTTCTTCCTATTATTCATATATAAGAGAGACCTAAAATACCGGGATAAGCAAAGCACACTGATGAAAAACCATTGTAGCTGGGGGAGGGAGGGAATAAAATCAAGACCCTTTATTCCTGGGACAGGGATTAAATTATATTTACTTAAATTAGATTAAGTTATATCTACTACTAAGGTGTTATCAAAATGATAATTACTTACTCTATTCTGGCTTCTATAACAAGAATACTTTAGATTAGGTAGCTTAAATTTATTTCTGACAGCTCTGGAGACTGCTGGGAAGTCCAAAATAAGAAGCCATTTGATGTGGTGTCTGGTGAGAACCCAATTCATGGTTCATGGGTAGCTGGCTTTTCCCCGTGTACTCACGTAGTAGAAGGAGTGAAGGATCTCTCTAAATTTTCTTTTATAAGGGCACTAAATGCCATTCATGAAAGCTTTGCCCTCATGGCCTAATTATGTATTGAAGGCCCTGTCTCCAGATGTTATCTCATTAAGGATTAGATTTTAACATATATATTTTTAGGAAATATAAACACTCACTCTATAGAAGTCATATAATGATATACAAGGTCTATCCAGAAAAAGGCCAGCCATTGTTAATAAAACAAGAACAGTTTCATGAGATGAATGTAACCTGACAGCCAAGGAGAGTGAGTTGGAATGCACATGTGTGAACAATGATGACTTCACTGTACTAATCAGTGGGAATGGTAGATACTATTGAGTGAGCATGTGTACTGTGTAGCTGTCACATTCAAAGTGACTGAGTAGAGCAATGGATCTGCATTATATTTTGTGTGAAGCTTGAACATTCCACCACAGGAACTATTTGGATGATTCTGAAGTCTGCAGTTATGGGCAACTGATAATACACAGCTTCATCATGGTAACACACCTGTTCATGCATTTCACCTTGTGCAGAGTTTTTTAGTGAAACGTCAAATCACCCAGGTGTCTCAGGCCCCCTGCAGCCCAGATTTGGTGCCCTGTGACTGCTGGTTTTTTCCCAAAATTAAAATTACTTTTGAAAGGGAAGAGATATCAGACCTTGGATGAGATTTGGGAAAATATGATGGGGCAGCTGATGGGGATTGGGAGAACTGTGTGAGGTCCTAAAGTGCCTACTTTGAAGGGGACTTGTACCTTTTATCTTCTTCAATAAGTATCTCTATTTTTCATATTACATCACTGGATAACTTCTGGACAGACTTCTTATTTGTAGTTTATGCCTCTTACCTCTGTACTATTTTGTATGTATGTTTGGGTGTGTGAGGTATATATTTATATGTCAATATTATTTTATAATGGGTTTTAAAAGTTAATGATATATCAGACTTCTGGCCAAGTGGAGGCATAGGTAGACATACTGTGCCTCCTCACACAACCAAAATAAAAACAACAATTTAGAAACAAAAAACAACCAGAACTGACAGAAAATTGAACTGTATGGAAGTCCCACAACCAAGGAGTTAAAGAAGACACATTCATCCAGACCAGTAGTAGAGGTGGAGTAGGGAAGCTGGGGCAGAGACAAAATGGTGGCTGGCAGACCCTAGGCACACAACGTGGTGGCTGAAGAATGCAGTGAGGCTGTGGATTGTGGAGCAGGGCACGGTGTGCAAGGTGGCTGGTGGGCTGTGCAGTCTCACATGTGCATGCAGATAAACCAGGCAAAACTGGGAACAGGATAGACTGCACAACCCAGGGTCTCAGTGGGAGGAAATAAAACCTCAAATCATTTATTGAAAACACCTGTGGGGGTTGAGGTGCCCGGAGAGACTCCCAACCTCACAGAAGAGTTTGCTGGAGAGACCCACAGGGTCCTAGAACATACACAAACCCATGTACAAGGGAATCACCACCAAAAGGCCCAGTTTGCTGTGGGAAGTGTGGAAAGTGACTGAAATCCAGCAGAGAGCCGAGCAAGTGCCATTGTTCCCTCTCAGACCACTGCCCCACATACTGCTTCACAACCCAGAGACTGGGTTGCCCCGCCCTGATGAATACCTAATGCTCTGCCCCTCACTACATAACAGGTACATCAAAAGACAAAAAAAAAAAATGTCCCAAACAAAAAAACAGATCAAAGCTCCAGAAACAATATAACTAAGCAACTCAGAGGTAGCCAACCTATCAGATGCACAGTTCAAAACACTGGTAATCAGGATGCTCACAGGATTGGTTGAATTTGGTGGCAAATTAGATGAAAAAATGAAGGCTATGCTAAGTGAAATAAAAGAAAATGTACAGGGAACCAATAGTGATGGGAAGGAAAGTGGGACTCAGATCAATGGAGTGGACCAGAAGGAAGAAAGAAATGACCAAAGAGAAAAGAATAAATAAATAAGAATTCAAAAAAAACGAGGAAAGGTTTCAGAAACTCCAGGACAGCTTTAAACATTCTAATATCCAAATTATAGGGGTGCCAGAAAGAGAAGAGGAAGAGCAACAAGTGGAAAAGTTATTTGAACAAATAATAAGGGAGAACTTCCCCAATCTGGCAAAGGAAATAGACTTGCAGGAAGTCCAGGAAGCTCAGAGAGTCCCAAAGAAATTGGACCCAAGGAAGCACACGCCAATGCACATCATAATTACATTACCCAAGATTAAAATGAATAGTAGAATCTTAAAAGCAGCAAGAGAAAAGGAGACAGTTACCTACAAAGGAGTTCCCATCAGACTGTCAGCTGATTTCTCAAAGGAGACCTTGCAGGCAAGAAAGAGTTGGAAAGAAGTATTCCAAGTTATGAAAGGCAGAAGTATTCCAAGTTATGAAAGGCAAGGACTTGTATCCAAGCAAAGCTTTCATTTAGAATGGGGGGGGCAGATAAAGTGCTTCTCAGATAAGGTCAAGTTCAAGGAGTTCATCATCACCAAACCCTTATTATATGAAATGTTAAAGAGATTTATCTAACAGAAAGAAGATAAAAAACATATACAGTAAAATGACAGCAAACTCAGAATTACTAACAACCACACCTAAAACAAAAACAAACTAAGCAAACAGTTAGAACAGGAACAGAACCACATAAAAGGAGATCACATGGAGGGTTATCAACAGGGGATTGCTACAAGGAAAGAGGGGCAAAAGATATAGAGAATAAGTAGCATAGATGATAGGGAGAAAATACACAGGGGGAAGGTAAGAATAAATGTAGGAAATGTAGAAGCCAAAGAACTTATAAGTATGCACGTGGACATGAACTAATTGGGGGAGGGTGTGAGTGGGAGAGAGTGTGCAGAGTGGAGGGGAGTGAAGGGGGAAAATGGGACAACTGTAATAGCATAATCAATAAAATGTATTTTTAAAACTTAATGATATATCAAAAACTATGCACTTAATATAGTACAGAGGAGAGGCAGGAACCAATTCTGTTAAATTCTGAATGATCTTCGATTCCCAGTCAGGGCATATGCCTGGGTTGCAGGCAGGTTCCTTGCAGGCTAACTACCAGGAGGGGACGCACAAAAGGCAACCATACATTGATGTTTCTCTCCCTCTCTCCTTCCCCTCTAAAGATAAATAAATAAATAAATAAAATCTTTAAAAAATTTCTAAAAAAAAAGAGGGCATTGAAAAATGAGAGTGTTATTTAAAAAAAATAAAATAAACTCTGAATGATCCAGTAATTTATTTGCTATTCAATATATCTGTACCTCAATAACTATAATATGTATTGTTATAGCCCCTTCTTAACGAAAAGTAGCATATTATTAGTGTGATTTAAAACTATTAAATCTTTTAAATATTTTAACTTAAAAACTAATTTTATATTGTCATCTGCAATAACTAAAATTTTCCATTAATTAAGAAACATTTGCCTATTCTGAAATTATTCTAAAACATGATGACATTTGAAGTTTGAAAGTTGAAGTACTGAACTTAATAGACAAAAAATAATGTGTGCTACTACTATAGTATAGAATTAAAGGAATATGATCTTGGTTCCATATTTTCGTTTTAAATAAATAGTAAGCTAAGTAAGTGAACCAACGTACTGTCTTTAAGAATTAAGAATAATAAATATATTCTCTTAGAACTTTGAAAATTTTTGATCATTAAAAAAACATTCCATCATCAAAATAGTTAAAATTCTCTGTACTTGCTCATATATATTATTTTATATTTTACTTTATACATATTAATTAGTATTTATTAACACTCACAAGGTGCTATATTCTGCCTTTTTAAAGTTTACCAATAAGTGATAAAATCACTAATGCTATCTAAATTAAAGTCTAAAGTATTAAAATTATTAGTAATGATATATTATATTAGTTACTGATATATTAGTAATTACTAATATATTAAAGAAATATATTAGTAATTATAATGTAATTTCTGTAGTTGGGTCCTATTGATCATTGTGGATTTGGAGGGTGAATAGAATTTAATTTGTTCTGACTTTGTTCCGACTTTACTTGAAGGCGCAAATAGGTTAAAAGTTTCCAAGTAGAGGGAGAGTATAAAAAGTTGCCATATGAAATTATAAATGAACCAAAAGATTATCTATTCCAATCTATACATATTATGAACAAAGCCTTGAGAGATTAAGTGATTTATCCAAAGTTCAAAGCTTTGTGACCCATTTTTCCTGTTTCTTCTTCCAAGATTCTTTTCTTTCATATTTCTCTCAAGGCATCATGTCTCCCCCTGGCCACCCTAAATGCCATGGGAAATTTTCTTCTTCCAAACTAGGAGTTGATGCCCAAGTAATACTTGAAGGTTCAATACAAGTGAGTCAGTTGAAGAATGTGAACAGAACAAACCCAGGGGGTGGAAGCAGCATGGGGAGAGGCATTGCAGGGGCCACAGCAGAGCTTCTTTGGGTGCTGTACATGGCTCACAGGGCTCAACGGCCGGGGGCTTATGCAGCTGAGGTCTTTCCTTGCAGTGTTGGAAAGGGTCAGTTTTTCTATTAGAGGTCAAAGTTAAATTCACAAGTATTGCTACTTTTTAATGTTTAGTATTTTTTCAAAAGACACTAGTTTTTATTAAAATTTAAAGTTTGTTTATTTATACAAGAGTCTGTTTAAATAAGCAGTTTTAGATTCTCAGATGCCCTGTAAACTATTTTAAGCTCATTTCTTAATTTACTTGTGAAATGGGGTAGGTTTTACTTACGAGCTAATCTTTATATCAAAGAATTAGAATGATTAGATCTGAATATGGATCAAATAATTTTTGTTTTTGTTTCTTAAAGAGCAAATATATCAGATATAACTCCTTTACCACAAGTCAGGAAATTCTATTTTAAATTTTCTTTGAGTATTAAATATATTACTTGGATCCTCAGGGCAAAAGTTGTAATTGCAATGCTGCATATAAATATTGGTAAATATCGTAGTTTTGATAATTTAAAATACCAGTTAAATAAAATGGGTTTATTTCTTGTCACACATATAATCTCTTGGGATGTGTTTGATATTCTCAGTCCACTAAGAATCCTACTGTAAAAACCCTACATTTTCACTCAAATGGCTCCATGTTGGCCTAAAACACTTAATATATAAAATATATCCCTTAACCTGTTCAGCTGGAGACATGTGACTTCTTTTGTTCACAGGACATTGATTTGGTGCATTGCCAAGCCTTTAAAAATGAAAATATATACCCTATAAAGATACATAATGAAAGATCCTCCAAGAGAAATAAACATTTGAGATCATGATCAGCTTCTAAAAATTAAAATTTATATGAAATAGATATGGGTGTATATGTGCAAATTCCTTTAAATTGGAAAAATCAGACAAGACTCTTAAAATGCAACTAGATTAGGCCTCAATGTATTAAATCTAAGAAAAGAAGATATCATCAATCCTAAGTGAAAGGTTTAATAGTCATTAAATTTAATGACTACCAAATTTTTGAAAAAGTGGAGAGATCAAACATTCAAGCATCCCTTTATGCACAATGCAGGAAATAATCAAGAATTATTGACCCTTGTAGTAGGCATGATTTATTGTGGAAATGGACACATTAGTTAATTCAATGCTTGAGCACTGTTTTTGGTCTGTATTTATTCCATGCTCCTCATGCACCTTTCTTTTTTGGATCCGTGAGCTGCTTTTCCACAGGACATCTACAGAGATAACATACCTAAAGCTCAGGTCTGGTGGCCTTGGCACCTGGTTTCATTAGCAGTAATGATTGAAACTGGAAATCAATAAAGTGAAATTGATTTTTACACAACTTCCACATGAACCTTGTTTAGATGAATCTTCCATAAGTAATCAATTCAGTCTTGGTCTGTTTTCAAACCTGAGAGATGAAAGGTGCTATTCTGAGAGACTAAAAATGCACAGAGCAAGTTTCCTGGGAGACCCCCACAGAGACATTGCTTAGTGATCTTTCTTTTTACCTCTCCACTTCTTGTAACCCTGGCTAAGTCTCATCTGGAATATGTTGTAAGCATCTGTAAATGGAACTTTTATTTTCTTAATGTCTAGTTTTGTGGGCTTTACATCATTAGAAAAATTGGTGGGCATAAGAAATTTCCAGAACCTACTTGATTGAGAAACATTATTCATCTCTAGTCAACAGATTGAAGTAAATCCTTATATTAGGGTAAGAATCTCTGCCTGTGCTCACTTCGCAACACATACTATGAAATCTGAAATGACACGGAGAATGTTAGCATGGCCCCTGTGCAAGGATGACATGCAAATTCATGAAGCATTCTGTGTTTTTTATTTAGTCAAGATTACATGGTGACAGACAAATACTAGAATTGGTGGTGTGATCACATTGCAAGGTATAAAAGTGACAAATCACTGTATTGTACACCCGAAACTAATATAATCAATATATGATTGTGTTCTAATAAATATGTTAAAAATAATATTTGTGTAAGGTATCATTTTTGTCTATGAAATATCAATGTCAGTATCTGAAATTAATAAGGCCTTGTTTTAATTAAATTGTTAACAACTGCTTTTGTTTTAATGTACATGAGAAAGAAAAATCATTTCTCATAAATAAATATGCTTTAGACATTGATATTGTTTTATAGAACCTTGCTGATCCAAATTTATTTTACATGTTTAGAGGTAGTTCTGACTTTTGCCACCTTGTCTCTTTAAAATGTTGTTTTGTGCCCTGGCTGGTGTAGCTCAGTGGATTGAGTGCGGGCCTGCGAACCACACGTTCATGGTTCGATTCCCAGTCAGGGCACATGCCTGGGTTGCAGGCCAGTTCCCAGCAGGGGACTCACAAGAGGCAACCATATATTGATATTTCTCTCCTTCCCTTCCTCTCTAAAGATAAATAAATAAAATATTTTAAAAATGTTGTTTTGTGCAATATATATTACGTGTTAGAAAGTGTGATATACAATCACGCTTTTTGGGCAAGTTTTTATTTACTATTATTATTAATGAGAGTGTGTGTCTCTGCTGTCACATAAAGGAGTGGCCAAAATAAGCAAAACAGTAAAAGTAATTACAAAAAATAATGTGGGGGTTAGTCTGTCAAAACTATAAGCTTTAAAAATATATTATTTTTAATTTCTAAAAAATAACAATATGATTTTTCTTCACATTATGAGCTACAGAAGGTTTTCTCTGGTCCTCCAGGAGTTAAAAGTTTAGTCAGAGTCCTTTCCCTTGTCTTTTCATTCTCTCTCTACACTGAAGTGTTGAGGTCACTGTGGGTAGCCCTATGGGAGGGTCAAGATGGCAAATGCTCAGGGAAAAAGTGTATCTGACTTACTGATACTACAAGAGACACAAAAGTGCTGTGTTATCCCTCAATAACTAATATTCATGGCCTTTAGTAAAATGTTCTCATCATGTTGGTTTGTATATCATCAGGAATGTAGGAAGTATACCTGAAAAGAGTTATTTAATGGATTGTTGCTTATGCAAACTTATCCAAATCACATTTATAGTTGGTAAAACGAGCATGTTCCTTTGAACAGGTATGTTCCTTTGAAAAGTCCTAGCGGAGGCTGGTCCTGAGTGGTTGTCAGGAGGGGAGCGTGTGTGAGTGCCGCTGGGCATCCCTGGTCAGGTTAAGTGGTTCAAGTCACCTCATTTCCTTTCCTTGACACATCTGAAAAATGGTCATTAGCCCCATTATTAAATGAAAAAAATCTAAATTAGTGAATGAATGCCTGTGCTAGTTTCCTAGGACTTCCATAACAAATTATCAAAAATGTGCTTAAAGCAACAGAAATGTATTTTCTCATTGTTCTGGAGGTCAGAACCCAGAAAAGAAAACGTAATCTGTTCCACCCCTATCGCATGGCTGTTAGCAATTGTTGGCTTTGTGGACTCCCCTCCAATCTCTGCCTTCATTTTCACATCCCCTTGCCTCTGTTTGCCCCTCTGTCGTTTCCTTTTCTGTTTCCTATAAGGACATTGGATTTAGAGCCCACTTTAAATCCAAGATGATGTTATCTCATTTCAAGATCATTAACTTAATTACATCTGTAAAGACCCTATTTCCAAGTAAGGTCACATAATGAACTGGGAGTTACTGCTCGGAAATATGTTTTGAGGTTGACTGTTCGGCCTGTTCCAATAATGCGGTGGCAGTCAGAATTCAAATTCTGTTCTTCTGACCTTGGAAGACAAGAGCTTTTCGTTGTTCTGTACCAGCTCAATAAATATGGCCAAGGTCTCATATTAGGTGCAACATACACTCTTAACAAAATGACTAAAATACAGTCCCTGCTTTTGAAGCGCTTCCACACTAGTGAAATTTCGCTGGTTCTTTAACTTTTAGAAACTAATGTCATCACACTGTGTTTACAGAGGTAAAATATATTTTAAGCTGCCTAAAGAAATATATTACTATATACAATATTACCCCATAAGTGTATTTGCTGTATTGTTTAGATTTTAAAAACTAGCAAAGTGAGAAATTTTAATTAAGTACAATGGCTTTTCATTATTATAGGATATAAATAAAAATTTAATATATGCCATTGTATCATGTATCAGAAAGGTAAATAGATAAATTATAAATAGAATTAATTATAAGGAAACATTGTTTTCAAGGTAAATATAAAATATTAACTTTTAGCAAAAAAGCTCCAAGAAAACTATAAATATTTTGAGTATGAAAACTTATTAGAAAGAGAAAGTTATTTGTCATTATGGTGTTTGTTTCTGAAGGAGACAATTACTGGATTCTAGGAAATAAAATACTTCCAAATGTTAGAATACTGATTACATTTTATGAAGATCATCAACATATATTGAGAAAAATAGTTTTCTGATAGTTATTAAAATGTATTCATATTAATAAATATTGCATGCAATGAGAAATCTTTGGTTCATTTTTTCTTGTTATTGCTGGCTTTTTCACTAATTTAGGGGAGAGTGGCTTGTAAATGATACTGTGTCACAATTATCCTCTCTCTTCTTTTAAGTATTATAGCATGACTTAGCCAGCCTGCATTTTTACCTACATTACAGTAATTACAGATGACCCCAAACAACACAGGGTTTAGGGGCACTGACCCCATGCAGTCTACATTTTGTGCATAACTTTTGACTCAGCCAAAACTTAACTACTGTTGACTGGAAACTTTTCCTATAAAGTAAACAGTCAATGAACAGATATTTTGCACGTTACATGCATTACATAATGTATTCTTATAATAAAGTATGCTATAGAATAGAAAATGTTATTAAGAACACCGTGAGGAAGAAAAAAATACATTTACAGTACTATGCTGTATTTATTGATTCTGTAAGTTTACATCATTTGCTTATAAGATGAATCATCTGTCAGTACCTATATCAATATTGTCTTATAGAAAATAGTGAAGGTATAACAATGTATGTACTGCTGACAAAGAAGCAGCAATGTGATTACTTTATGGTTGTTGAAAGGAATCTATTGTTTCACAGTAGGAAGGAAAGCTCCAAAAATTTCCCAAATTTTTACTGAAAAATCTGTATGAGTGGGCCTGTACTGTTGTTCAATGGCTTGCTTCAAAAGCCACTTGAGTGTGTCCCATATTAGGATGGATATTTTATTAAAAGTAGTTCAAGGTAAAAAAACTTTTAGTGGCTTTATAGTAATACAAATGAAGATTTGTGTCTGTAAGTACAACACACTCTTAAAGTATGTATAGGACAGCATTTCTTTTAAAAATAAAACAAGTAATTTCTCAAATCCTTTATTTGAAATCAGGTTGAAAGTTATACAGATTTATAGATGGAAGGGTGAAAGTTTCTGTAGAATAAATTCTGTACAGATTTTAGAAAAGAATGAATAGGAGTAGAATGGGGAATGAGGCTTGAAAGATAAGAAAAAAAAGGTATAGAAAACTGGAAGTCAAAATCTATATCTTCCCCCTTATGTTTACCATTCTGAAGGTAAATGATTATACTTTTTATTTTCCTTCCCTATTTCTATCCACCTCATTGTCTTCGTATTTCAGCTCTTTTACTTATCTCCTTTTCTCATCCCCTATACCTTTTCTCTTCATGTGGCATGGTGATTGTTAGGTTAAGGTGGAAGACAATATACATTAACTCAAAGACATTTTGTAATTAATTCTTAGGCTTTTTCTAGGTTTTCTATCCTTGATTGATTAAAAACAAGTCAGTATGGTAAATTGTCTAATAGATAATACATAGAATTAGTAGAGAAAATTAAAAAATTAGAGTAACTAATCTTTTTATTAAAATTCTTATCTGATGACTATAGAGAAATAGCTATTTTTTTCTGTTTTTTTTTGTAGCATGTGAAATCTCTATTGACCAAATTTACTGTTGTTATCTCATTTGTTGATCTATGAGATATTTTTCACTGTACCTGGGGAATAACCCGGCCCAGTGGGGGTGGAAAATAAGTAAATTAGTAATTATTGTCATGCATATTCAGCTACCCAATAGAAACATAAATAGATTGAGATTGTAGTCAGATGGATGTTATCCATTCTGTATGGTTGGACACAGGTCTGAGGCATTTCAGTATCCTTTAAAAGAAACAATAATTGAGGTTCTTGAAGGATGATAGAAATGACTCTTTTATCTTTTATAAATCCTAAGATTTTTTTCCCACAGTACATCTTATGAAAGGGATCACAAAATTTTACTTGCAATCATACCTTGCTTAGATTATACAGCGGTCTTGGATGTGTAACTCACAATGTAATTGCCACTTTAAGATAAGCCATTAGAAGGAGTTTCAGCCAAGATAGAAGTGTAGGTAGAAATCCTTCACTTCCTCGCACAACCAAAAGGAAGATAACAACCAATCTAAAATCAATAAACAATGAGAAATGCCAGAAAATCAAACTCCGAAAACCAAGGAATTAAAGAAAAAGTCAAACAGAACAACTAACCTGTAAGAACTCTGCAAGTCCATGGATTTCACAGGTGGGGCTGGCTGAGGAAAACCACAGGGAGGAGGTGGGCCATGTGGGCCATACTGGCTGAAAGTGGAACTGAGACACAGAGTTGACTGTGAATTACTGTGGTTGTTGTGGTGGGAGAAACTCCCAGTCTCACACAGGAGTCTGTTGGAAAGTGGGCTAGAGACAAGCAGGTGAGCTGCATTGTTCCCTCTCTGGCCCCTCCCACACAGGCAGCACCGCAACACAGCAAGGGGGTTTGCCCTGCCCAGGTGAATACCTAAGGCTCTGGGTAATTTAACAGGTGCACCAAGACAAAGGAATGTGGCCCAAATAAAAGAACAAAGCAAAACTTCAGAAAAAGAGCTAAGTGATGAGGAGATGGCCAACCTATCTGATGGAAAATTTAAAGTCCTAGTAATCAAAATGCTCACAGAACTGATTGAGCTTGGTTGAAAAATGGAAAAACAAATGAAAGATACCCAAAATGAAATAAAGCAAAATATTCAGGGAACCAACAGGGACAGGAAGGAAACCAGGACTCAAATCAACAATTTGGAACAAAAGGAAGAAATAAACATCCAACCTGAACAGAATGAAGAAACAAGAATTCAAAAAGGAGAAGAGAGTCTTAAAAACCTCTGGGACAACCTGAAATGTTCCCATATCTGAATTATAGGGGTGCCAGAAGGAGAAGAACAACAGCAAGAAGTTTAAAACTTACTCGATACAAAAATGAAGACAAACTTCCCCAATCTGGTGAAGGAAATAGACTTCCAGAAAGCCCAGGAAGCCTAGAGGGTCCCAAAGAAGTGGGACCCAAAGAGGAACACCCCAAGGCACATCATTATTAAGTTACCCAAGATTAAAGATAAAGAGAGAATCCTAAAAGCATAAAGAGGAAGGGAGAGGGTTACCTACAAAGGGGTGTCCATAAGACTGTCAGCTGATTTCTCAAAAGAGACCTTGCAGGCAAGAAGGGAGTGGAAAGACGTATTCAAAATCATGAAAGACAATGACCTATATCCTAGATTACTCTATCAAGCAAAGCTTTTCTTTAGAATGGAAGGGCAGTTAAAGTGCTTCTCAGATAAGGTCAAATTAAATGTGTTCATCATCACTAAGCCATTATTATATGGAATATTAAAGGGACTTATCTAATAAAAAGAAGCTAAAAAAATATGAACAGTAAAATGACAACTCACAACTATCAATAAATGAACCTAAAAGAAAAGAAAAACAATGAAAACAAAAAGTAAGCAAACAACTAGAACAGGAACAGAATCGGAGAAATGGACACCACAAAGAGGGATTTTGGTGAGTAGGGGGAAGGGAGGAGTGGGGGATAAGGGACAGGTAAAAGAAGCATAATTAGTAGGCATAAAATAGACAGGCAGAGATAAAAATGGAATAGGAAACAGAGAACTCAAAGAACTTACATGTACAACCCATGGACATGAACTAAGGGAGGGACTGCTGGAGGGTTGGGGGATGCAGGGCAGAGGGGGGATAAAGGGAGAAAAATTGGGAGAACTGTAATAGCTTAGTCAATAAAAAATACTTTAAAAAGATAAGACACTAAAATAATTTGATTTTTACCTCGATAGCTTGAAGAATTTAAGAAAACAATTTTGAATAAAAAAGTCAAATTTACTTAAAATACTGAATAATAGATCTACATATCAATGTCTGTGTTAACTGTCCTTACAAGACAAATCATTAACATATTATATCTGCAATGTAAATTTACTTTGTAATTAAAATGCCTGGAATTTTAAAATAATAGTAAAATAATACTACAAGTAAATTATGCATACTTTATTCTCTTTGTAACATTACCAGCTACATGGTTAATGCTCAATTAATTTATTAAAATTTATCATTAATTTCTAATGAAAAAAAACAAAGTACAGAAATCATTATTCCACATTTGGAAATGAGGCATTATATTTTTGACCACTAAGTTATATTTAAATAGTCCAAAATAAAATTTAGTTTTGTCAGATACTATTAGAGACAGTAAAATGGAATAGTATTTGCTTCTAAATTTTCATTTCAATTGCTATGATTTAATTCAATTTTGTTTTTTCTTTGATGTAGCAAAAAAGTAACAGAATATGCAATAGTTAATCCAATCCTTTAAAATGATACATTTAAAAATAGTTATATACTAAAATATTATATGTTTACTATGTTATATATAATTATACTTATTATAAGAATTAAAATTAGGTAATATATAACTGTATTCTAAAATATACAATAATAAATAATTTCCAAATAATTATATACTAAATATTTATTAGGATATATAGCTATTTTTACTTATTAAAATTATAGGACTGGGCTTGTATAATTCCCAATTACACAATATTTATTTCTATATAGAGGAAATTGAGTCATAGAGAAGTCAAATAATTTACCAAGTTCACATAGCTAATTATTCCTGGAGCCAGCATTTGTACCCATTCAGATTGTCTAAGTCAAGTATATGTCAAAAGTATGAAAAGTAAAGGTATAGATTACTTTGGTTTAAAACAAAAAATTAACCTGAGGTGGCAGAAAAAACTCCCAGTCTCACAAGAGAGTCCGCTGGACAGATCCACAGGGTCTGGAATATACATCAACCCATCCACCTGGGAATCAGCACAAGAAGGGCCAAATTAGCTTGTGGGTAGTGGGGGTAATGACTGAAGCAGGGTGAGCGACAACAAGCAGTATAGAGATAGCCAACTGATCAGATGCAGCATTCAAAATACTGGTAATCAGGATGCTCACAGAAATTATTGAGTATGGTCCCAGAATAAGGAAGAGGTGAAAGGTATACAAAGTGGAATAAAGGAAAATATACAGGGAACCAACAGGGAAGGGAAGGAAACCAGGACTCATCAACAATTTGGAAGTGAAGGAAAATAAACATTCAATCAGAACAGAATGAAGACAGAAGAATTAAAAAAAAATGAGGACAGGCTTAGGAACAATGGAACAATTTTAAACATTCTAACATCTGAATCATAGAGATGCTAGAAAAAGAAGAAGACCAAGAAAATGAAAACTTATTTGAAAAAAATAATGAAAGAAAACTCCCCTAATCTGGGAAAGGAAATAGACATGCAAATATAGGAAGGTCAGAAAGTCCCAAAGAATTCAGACCAAAGGAGGAACACACCAAGACATATCATAATTACATTACCCAAGATTAAAGATAAGGAGAGAATCTTAAAAGCAGAAAGAGAAAAGGAGAGAGTTACCTACAAAGGAGTCCCCATAAGACTATCAACTGATAGTTGATAGAAATCAACTATCAGTTGATTTCTCAAAAGAAACCTTGCAGGCAAAAAGGGGCTGGAAAGAAGTATTTAAAGTCATGAAAGGCAAGGACCTACATCCAAGATTACTCCATCCAGCAAAGTTATCTTTTAGAATGGAAGGGCAGATAAAGTGCTTTGCAGATAAGGTCAAGTTAAAGGAGTTCATCATCACCTGGCCCTTATTATATGAAGTGTTAAAGGGACTTATCTAAGAAAAAGAAGATGAAAATTATGAACAGTAAAAACGACAAGAAACTCACAACCATCAAAGACTAAATCTAAACATACAAAAACAAAAACCAAGCTAAGCAAACAACTAGAACAGGAACAGAACCATAGAAATGAAGATCACATAGAAGGTTATCAGCAAGGAGAGGGCGGGGGAGAATGGGGGAAAAGGTACAGGGAAAAAGAAGTATAAATGGTAGGTACAAAATGGACGGGGGAGGTCAAGAATAGTATAGGCAATGCAGAAGCCAAAGGAGGTATATATATAACCCATGGACATGAACTAAGGGGGTGGGAATGGTGGATTGAGGGGAGTGCAGGGTGGAGAGGGATAAAAGGGAGAAAAAATGGGACAACTGTAATAATGTAGTCAAAATGCACTTAAATAAAACAAAAGAAATTTTTTAAAATTTAATTGTTATGATTAACATAACATTGTGTCAGATGTACAACATAATTTGATATTTGCAGTACAGATTTTTTTCTTATGATGAAAACTTTTAAGACCTACTCTATTAGCAACTTTCAAAGATGCAGTACAGTAGTATCACAGTAGTAGTAGTCATTATGCTCTACCTTGTATCCCCACGACATACTTATTTTATACCTGGAAGTTTGTACCTTTTGAGGTTGTATAAGTTATTTGTATAATCTGCATATTAATAACCTGTTAAATATATGGCTTGTAAATATTTTCTGCCATTACCTATTGCAGGATGAATTTTCATTTTGTTGGTGGTTTTCTTTTCTGTGCAGGGCTTTATGGTTTGATGTAATTTAGCACAGTTTTTGAAGAGGAATTTTTATCTGGTTTCTTATTCCAGTGAGTATATATTATATCTGTGTTTTTACAAAATATATCAATATATTGTTAAGATTCAAGGGCAGAAAAGGCCATGGGGCAAAATATTTTCAGAAAACATTAAAGAGGGCAGGTCTTTGCTCTAAAGACAAGGCTATCCAGGGAGAAGATAAAATTAAGCAAAGACTGTAAATGAAATATTTAGGAAAGATGATGAGGCTTAGAAGGTAAGTGTCATTTAGATTGTGAAGTTCTTGGCTAAAGGGCATGTGTTTATCCTCTGAGAAATTTCTTTTTCTTTTACATTTTCTTGTCTTCTCCTTCAATAAATGTATTACATTTGTAATAAAACTCAGTAAGTTTAAAAACTGGAGATAAGGAAATAACAGGATCAAGATAGGTGGAATTAAAGTTGTCTCTTTTTTTGTCTTTCTCTAAGTCAAAAGTTAAAAAGTAAAAAGTGTTCTGCTCATAATGGGAAAATGATTGTGTGTGTGTGTCTTCTCATGTGTATAAAGATAGAGGGAGAGATGTGTGAGAGTGGTATTTGGGGTATGAGAGTTTTCAGGTGTGGTTGAGTAGGACAAGCAAACCATATAGTGCATTTATGCTATAAGGGTGCAGTAATTGTGTATGAAGTAAGAGATTTGGATTCCTGAGTTAAATATTTTAGAGAACAAACAATTTCAGACAATGGTCAGGTCTTGGCTGAGCCTGAAAATGGACTGAAGTAGAATCAAAAGGCATGAAGGGAACAGCTCAAGGTTAAAATGGAGAACAGAATCGTAAATAGAAGGTACAATCCCCTGAGATGGAAGCAACAGTTGCCAAGGGACTGAAAACTTGATTATGTGGTAAAATTCTCAATAGAAACATGTGTGAGCCGACATCAGACCAATGAATGTACGTAGAAAACCAAACCAAACAAAATATAACTCTGTTGTACACTTTAAAAGGAAATGTGATATTTAAGAGAAGGTGCTAAAAATATTTTAAAGTAAGTAATTTCTGGAACAATAAGGTTTAGTCTAGAACATGACTCAGCAATGTGCATGAGTTGCATAGACATGAAAAAGGTAGATGAGAAACTATGGACATATTAAAGAAGTTAAAGGAGTTCAGAAGGCCTAATGGATGTTGTTAAGAACAGACAAAATTGGCATAGAGAAGTAAGTAGGGAATCGATGAAACTGAATGAAAACAGCATAATGACAGCCAATAAAAAGTTATATTATTAACAGTGATTATGAGATACAGAAAAAAGGGATAGGGAGTAAAAAGAATTGTTAGAGAGCAATATCAGTCTGATCTTGGTGCAGATATCAGAAACTACTTAAAACAAGAAATTATAAAATTGTTGAGAGTGTGTCAGAACACAGGTTCAGCTGCCTACCTCAGTGAGAGCCAAATCTGTGAAACAGGTGCTGGTGAGGAGGAAAGTGGTTTATTTAAGTGTCAGCCACCTGAGGAGGCAGAGGACTTTCATCCCAAAGCCCATTTAACAGCTCAGTGCAGACAGAGGTTTTATTAGGAGGGAGAGGGAAGGAGGAACAAAGAAGTCAGGGAGTGGGGGTTGAAAGTTCTCTACATGTAAGTCAGCACAGTTGATTCTACTTATTATCTCAAAATTGGTGCAGTGGAGTTCCAGTTTCTATGGCTGGGAGTCAGCTAGTCTCTGGGAGCCAGGATGTCTGTTTGCTGGAGTCAGCCTCTTTCCCTGAAGCCAGTTCCTGGAATTCTTATACAAATATGGTGATTATCCATGGGCTGCATATTAGTTAACAATCCATGTTTTGTAAAATCACTTTTAACAGAAGAGAACAGAGAGGTGGGTTATAGAAGGACTACTGAATAGGAAAACAGAGTCACCTATCATTGCCCAGACACTCCACCACAGCTGAGATGCAGAGATCAGGAAGCGGCAGGAAAACCATTCTAACAATCACAGGTTCCCAGAGGCCACACAGGAGAATGTGAGGCCATGTATTGGAGCCTCTGGGTCAGCCACTGTTCCTGACAGAGGAAGGGTACCCTTGGTCTCTCTTGTGCCTTCCAAATTTTGCTTGCATGCATCTCATTGACAAAGCCTAAAACAAATTCAAATATGTAGTTTCCAGGATGCAGGAATCTTAGATCAAGGAAAGAACAAAGGAGCAGGTGGAATTGAAGGCTGATAGACAAGCCCAGGCAATTTATGAAAATGAGAAGTAAGAATCCTGGAGCAAACCAAAACTGCACTCTTAAAAACTGTAATAAGTCCTTTGTTGACCACATACACGTCCAGGTCTAGATGACTGTGGTAGTATCAAAACATAGAGGGAAATAAACAGCAAGACCTCAGACCCAATTACCTCTTTCAAATACTGCCTGCTTCAACCGAACCATTGGCAAGTGCTGGGGAGGAGTGCAGTGCAGTAGTTGCAGTACTGACTATATCGTTCTCAAAGCCCAGATGGGAAAACCAGTCACGTGTTTTTCAGAGCAGTAGCTTTTTAAGCACAGTGCCTACGCCAGCAACAGCAGCACCCAAGACCTGGTTAGACAAGAGATTTCTCAGGACCTACCCCAGGCCCACTGAATCAGAGATTTTAGGGAGAGTCCCAGCATTCTATGTTTTAGCAAACCGGCGAGGTAGTTCTGATACATGCTAGCATTTGAGAGCCTTCATGTTAGATGAAAGAACTCTGGTTATAGGCTTCTATTTAAATGTTAAAACTCCATTATACCCTTAAAATGAGTCATGCACCAAATTAGTTGATATTACCTGGGACTAAAGCATGATTTTTTCATAATATGCTGTATTTTATAAGTTGATCAAATACAAAATGATTGTGTGTGTGCATTGTTTGTATGTATTGTTTGTGAATTTTTTGTGATTTGTATGTATTGTTTGTGTTTTGTGATTAAACTGAATTTTCAGAAACGCAGAGACTATCATTTGAGAAATTATTTCTTGACTTTATTTGATAAAGGCCCAATATACCTTTTGATATGCAAAAATAAGTATAGCTGACACTAAATAGCACTTAATATGGTGAAGCATCGCTTTGAGCACATACTTGCACTAACTTAATACTCACCTATAGAATAGCTGTCATTATTATCACATTTTTATAATAGTACGTGACAAAGCTGAGATTTCATAGCTAACTAGTTTAACTCCAGCGTATGCTATTTGCACTAGACATACTGTATTAGAGAGAAAGCAATACTACAAGGATATTTACATACTCTAGCCACATTTTTAAAAGAAATTTATTTTCTTCTTTTATATGCATGTGCAAAATTAGAAAATCATAACTTTCTATAGTAATAATAAAAGTTTTAGCTTAACTTTTTCTCCATAAAAGTTTTTAAAAAGTAGATATTAGTCCTCAAAATATTACTGAATGGTGTTACTAAGTTAAAATTGGCTTTAAAAATCATACTGCATTAAATGATATTTGCTTTAAATAAACCATATGCTATTGTGACATCTGGTTTTCATTTGGAGACACAGTAGTAGATAGAAGTAAAAGAGAAACATAATAGAGACAAAACAAGTCATTGCCAAGTTAGGATCTCAATATAAACTGCTTTTCCTTAGTCTAAATTCATCTTTTCTTGAGGTAATGGCTCATATTGTTGTTTTGATGAAGGAAGAAAGTTTTAAGACTCAGGAAGTCAATAACCCTTTTGAAAGAGAGAATTAATGTGTCTTCAGTGTAACCAATTCCAGTGATACCAGTGGGGCCTATTAGGGAAGTATTACAAGCAACATACGATCACATCTGAACTGTAAGTACTTCCATTTTCTGTTAACTGCTGTTGTGAACAGCTTTCTGATAATGGGAATTTTTTAAAAAGTGGTTTATTAAAATGTCTAGTTTGGGTACCTTCTCATTATTTTAGATGAATTACAACTCTGAATAAGACTTGAAGGCACCATTTTTTAGTGCCAAGGAAATAAAGTAAAGTATGTTCATGGCAGTGAAAATGAAGCTACTATCAGTTCTGTTAGGAAAACAATATAGAGAAGCATTAATTGCTTTCAGAGAAGAGAGATCCATGCCTCAGGTAGATACTAATTTAATGGTGCTGCTTAAAATATAATTAATCATTCAAACACAAAAATAAACTACTCAAATATTTTAATAAGGATTTCTTTCAGCCCATGTTTAGAGGAACACTAGTAAAAAAACTCAACACTGAATTCTGTTTATCAATGACTATGGTAATATTTTCAAAATATTTTCTGAAAGATTTTAAACAAATGACAACTAAAAAGGAAAGAAAGAAAAGTTCTGTGTTAACCAGTACAATTTATTATTGTAAGAAATGTTTATCATTAAGAGAACTTTCAAAGTTTTAGATCATGAATGATGTATAACAAATAGGTTTGGCAAGCTAGGTTAGTATTAAAATTCTTTGATTCAAACCATGTTCCAGCCAATATTTAGGATATATTCCAGAATTTTACTTTTATCTTTGCTTATATAGGTAATTTCCTGAAGGACTAGGTTTTAAGGAGGGTTTTTAAAATCATAGTGTCTACTCTTTTAACTCTTAAAGTAAAACAGATTAGACTTTACTGAGAGTAAATGTTTTCATAGGATATTCTCTGCAATAGTAGGACAAGATGGTTTAACATGGTCCTTGTAATGTGTAACTAATGTGCAAAATTTGCAGATGGGTATTGATAAATATTGTATGACTGAATAATGAAGTGATATGTAAAGATTATGCAAAGTATGGAAAAGATTACAATTGATTATATAACTGATGCTTGGTTTTTTGTCAATACATTCCTTAATATAGGTAGCATATATATTTTTATTACTATTATGTCTATTCTAATAATAAATAATCTTTTCTTTTACATTTATAATTATGAAAGTTTTTTAAAACTGAATTATTAAAAAAGAAATAGTATATGACTTATCTACTATAATGTGAGTATCATACATTCCAGCAGATAAAAATATATTCACCCTATAAATATTCTGACATTGAGTTTATAAGAACAAATAATTCATAATTTCCCTCATGAAATACATGGGTCCAGATGGAATTGTTATTTAGATTTACATATTAAGAAGCATTTTATAAAACATACCTAAAGGCTATATTAAGTAAGGAATGTGTGCTATCTTATGGATGAGGAAAGAAATGCGTTGTGCTCTATGCAAGTCTGTGACCTGCATGGGCAGTTGTCTTCCCTCTTTCAGACTGATACAGCACATTCAGAGACAGCATCTCATTCACTGACAGTTGGAAATCAGTTGCAAGCAAAGAACCAAAGCTTAGATTGTAGCACACTCACAACAAAAACTGAATTGGAAGAAAATGGAGACACCTGCAATAATGAAGCAAGCAGGGTTTTGTGAGCAGTGAAAATCAATGGGACAAAAATGGACCCCTTTCCTCCCATTGATTTGTTTTTCTTTTGCTTTTTTCTTGGAGCTGGGCTCAATTACTCAATTTTTCTGATTCCCTTCTCCTTCCTCATTTTTTCCTCTCTCTTCCCTTCATGTTGTCATGGAACGTAAGACAGGTTTCCCACGAAAGATAGCAATGTCCTTGTAACCCCCAAGTGTGAATCACCAAATTCTGACCACATGTTATTGAACAACTAAACTTGCAGCTTCGTTTCGATATAGTTGTTATTACCTAAAATTCATGGGGGAGTCACAATAAAACACTCAATATTCACCTTTGAATGTCTTCCTCCCTATGCTTCCCCTCAGTAAATGGCAATCGGTTTTTAAACCAAAAAACATAGGAAGCCTCTTTGATTCTTCTTTTCCCCTCAACCCAGCACTCACGTAAGTAACCAATCCTGTTAGCTCTCTCTTCGAAGGGCATTCTAAGTCCTCCTGTGTGTGTTTGTTTCTGCTGCAACCACCCTACTCCAAGGAAACACTACATCTTATTTCTACAGCCACTTCCTGACTGATCACCTATTTTCCAGCATTGTCATCTCCTTAGGGAAGGGGAATGATATTGAAAAAACATAGATCAGGGCAGATAAGCCTTCTCCATAAACTGTCTCTTTGAAGTTCTCCACTGGCGTATTTATTTTTTTATTTTATTTTTTAAAGATTTTTAATTTATTCATTTATCTTTAGAGGGAAAGGGAAGGAGAGAAATATCAATGTATGGTTGCTTCTTGTGAGTCCCCTGCTGGGAACTGGCCTGCAACCTAGTCATGTGCCCTGACTGGGAATCGAACCGTATGCTGTGGTTCACAGGCCCACGCTCAATCCACTGAGCTACACCAGCCAGGGCTCCACTGGCGTATTTATTGTGATGCAAATCCAAACTTCTTGTCCTGGCTTCAAGGCCACACCATCCCAGCCTGTCCTTTATTGTTTTCCAAATCCCAAACACTTTTCACTGCTCTCTGCTGCCACATTCCTGTCCTGGCTGCTACACTTGCTCCAGCCTCACAGTTCTGCAGTGGCTCTCCTGTCTGCCTCAGACTATGTGCCCCAGATCATTTTCATCATTTGAGTATCAGCTCAAACTATATTATTTTTCACAATATTTATCAATATCTGAAATTATGGTATCAAATTGTTTAATTCTCTGTTTATTGATCTAACTGTCTATTTAACTCAATAAAAGAAAAGACTTTTTCTGGATTATTCATCATCATATATTCACTTTTACAACAGTACATTGTAATCCCTCAATAATGATCACTTAATATAATAAATAACCACAAACTCTGTTCCAATCTCACAATTTATCAGTGTACAAAATTTAAAGCAATTACTGAAAGTCACACTGGGCATTGTGAGAAGAATATAATGATTCCAATGATCTAATTAGTGTTAAGAATGATTCCTAGTCACTACCATAAATGCATGGTACATTTATAATTTATTTATTAGGGACTTTCAAAATTGACATCCAAAGCACTCATATGAAGTTAAACAGATACTTCAGTCATTACTGAAGGGATGAATCCCTACTGATGTGGGGATTCAAGGTGATGGATGTTGTACCAATCTAACGTTTAAGGATATTTTACAAACTCCACGGCACAGGCAAGGGGAGCCTAAGAAAGCAAGACAGTTGATATATATGATATCTGGGATGGGATACTAGGACAGAAAAAGAGCATTAGGTAAAAACTAAGAATATCTAAGTAAATTATAGACTAATTGAAAAATAAATTGTGAATTGTAAGTATTTAGTTAATAATACTCCATCAATATTTATTACTTGTAATAATTGTAATTTACTATAAAATGTTAATAATAGGGGAAACTGAGGGAAGGGCTGGGATCAGGGGTGTATGGGAACTCTCCATACTATCTCCTGGAATTTCCTTTTCTTAAAGTCTATTAATAAAAAAATCGGCAGGGCAAGGCAAACAGTTCCAGCCAGGTTGATGGAATCTCAGATATGGCACCTGTGTGTGGCCTGTGTGGAGGCAGGGCTCAGAAAGGAAACAATGGCCTCTGCCAGCACTTCTTTCAGGGAGAAAGAACCCCCCAGCTCTCACCTTGATGCCAGATAATTCAGTTCTTCCTTGTATGTCTCTGATGCCTTTCAATCTACTGCCTCTATGCTGGAGCTCAGAGGGAAGAGAGACTCTTACTTGAGTCCAAGTAAGTCTCTGCATGAGTGCTTTAAGAGGAACTGCCTGGGATTTCAGCAGTTACTCTCGTCCACAGCCTTAAACTGTGGTTGTTTTTATAGCCAGAAGTTATGGAGAATTATCTTCCTTGCACTGGAACCCTGGGCTGCAGGGCCTGATTGTGGGGCTGAGACCCTTCACTCCTGAGATATCCCTCCTGATATTTATCTGCCACACATGGGTGTTGGGATTAGTCTATTCTGCATCTCTACCCCTCCTACCGGGCTTGATGTGGTTTCTTCTTTAATTCTATAGTTGTAGAACTTCCATTCAGCTCAATTTCTGATGGTTGTAAGTGATGTTTGTTTTATAGTTTTGTTTACTTTTTATGTGGTCATGCAAGAAGGCCAGCCTTGTTTACCTAAGTCACCATCTTGGCTGGAAGTCAACCTTACTTACCCTGTTTGCCCCACACTAGTGACTCTCTGAGTCCCCACCCTACCCAACTTTCAGGATCACTCAAGCTGTTTACAGTGGCATTTCTATATGAATGGCTGATCTTAGGCCCGTGCTTCAGGTTTTCCAAAATTCTCTCAAACAAGTAGCATCTGGTTTCAGCTGCCACATACTTCTTGTTAAGTTGGCTCAGGCCCATCACTAGCATCAGCCAGCCTTCACATCTTGGCCTTGCCTGGGCACCTCCAAGCCATCTGCTGATCACTTTGTAGCTAATGTTGTGTGACCACAGACAGAACACAAGTGGTGGCTGACCTTGTATATATGTGCCAACAGTAATCAAGACTCAATTACAATAGGAAGGCCTACACAGCCCACACTGTGGGTGCACCTTGAGTACCCAGCTTGGGTAATAGGGGAGGCTGTGTCACTGGACCCTGCAGGACACCTACTACATTAGGCCACTGTGTCAAGCCTGGGAGACATAGTAGTTCTATTCTACCTATATATAAAAATAAACACAGAGAGACTGTCAAAATGAGTAGACAAAGAAACATGGCCTAAATGAAAAAAAAAAAAAAAAACAGAACAAAAATCCAGAAAAAGAACTAAACAAAATGGAGAAAAGCAATCTATCAGATGCATAGTTCAAAATACTGCTTATAAGAATCCTCAAGGAACTTAGTGAGAATCTCAACAGCATAAAAAAGATCCAATCAGAAATGAAGGATACACTAATTGAAATAAAGAAACAATTTATAGGGAATCAAGAGAAGAGTGAGTGAAGCTGAGAATCAAATCAGTGACTTGGAATTTAAGGAAGCAAAAAACAACCTATCAAAATAACAAGAAGAAAAAATAATCTAAAAATATGAGGATAATGTAAGGAGCCTCTGGGACAACTTCAAGTATACCAAAATTCACATCATAGACGTGCCAGAAGAAGAGAGAAAGAAATGGGAAAATTACTTGAAAAAAACAATAAAAGAAACTTCTCTAACTTGGTAAAGGAAATAGACATACAAGTATAGGAAGCACAGAGAGTCCAAAACAAGATGGACCCCAAAAGGCCCACTCCAAGACACATGATAATTAAAATGCCAAATGTTGAATACAAATATTTTTAAAAGTAAATGTTAGCCCTGGCTGGTATGGCTCAGTGGATTGAGTGCCAGTATGTGAGACAATATGTCTGGTGGTTCAATTCCCAGTCAGGGGACATGCCTGGGTTGCAGGCCAGGTTCCTACTTGGAGGCACATGAGAGGCAACCATTGATGTTTCTCTCCCGGTCTTTCTCCCTCCCTTTCCCTCTCTCTAAAAGTAAATAAATAAAATATTTAAAAATATATAAGAATAAAGTAAATGTTAGAAGCAAAAAGAGAAAAGCAGTCTATTACCTACAAGGGAGCCCCCATAAAACTGTCAGCTGATTTTTCAAAAGAAACTTTGCAGGCTATAAGGGTTTGGCAAGAAATAATCAAAGTAAGGGGAAGCAAGGACCTACAACCAAGATTACTCTATCCAGCAAAGCTATCATTTAGAATTGAAGGACAGAAAAAGAGTGTTCCAGGCAAGAAAAAGCTAAAGGAGTTTATCATCACCAAACCAGCATTATATGAAATGTTAAAGGGTCTTTTTTAAGAAGAAGAAAAAGATAAATATGAACAATAAAATGCCAATAAATACATATCAACATTTGAATCTTAAAACAAAATAACAAGCACAACAGAAATAAAATTATAGATACAGAGAATGATTTGATGGTAGACAGATGGGAGGGGTGTTGAGGGGATGTGTGAAAAAGGTGAAGGGATTAACAAGTACAAATTGGTAGTTACAGAATAGTCATGGGAATGTAAAGTGCAGATCAGGGAGTAGAGTAGCAGAAAAACTTATATGCATGATCCGTGAACCTGGACAATGGTGTGGAGATTGCCTGAGGGAGTGGAGTGGGGCTGGATGGAGGGGGACAAGGAGAAAAATTTTGAGACAACTGTCATAGCATGAACAGTAAAGTTTAATTAAAAAGTAAACAAAAACTGCCCTGGCTGGTGTAGCTCAGTGAATTGAGCATGGGCCTTCGAACCAGACGATCGCGGTTCAATTCCCAGTAAGGGCACATGCCTGGGCTGCAGGCCAGTTCCCAGCAGGGGCCAGTTCCCTTCAGGGGCCAGTTCCCAGCAGGGGATGCACAAGAAGCAACCATACATTGATGTTTCTCTTCCTCTCTCCTTCCCTTCCCCTCTAAAGATAAATAAATAAAATATTTTTTAAAAATAAAAAAATTAAAAAAAGTAAACAAAAACTATCCTTAGTGACTAAAAATAATTCAATCTCTCCCTCTCTCTCTCACACACATGCACACACACACTGAGAATAGCAATAAAATGAAGAAAAAATCCCCCTTGTAAATATTGTCATAGTGGGGCTCTTTAGTCAACTCCCTTGTATATTAAGCCCTTTTTTGCTGTTTCAGATAAGGCAATAAAATTATTAATTATTTTTTGCTGTTTAAATTATTAATTTTATTAATAATTTTGTCAAATAGATTGTGTTTCAAATTGCTTAATGTTCTGCCCTGGCTGGTTTGACTCTGTTGGTAGGAGCATCCTTTGAAGTCCTGAAGATCAGGGGTTCAGTGTTTCAGTTTCAGTTCCTGGTGTGAGTGCATGAGAGAAGGCAACCAATTGATGTTTTTCTCTCACACTGATGTCTGTCTGTCTGTCTCTCCCCTTCTCCCCCTTCCTCTCTCTCTGAAAGCAGTAAAAAATATATCCTTGGGTGAAGATAAAAAAATAATTGCTTAATGTTCTAAAGAATAAATTGTTTTACGAACATGGGCTATATTGGTCTGGGTTCTTCAGAGAAATCAGTAGAAAATAAATATACATATATTTGATATTTATTTATCATATCAAGTCTTCCCAGAAAAAGTCCAACCACTGTTTGGATGACATTGATATAACCGGGAAGGCAAGAAAATTGGACTGGAATATACAGGTGTGGTCAAGGATGACTTCACTTTACTAGTCATAGTGGGAACAGTAGATTCCATTGAGTGAGCATGTGTGGCCATTGCATTTAAAATGACTGAGTGAGTAGAGCAACTAATTTGCATTATATTTTGTGTGAAGCTTGAACATTCATCCATAGAAACTATCAGATGATTCAAAAGGCCACAGCAATGGGCAACTGGTGATTGGCAGCTTCATCATGGCAACACACCCTCACACATCATGTCTTATGTAGAGTTTTGTGGTGAAACATCCAATCACCCAGGTGACTCAGCCCCTCTACAATCCAAATTTGGCACCCTGACACTTCTGGCTTTTCCTAAAACTAAAATCAACTTTGAAAGGGAAAAGATTTCAGACTGTTGATGAGATTGGAGAAAATATGATGGGGCAACTGATGGCAATTAGGACTGTGTGAGGTCCCAAGGTGCCTGCTTTGAAGGGGACTGAGGTGTCATTGACCTAGGTACAATGTTTCCTGTATCTTGTAACTGCTTCAGTAAATGTCTCTATTTTTCATATTACATGTCTGGATACCTTCTGGGCAAACCTTGTGTATATTTATCTGTCACAGTTTATTGTAAGGAATTGGCTTATATGATTATGGAGGCTGAGAATTCCCATGATTTAAGTTCTTCAAGCTAGAGACCCAGGTGAGTTGATGGTATACAGTATTAGCTCACCCTTATCCATCAGGGACATGTTATAAGACCTCCAGTGAATGACTGAAATTAAAAATAATACAGAATTTTATATAAACTGTTTTTTATGTATACACACATCTACAATCAAGTTTAAATTATCAATTATTGATAGGTACAGTAAGAGATGAACAATGATAACTATTAATAAATAGAGCAACTATAACAATAACGGTAATTAATGTGAACATCGTTTCCCTCCCTCAAAATATCTTATTGTACTATACTCACCTTTTTACTTAAAGGAAGCACTTAACAGCTGGCTTGTCTTTGCCATCTCCAAAAGCCAGCATAACTATTTCTGTGCTTGGTGCTGTTTTTAAGGAAAATAAGGGTTACTTGATTACAAACACTGTGATACCCTAAAAGCTGATCTGAAAGTGGAGATGACTACGAAGTAACTGCTCTAACAGAGGAATGATTCACATGCCAGACGATACAAGGAAAATGCTATGGCTTGAGTTTTTATCATGTTACTCAGAACTGTGCAAAATTTTAAATGTATGCATTATTTGTTACTAGAATTTTTTATGTAATATTTCCAGACCATGGTTGACTGCAAGTGATGGAAATTGCAGAAAGAGAAACCACAGATAACAGGGAACTGCTGCAGTTCCCATAGAATCCAAGTCTGAAAATTGTCAGGCAGAAGTCCCACTTACTCAGCCTTTTGTTCCCTTTTGTTCCATTCAGGTCTTCAACAGCTGAGGTGAGGCCCACCATAGGGAGGAGAATAGTCCAGTTTATCTGCATATAGATTGAAACATCCATCTCCTCTGGAAACACCCTCACAATATACACAGAATAATGTTTAACCAAATATCTGGGCACCATGGGGGCCGGGGAACTTGACATATAAAATTAACCACCACAGTGACAATCTAGAAATTGTGAATTACAATGAAATTCAAATTTTCATTGAAAGTTAGACCTCTACAGCAAAGCTAGTAAATAGAAATTCCTTTTTGCTCAAGGTAATTCAACACTAATGTATTATGTTATAATTACTTTTCATGGTTTAGTTTTTTCAACATCATCAGTTCATAAAAATGTAATAAAATAAAAATATATAAACACAAACTGTGTGAGAACAAAACAGGAGTATACTCTTTTATATTTCAATTTATGCGGATGAATTTCTAAAATAGCAGATATTTCCTGAAGGGAATTATGAGAATTTCTTGTCTTATGATTTGATTTTGTACTAGTTGATAAAATACAACTAGTTCAAAAGTAAAATAACAACAAAAATAGTCTATAGTTCAGCATTATGTTTACTGACATTTAAAGGAAAGAAAGTTTCAATATGATTAACATTTTGCTAAATAGATGCAAAGCATTGCCTTAAAGTTTTCTTTCTAATATATATACTTTTTGATACATTGGCTAACTTTAATTTTACCAGGCTAACTCCAAGCATCTGGCATAATATCCATACCTACATTTCGTGAGCTACTTCCCTTGATTCACCATTTCACGCATCCCAGATCATCAAAAACATCTAACCTTAGCAATCCAATATTGTTTCAAGGATTTAATAATCTAGTTTAATTTGCACATTTTCACACATCACATACTTCCCTTTTTTCATAATGGAGGGCAGCCAGAATTTAATTAGATCACAGAGTTCACACCACAGGATATACAGTCTTTTAATTAGCAGCGTATATTGTTTCAGACACAACCATTAACACTATGAACAAATCACACAGAAACCCAAAGTATTACTGGAAACATATTTATTTACTATTTATTGTTTTCATTTATAAAAGTTTATCTGCCTTGTAAGTTATTAGGAGGATATAAAAAGAATGTTTTTTAAATAAAATGTCTTCTAACACTAATACGAAAGTAGAAAATATAGTTGCATTGTGAAATGTATGATTTTCTTAAGACTTATTTCTCAGTTGTGGAAAGCAAATTTCTGTCATTTTCTTTCTTTTAGGCTATCTTATTTTTTTGTTTCAATCGGTCATGTGTGACATCTGAAACCTCACACACATAGGAATATTTTGGATCTTCTTTCAAAAAATAAAGAGAAAGATGGTTTTGATTCATTTAAAAATGTCTGTCCAATTATCATTTTGAATGTCTTGTTTCCCTGTGGTCTTCCTTCTTTTCAATTTATTAGACTGTAGATTTATTCAAAAGTTGTTTTTACATGTAGAGCAAAGCTATCGCATTTTAGCATTCCATTCATTTTTATAAAAGGCAAAAGAGGCTTTTAACTGAAGCTCTTAAATATTTCTATAACTAACATAAAGTGAATGTAACGGTAAACAGAATTCATTTGAGATGCAACATTATTTATAGAAAAGTTTGAAAGGCACCATCTGCAATTATAAAATGCAGACATTTCTTCAGTTATGTATATTATTGCAAATATTCACATTCTCAACTAGAAATTTAGTGTAAAATATTAAATTACAAAATATTTAAGAATAATATTACATCACAATGACTATAACAATGTTATCAATACATGGGGCATTGTGTAAACTATTTTGCAAACTGTACTGGTTTAGCTATTTTTAGTCTACCATTTATTAGTAATTTGAAAGTAGACCACTTGAATTATTTTCTGGTTTGTTTTACTTTTTCGCATGGGTATAAAAATGCTTAAAGAAACATAACAATGAAAAATTGATAACTACATTTTTGTACAACTTGAATTTTTCTTTTTAAAAATTTTCTCACATTTTTAGTGTTGTTCAAGGCTGCTTATTATTAACTGGAAGAGTTTACTGAAAAGATAAGTAGCTAATTAATACATATTTTGCATGATATATACATTATATACTGTGTTCTTACCATAAACTAGAGAAACGTGATTAAGAAAATCATAAGGAAGAGAAAATATATGTCCAGTATTTATTTTTTAAAAATCACATATATGAGGACCTGCACAGTTGTTCAAGGATCATCTGTATATTTTTAAGGAACCCTACAACTGGGTTCATTCAAACTTGTATAAAAATAAAAAAAAACAGTTAAACTAAAGTGATTGTCAATTTCTAAAATATTTATCAGTATTTCACTATATTCAGTTTTAGAAAAAATTTAGTGTTCCACTGTTCCTGCCATTTTGCAAGTACTAGATACCTAAAACTATATTGCAACAGTTAATTTTGTTTGTTTAAAGTTACAGAACTTTCAATTAGCTAAATTGTTTTTTTATTTTTCTCTTTATAATTGTTATAAGGAAGATGTCATACTTTATTAAAGGCAAAATTGTTTATGATGTCACTGTTACCTAGAGAATATTCAAAACAATTTTAATAGCACTTAGGAGAAATTTCAAGTACTCATGGCTGAAGTAATTTATGACTAAAGATATTTCTTTTGGTATGACATTCTAATCAAATGTCATCCCTATGTAAGAAGAACAATAATCATTTTTCCAATGAATATATTAGAAACAAAATTACTTATGAAGAGTAGTATTTTATCCAACATATACCAACATTTTATTTTATTCTATCTTTACTAAGATATGATTGAAAAATAAAATTGCCTATACATATGTTGCACAATCTGATTTTTTTCAATGTACAATGTGATGATTTCGTGTACACATACATTTTGAAATGCAATCAGTTAGCACATCCATTTCCCTACTTGCCTTGTTGTCCGTGTAAGAACACTCAAGTCCACTCTCTTGGCAACATTTCAAGTGTACGTCAGCCCTTTTTGAAAACTTTTCTGTGTAGTGACTTTTTACAAAGCAAAATTAGGGAATTATAGAAGGAGGAACTATGAAGAGATCCAGTAGAAACCTAAGTCTTTGTAAACCTTTCTAGCCTCACTTTCCTTTGTTATTTTCTTCCCTTCAAACACCTTTCCTATGATTTTCCTTTCCTTTCCTTTCCTTTTTGTTTGGTCCCTAAAGGAGTGTAATACATACACGCCTGAGCTTATCTGGGTATATTTAACCTGTCACTGCCATGCTATTAAATTGTAAGCAAATTGTTAAATCTATTTTTTGCTACAACTGGACATTTATATATGTTTACCTTGACCTTTCCTACGTGAAACATTTTGCTGATGGGTTCTATGCTGTCATGGAAGCATGGCACCGCTTACAATGAGTAGGAGGAATGTGGGAGAGCAATATTGTGTTTACTGGAACGTGAAAGGCTTTAAGCTTTAGAAAAGAGTAGTTCCTGGCTGAAGGTCAACTAAGAAAAATTGTAGATGCTTGAATAGAAACTACCATGAAACGTTATTTCGGTGCAATAACGTTTGCATTGTATTTATTGCGAGTCTTTGTTTAGTATTGTTTTGAACCTTTAAATTCATCAAGAGTACTATCAAAAAATATTGGTCACGTATATCCTTTTTAATGGGGCCTGAGCATCGCTAGCATATTATAATCCTCTCTGTCTTTTAAGTAGCCCTTTAGAGTACAGTATCATCTCACATTTTACTTGGATCCAAGGGCTCTGAAATGCTTTTGGTGAGTGAAAAGCTTCTGACTCTTGAACACTCTATCTACAGATGTTAGTGCCCTTCATGGCTAAGGTCTTGGGCTTAAATGATCATCCCTGCCCGAAGCTGAGTTCATTGCACTCTCATTTCCAAAAATGCATCCCCTATGGGTAGATACACACTCAGTTGAAGGCATCTATGAATAGAAAGGGATTTTACAACACTGCACTGAATATCCTCTCTAGTTTGTTGTTTACTGAACTGTACCTCTTCATTTGTATTTTGGTGATCCATTTCATCTCCTTGATCCGTTTCATCTCACAATGATTAACAAATGTGCACAGTGCTGACCCTGTACTAAAGTGATCAAGGGAGAAAGTATTGTACTGGATATTAAAAGTTTTAGGGTACTTGGAAATACTTAGAGGAATATCTTTCAGAAAAGAGTAGGTAAATCTGTAAGCAATTGGGCGTCCGTGAAAGTCCTTTGCCATTGCCATATAAAGGACATCGTAAACACAACATAAGAGTGGAGAGATCTGTATGGACATTATCTATGAGCAATATTGTCTGGGCCTACTGTGACCTCAGGGGATTAGCAAGAAGGGAAAGAGTATTTGCTTAACCACTATGTCTGGTGTGCCACACATTTCCACAGTAGCTATGTTTTAATATTTAACATAGAAGCTCTCCTTTCATTTGTTCAGTTACTTCAAGGTCCAAAAATGCATCCCTGCTCTTGCATGAGCATGCATATATGTCAAAACATGCATGTACAAAAAGTTTGAGAATTACTGACCTAGGGCGTTCAAATTGCCATTAATCTGTTTCACAAGGAGTATGAATCACATGTTGAATGGAATGGGAAAAAGATAGCTAACTAATAGTAATGTATAGCTAGGTTTATAGTATTAAAATGTGTAAGACTATTTTGAAAGCTCAAAGCTTTCTTTAAAATAACCAAGCAAATATATATGTCATGTTAGCAATTTTTTCTCTCTAAAAATGGGTTATTTTTAAAGCTTACTTTCTGATAAAATGAAAAAAGCACTCCTGAAAAACAACTTAGATCATTTGAGCCCAGTTACAAATGGCAGTTTTTCTCTGGCTGCTGGCTCAAACCCTGTGGGAAGGTGAGCAGCCCAGTTTTTAGGACACTCAAGTGTCAGCTGCTCTCCTTTTCATCCTCAGTTCTCCGCAGATACTACGCTACAGCAGTTTACTTCCTCCTTTTTTATAGCAACATCTTTGTCAAATGTGGCAAGTGAACATCTGTAACCTTTTCCATCCTTTTTGGCTGACTGTTCTAATTGTACAACTGCTTGTCCATACGTTGGAGTGCGTGGAGACGTCCGGTTGGCTTGCTACTTTTTTTTCCTAGTGCGAAGCTGATATGTTTTAAATACATCTATTTAAAAAGAAACACATGACAACAATAAAAAATCTTCAAGCAGGGTACTGGTGATTCTGTGGAAAACTGTGTGTGTGTGCGTGTGTGTGATATGTGTGTGAGAGAGATCCAGACAGATTTCATTAAATACAAAAAATGCAGTGCATATCTGTTTGGTAGTATATTGATGTTTGCAGAAAATCCTTATCAAAATGTAATGACCCTAAAGGTAGATATTGATTTTCCTTTCTTCTCAGACTTATTTCTTTTGTGATATTGACTTTGTCACAAATGAATGTTTGCTGAAAGTACAGTGTTACAGGTTACAGAGCAATACTCTGCAAAAGGCTCGCAGCCCTTTGTACTCTACAAGGAACAAAGGTGGGTTGCTAGCAATGATATGTGAAGCCAAAGCCAGCCCCCCTTTTTCTTTCTTTTAAACAATTTTAGACTGGAATTTGATTTATTTTAATTTATTTTAAATATGTGCATGAGAGCTTTTAAGTGTTTTGTCAGTGTGAATTTGGATTTGGCACAGGCATAGGTTAATGCATTTGTTTCCTAGGGCTGTGTAACAAATACCACAAACTGGGTAGTTTAACCAACAGAAATTTAATATCTCATCTTACTGGGGACTAGCAGTTCAAGATCAAGGTGTAGGCAGAACCATGTTCCTTCTGAAGGCTCTAGGGGAGGATGTATTTGAGCCTCTCTCCTAACACCTAACTTCTGATGGTTTTTGTCTGTGGCAGCTAAGAGATTCTTGGGCATTCTTTCACGCCTCAGCATTTCTACAGGACTCTCTGGGCACTGTATGGTAGGAGTAGAGAGTGAGAATCTTTGATTGGCTTTCTCTTGAGTAGGTTATTTTATAGACCTGTAGGGGTAGAAATTAATTTGTAGAAAACTGATAGTGATGCAGTGATTCTGGTTGTAGTGGTGCCAATGAATCTTCTTCAGTGGAGACACATGCATTTCCTCCTTGTGGAAAGCACCACCCCAAAGACAATAATCCATTGCCTTGTAGGATACTAACTGGTTTGCACCTATCAGCCAGTCCAGTTCAGCATTCCTATTTCTCATACACTCAAATTCTCTTTTACCACCAATCCTAACATTTGTTTTAGTCTGCTTGGGCTTCCAAAACAAATACCCTAAACTGGTGACTTAAACAACAAACATTTATTTCTTATGCTCCTGGAAAGCTAGAATTCTAAGATCAGGGTAGTAGTATGGTCCGGTTCTTGGTTAGGGCCCTCCACCTGGTTTTCACATCCAGGGTTCTCACATTCACACGGCCTTCCGTTGGTATCAGCATGGAGAGACAGACAGGGAGACAGATGGAGATATTTCACATCTCTTCTTCACTAATTCCATCATGGCTACCCCATCCTTAAGACTTAATCTAAACCTGCATACCTCCCAGAGGGCCCACCTGCAGATACATTACATTTAGGATTAAGGTTTCAACATGCAAATTTGGGTGGGACTCAAACATTCAGTCTCTAGGAACATCATATTGGTTGCCTCCTTAATGTGTCAAATGAAATAGTTGATACTTTACATTTGAATTAAAATCATACCTTCTAGTTTTTTTAAGATTTGACATACAGCACTGTCCGCGAAGTGAGCATTAATTAGTAGGCTGTGGAACCATTTGTCAAAACTATTCTTTCTGAAAACCTATTACAGCCAACTATCTAAATGCTATAAATATATTTTTACCATTCATTGCTGCATTTTCCACTTAAGGTCTTATATCCTTTTTTATATACTAATTTGATAAAAAAAATTAAATAGATATTCACACCAATTTTGCTTCAAGCCACCACATTGACACATCGGTCCCTTCTCACCCTTGCATCACCAAAGGCACTTTGGCAAAGTCCCCTAAAGACTTTCCAATCACCAAATCTAACACATTTATTTTTTGCTGGCTACGTCTGAGATTTCAATGCTATTCAACACACATTTCTCCCTGAGAGAGTGGTGACACTTGGCTCCTCTCCATCCTTGTTTGTATTCTTTCTAGGCCTTATTTCTGGTTCTCCTGTTTAGCTCCTGATCCTCTGCCCACTTGGCTTCAGAGCCTACCTGTAAGGCTGATACAGCTAAGATGCTAAAGCCACTTTGAAGATATTTGTTTTAATAATGGCACCTTTCTCTGTCTCTCTGATACACAGTTACAATGTCATGTTATTTGTCCTTCACCCCTTTGAGTCTTAGACCAGTAAAAGTGGCAGATGCGACAATGCAGGTTGTACAGAGGTGACATTGCAGGTGGCACAGAGTCTTTGCCTTCTGTACCAGAGACATTGCAGTGTTCATCCTCGCCTCTTGGGAATGTCCGTCCAGTCCACTGTATGAAGAAGGTTGGTGTGGAGGATGCAAAGCAAGTGGAGGAAACAGACCAGCGCAAGGCCCCGGATCTCTGATTGAAGGCATTTTATATCTTCCATTTCGGCCAGGGTGTTAACTCAAGGTAGCTACATGAGTGAGTCCAGGTGAGATAAGCAGAAGAGCTGCCTAGCCACCCCACAGGAAAGTAAAAAATAATAAATCATTGTTGTGTTAAGTTTGAACTTGTTATATGCGGCAGTAGATGACTGATACATAACTTTATTATGAAATCTTCAAATCTCTTTTCCATACACAGTTGCTTAAAGGATAATCCCCTGGTGTTCTAGAGATATTTTAATGTCAACATCTTCAAAACTGAATTAACAATATTATAGCTTCTTCTGCTCCATAATTCAATGCCTATTTCCCCTGTGATTTCTCCCATGTTAGTGAATGACACTTCTACACACCCAGTTATTAGAGCAAGCAATAAAAAAATTATCCCTATTGTTTTCTCTTCCCATACTCTATCTTGTCACCAGGTGGCCAAGATTAATCGGTCCCACCTCCCTAACATCTTTCTCCCTGATCTCTATTCTCTTCCATTTTCATTGCTTTAACTGGTTCATGCTTATGTCTTCTTAGATTTTACACTGTTCTGATGGCCTCTCTTGTTATCTATGGAACTGTATAATTTCTCTTTTGTAATGCAGCAAGATTAAATTTTCTCAAATGCAAACTACCCATACACATGACCATTTTGATAACTGGTTAGAACATCCATAATGGCTCATCATTGCCCACAATAAAATCATTGAACCTTTTTATCAGCACAGAGAAGGTTCTCTCAGATCTACCCCAGCCCACCTCCCTGGTGTACTCCTTTCACTGCTTACTAAGCTGTGGTTACACTGAGCTCCCTAACGCAGTGACACAGTCTGTTTGCTCTGTGTCCACTCAAGCTCCCCACTCTTCCTGGAGTATTTTCTCCTCTCCATTGCCTTAAAATATCCCATTCTTCTTTTTTATCTTCCCCATACCCAGTATCTGTGGCTATTGTACGATCAATAGCTATGTCTATTTCTCATATTTATGCACACACCCAGATCTCTGTATCATAGTTAAGATTCCCCAAGAAGCAGGGCTCCCTAAAGGCAATGATTCAAATGAAAGTGATTGGGTAGATAAACCTAGAATACTACTATGGAGTAGTGAGACTATTATAGTAAAGAATAACAAATAAATTATGAACATCAAGCTAAATACAACTGCGGGCAACTGCAGCTGAATCCTGTAAGAAATTTCTGAAAATAAAAAAAAAGTAGAACACAAGCCTCAGAATTACATCACCCAAGGGGTGAGGGACTATGGTACTTATACACTGATTTTAGTTATAAGATATGAGCTACTGTTGGATGTGATAGTGTGTGTGTGTGTGTGTGTGTGTGTGTGTGTGTGTGTGTATAATTATTTCTCTGGCTTGTCCTGAGGCCGGGACAGAGTGATCTTCTGTGACCACTGCTAGGGCCCTAGGAAAAAGGAAATTGGGTGAAAGCCACACTTGAAGATGCTGTGGCTCCAGGGATAACAAGAAATGCCACCCCTGCTACAAAGTCCTTTCCAGCAGAAATATTGCCGTATTTATCATTTTACTTCCAATGCCTAACTCGGTCACTGCTTGGCAGTATATTGGGATGACATACACAACTGTCGATGAATAAGTTGTATGAGTGAAAACCCATTGTGTCCTAGTAGCTTTCAGTCAGCACATACTGGATATTTACTATATAACAGGAACTGCTCTATGTTCTTTATGGACATGGAACTACAGTGAAGCAAGGATAAATGATGCAATTTTTTTAATGTTGGAAATGTGAGAGGAAAAAAACAAATCAGTGAACCAATCAACTTAATCAGTAATAATTTTCTAAGGTTAGAAATCAATTAACCTTTGATTGAGCACAACTATAAGCCTACGCATTTTCAATTATTTACAACTTAGTGTGCAGCAGAGCAGTTAGAGCAACCTCAGTGCTGGACTGTCTAGATACGGTTGCTAGTTTCACTACTTGACCTTGGGCAAGTTATCTCCTATCTCTGGTGTGTGAGAGAAGCGTAACAGTTTTTAAATCATAGGCTTCTGAGGGTCATACACATTAACAAATTCAAAGAACGTAGAACCATGCCTGGCACACTGAAGTGCCTCAAGCAGTGTTTCTTAGAGGGGAATGAGCTTATTTTCAAAGACTTCTGGCCTTAGTTCTGTGTATCAACTACAAGCAAGAACTGTGATTGAAATTTGTTTCACCCGTAAAATTCTGCGACAAGTTTCAAGTGTTACTTATAATAGACTACCATTCATTTTATTGGAGCATATACTGTGTTTATTCTATGAAACCAATTAGATACATCCTCTTAGATATGCATACTCAAGTTTTAGAACCAACCACAGAAGATCCCATAAGTAGTGAGGAAAATGGTAATTGCTGCGGGGTCTCCTATAAGCAGCTGCAAAATAAGGGGCAGTGTTCGTATTAGCAAAGAGACTTTATTTGTGTAATATTTGTCTGCCATAACTATGCACAGTCACACCAAATTAAAGCAGTGGCCCTGGCCCTCAGACTTCTCGGTGATCCAGTCCTGTTGGAGGTAAGAGCAGAAGGGAAGTAGCTGACAGGTGGGTAGGCAAGTGTGCTCCTGGCACCCAGGTCCGGAGAAAACCGAGGAACAGTCACCGAGATCAGAAAACTAGTTGGAAGACGGTTGGCTTGTATAGAACAATGTTTCCTGCTGCTCCTTCAGGACATCTCTTCTTGATTTCCTTTCACACGAAGACGGATATATTTGATATATTTTAGCCAATTTCCGTAAAAATGTTCAGTGAGGGAATGTCGAAGTTGCTTAACTCTATAGGCCTGGATAGACCTAGTAGACGTTGTCTTTTGTTTGGAAACAATAGGGCATGTGGATTGGTAACAGACTGGTGAACACAGAGGCTTCCTTCTGGAATTCGTCTTCAGATCCTAGAACTTAGTAGTTCATTCTGCCCCTAGAAGATAGATACGCCATTCTCTTGAAAGTGTGGTCAAATCAGTCTTATTTAAGTATAAAGCTAAAGGTAGGTTTTATTTTGTTTCTAACTTATTCTGCCTCCAAGGTGGTATTCTAGCCTCTGGAGCATTGCTCATGTAAACTTTATGCATCATCTGATTTTATTTTTCCACTTTAGAAAATTTTACACAGAAGCCATTATCTTTCACTGCAATGTTTTATGGCAAAAAAAAAAATAGGTTCAGGAGGTAATAGAAAATGTGAGGCATTCTGAAGTCGTCTTCCCGAGAGTTATGAAATTTCTGAAAAGCATCCACAACCCGCAGAGCATATTCCCTGTGGCCATGACCAGGAAGGACAGCGCCTCATCTTTCTCTCTGTGTGAAGTTTTTTTTAAAAATGAAAATAAAATACTGCAGGGCAATGTGCACGGCCTGAAGGCTGAGAATGCAGAGAGGTACTCCAAGTCTGGAAGACAGTCCGAAACATAGTGAGCACTCGAGAACTTAGTAAACGATAAGAGAGTCCCACCAATGTGTTTGGAGACTGGACAGAAAACAGCACTAGAAAAGATGCCGTAAACAATGGTTAAAATCCTCAGTCTCACTTATGCTGCTCCTTCTCCACAGAAGTGACATACACACTTCTAAGAAAGGAAACTGATTTGAGCTCCTACAAGAACCTTGAGGCTTCGCACAGGCTCTCATTTGACCCTCAGGACAGTCTGATGTGGTTATGTTTCCCATATTTTACTCATGAGATGACTGAGTCTATGAAGTAATTTTTCTCTTCCCCTGCTCATCCATTCCTAGTCCAAAGGGAGCAAAGCAGGTTAGGTGCACTGGGTGGGTGCTCTGAGGTTGCCTTAGTGGCTCTCACCCTTCCTTTCTATATTGTCATTGTTAGTGAGTCTCCAGTCGTTTCACTTGTCTGACTGGTCTCCTTCTCTAGCCCATTATTGAAATATGCTGCCGCATTGCTAGTCGTTGTTTGTAGCCCACTCCTCTGCCGAAAACATGTACTTCTTTCTTATGTCAATGTTATGCTTATAACAACAACAGCTTGTGCCTTTTTCTGGGGATGGTTGGGGTTTCTTCAAATGGCTGATGCATGTACCGGCCAACATTTTCTCAAAAGTCTCTCCTAAGTTTTTTTCCATTACAAAATTTGCTTTTCTTCTGAGCTTTAGTTAGAGCTCAGGTTTTGCATGTACACACACACATACACACACACACACACACATTGTAATACTTTGTTTACAAATGTTTATCAAGCCGAGAACATATATCCCAGGCACTTTTCTAAGCAAACCTCAGAAGCATTCCTGAAAAGAAAAACAAAGAGAAAGAAAGAAAAAAGAAACAGATCTGCACCCTCCTGAAGCTCATATGGGCTAGAAGAAGAGTAGGGAATAAATAATAGGTGGAATAGATAAAGCATAGGGCAAGGTGAAGGAGAAGGAGGAGAGTGTGGTTTGCAATTTGAAACATGGTCATTACCTCATTGAGAAAGTGACATTGGACAAAGGTTTTAAAGAGGTGAAAAAATTAGCCCTGAGGATGTCTGGAGGGAAAATGCCAAGGCCTAAAGGCAGCAGAGTGTTGGAGGAGTAGCTCACAGGTGCCTGGATGATGAAAGCCTTGTTGAGGGTGTGTGGTGGGAAAGGGTTTCAGAGAGATGACTGGAGTTGGGTCCTGCAGTCTTTATTTTGCACTGAGGGAAACGCAAAACCTTTGAAAGTCTTTGAGCAGAGGAGTGGCATGATGTGAGGTGTTTTAAAAGGATTACTCTGGCAATTATGTTGAGGATAGAGTGTAGGAGGACAAGGGCAAAAAGAATATTTTACTAATCGATAATAGCTCCTCCTCAGGGGGTAGCAATAAAAGTAGAATGAAGGAATTTCCTGACAGATGGATGTTAGAGAAATGAGGATTCAAGAATAACTTTGAGGTGCTGGCCTGAGCAACAGCATAGATAGAGCTCCCATTAACTGGTTGTGGACAGAGCCAGGTTTGGAGATGAGGTCATTGTAATTTCTGATATGTTAATTTTAAGCTGTTGGTTAGATAGACATACAAGTTATTAGTCAGTCAGGTTAAATAGAGTTGGCCTGGAGATAGATGTTTGGGAGATAATCACTATTACTATTATAAGATAATCACTATTACTATTATAAGCAATTACTATTACTTTTATAATCACTATTATAAGATCTAAAGCCGGTTCTTTTCTCTGTTTAGTTATTTTCCGCTTAGCACTATTAAAATTCAGCATACTATCTTGATAAAGAATAGCTAAGATACTATATATTTTACTTTTTTATCTTGCATTTTTACTTGCCTCTTTCTGCCCAAATAGAATATACAGGTGGTGGTTTGTGTGTGTGTACACATATCTCTGCTGTGATATATGAAACAAAAAACTTGCACAGCTAAAAGCTTTTTGAAAGAGTTATGGAACCAGCTCTAGGAGGGAAAGGACCAGGCCCTGGGGCCTGGAGTCCACATCACCAGCAGCAGTGCTCTGGCTGCAGAAGGCAACAGGCACACAGTCCTGGAGCCGATGGGCTTATTTTATTCACCTTGCAGGGGAAAGAAAGATGTAACTCGCTTTGGAAGAATTCACATTGGCTGTAAAGGGAGCGGGAGAAGGTGAATCAGGGCTTATTCTGGGATAGGCACAGAGGGCATGAGAAAGAAGCATTTGCTTCTTTGGATTAGTGGTGGGCAGTAGTCCAGACAGTTGCTGTGTAAGCAAGCAGTGGAGGTGCCCGGTGGTCATGTGGCTCTTCTCTTTGATAATCTCAGAAATAGTCACCTAGAAATTAATTAAAAGCTTCAACATATTCTCAGGAATGGAAGCCATCTTTTGTTTTTCCCTGCAGTTGTTAACTGATTAACCTCTCTTGTCCACTCCTTCTACCCTCCAGTCTGCTATAGTAAATTTAGGACATCTCCAAATTTTCTCCTGTCAAACCTTAGTTTCTAGGAAAGTGTTTGACACACAGTTGCTCTCAATAGATATTGCTGTGGTCTCCAACTACAAGCCAGACTTTAGGATACCCTTTAAATTGCTAGGACTGGAATTCCTCCCAGAAAGTCATGCACGTGTTCATCCTTCCGCCTGTATCCTCTGGGATCCTGATCCAGATGCATTTTCACTTGGGTCTCCTCAGTCCTCATCTTCGAATGCATTCGGTTGTGGCCCTTCGGGTATTTTTTAGGGCTGTGGATTTAGTCTTCTGGAAAGCAATTGGGAAAATATATTTCTGCACATAATTGTTATAAATAATCTAGCCTTGTTTAAACGATCTAAAGCCAAGAAATTCTTTATTACTAAGACAAAGATGAAAAGTTTTGCTTGAGTACCATCTTTTCAAACAGCCTGCTAGGAAGCCTGCTCTCCACCTCTGTCTCACTAGAGTGCAGTAGTTATTTAAATGAATTGTAAATGAACACTTTCGATACACCGTCTGACAGGCAATGGCTTGTAAAAATGGAGGGATTTCCACATTAATAAAACCGAGAAAGCACAGTTTTCCATTCCTATCTCTAGCCCCTCTTTCCAGTACAATTGATTTCCATTGCTTAAATTTGCTTTCTTGAAAGATAATAGTCAAGCTCAGCCTGTACTAAACTCAAGGTCAATTCTCAACTATTAATACCCAGGAAAGTGAAAGGTTGTTGTGTAGCCATGGCTTTTAGAAACCCGATAGACTAAAAGCAAAACAAACAAATTCAGTCTGAAATGTAAAACAACCTCTGGATCATGATTTTTCACCTTGTCTTATATTTCGGAATTAATTTCAGCCCTCATTCCTCCCTCTGTGATTTTGTGGGTCAGTCCCTGTACAGTTAATTAATTTGATCTGGGACACTGAACTAGTTAGTAGCAGTGGGTGCACTTGATCCCTGTTTCATAAACGTTGCCTCTCAAACAGCCTTTTTCACTGTGGGTCTAAATGGGAAGGCTGTGATAATAACAGCTTAACACTTTTTTTTAAGTAATTTTATTCAGATTTCTGTCTGGGGGAGTTATGTCACCATTAATGTTTATTATGAATGAGAGATGGTCCATACATTAAAATCATTTCAAGACTTAAACCTTGAGTGGTCAAATTTTATTTCCTGGCCTGCATTTGATAAAAGAAACTCATTTGAAGGCTCAATGCCCACACTTTGTGGGAAGCAGAAACTGCAAGAAAGGTACTAACCACAGCTTGACCTGGCAATCATGGATTTCTTAAAGAGTAAGTGTACTTAATAGCAACAGTGTTGCTTTGGTATTTGTAGTTGTATTATTTAATGTCAGTTGGTTTAACTTATTTTCTTTATTGTTCATAAAATACTTCTTAAATTTTCATTTTTATTGGGCAATTGACCTGTTTAACTTTCAGCTGCAGCTTGGTGTGGAGGAGGAAGAAACTTTACCCTCAAAGTTCTTTCAACTAGTCTACGAATCAAATAGATATGAGACACATTAGCAAGAGAAAATGACCCAATTTAGTTACACAGATATGTATGGGGACCCCGCACACATGAGAGAGTCAGAGACCCTGCATGCATGAGAGATACGAAGATAGAAAGGGAAAATAAGGCATGTGTGTCATTCTGAGTTAAGGGTCAACCTGGAACTTCAGGAGGAGAGGTTATTGCAGGATGATAAGAAAAGCAGATGTTTATTAATTACACGTTTGCCCTTCAGCCTTGATGGATGTGGCTCATTTGGTCGGTTGCCTTCCCACAAACAGGGTTCGCTGGTTCCATTCCCATCAGGGCACACACTTGGGTGGCAGGTTTGTCCCAGTCAGGGGCATGTGAGAGGCATCCTGGCGAGTTTTATCTCTCTCACATAAATGTTTCTCTCACTCTCCCCGTCCTTCCCCTCTCTCAGGGAAGGAAGGAAGGAAGGAAGGAAGGAAGGAAGGAAGGAAGGAAGGAAGGAAGGAAGGAAGGAAGGGGAGGGCAGAGGGGGATGGGAGAGGAGAGGAAGATTAAAAAAAAGAAGTTTGCCCTTTTGGGTAGAGCGCTCAAACTCTAATTATGGGCAAGGCCCCTAATTAAAATTCTTCTAGGTATTTGAGGTGGAAGCATTTGTGAGGGCAGAGGTTTCTATTCAGCCTGAGGTTAAATGGCTCTTAGCTCAAAATAATTCTCACAACACAGAGTCACATCTTGGGGTGACTTGTTATGGACGACTACCCACTGTTTGTTTTTTTTCATAATTTTTAAAAATGAAATCATGCGCACACTTAGCTTTTTAAATGAGCTATCTTTCCTCCCAGAGTAGAAAGAACCTTTGGGTATGAATGCATTAATGACCCTTTTCCTCCTCTCCAAGTCTTCAGATCTCAACATGTTCATCACTTCCTCAAGGAAGCCTTCCAGGGTTTCAATGACCAGCCCAATTCCTATTTTACTCTCTTATCACATCCATAGTAGATGTTTCATTTAGTCTTGGAACTTTTCTTTTGTCATTATTCGATTATTGTAATTCCAGGTCTCAAAAACAAAATTCTCTAAGGACAGGAAATGTGGACTTTTACTCACTATTTTATCCTCAGCATTATGAGATAAATCAAGAAATATTCAAAACAAGCACTTAATGAATAGCAGATGAAATAATGAATTATTCAATATTCTACTGAATACAGAATCACTCATAGCAAAAACAATGCTTTTTCAAAACTGTTTTGCTTTTAGCAGGTTCACAAATCATCTGAATTATATTGATAAGAGCAAAGAAAAATGTATCATTTCTTTTTTACTTTTCTTATAAATAATCTAAATAATCTGTATTATTCAGAACCTCTTGCCTCACTGATCTGTCCCTGATTTGACATGAATGACTCAATGTAATTATTTTTTGTAAATTTACTCCAGTTTAATAATTTAGCCAATTTTATGTATATGAGACTCTAGATTTTAGCCCTTTATGATCTCCTCCATACTTAGTGTCCAAGTATTTATTACAAGTTAATATAATTTGAAATGGAGCATATGACATTTGTGAAGATTTTTTTTATTTTTATTTTTTACTCTTTTATTTTTTTATTTTTATTTTTTAAATTTATTTAATTATTTTTAAGTACAGTTTTCTGTCTATTACTCCCATCCCATCCCACCCTCCGTGTTCCTCCCTCCCTCCCATTTCCACCCTTCTCAGTTGCTGTCCTTGTATCCTTTATATGGGTTCCTCTAAATCCCTCCCCTATTTCCCCTGAAATTCCCTCCCTTCTGGTCACTATCAGCCTGTTCTTTATTTCAGTGTCTTTGGCTATATTTTGCTTGCTTGTTTGTTTTGTTGTTTAGCTTCCTGTTAGAGGTGAGATCATGTGGTATTTGTCCTTCAACACCTGGCTTATTTCACTCAGCATCATGCTTTTCAGTTTCATCCATGCTGTTGCAAAAGGTAGGAGCTCCTTCTTTCTTTCTGCTTCATAGAATTCCATTGTGTATATGTACCATAGTTTTTTGATCCATTCATTTACTGATGGGCGGGCACCTAGTTTGCTTCCAACTCTTGGCTATTGTAAATTCTGCTGCTATGAACATTGGGGTGCATAGGTTCTTTGGGATTGGTGTTTTAGGGTTCTTAGTATACAATCCTAGCAGTGGAATTGCTGGGTCAAAAGGCAGATCCAAATTTAGTTTTCTGAGAAAATTCCATACTGTTTTCCATAATGGTTGTACCAGTCTGCAATCCCACCAACAGTGAACTAGGGTCCCCTTTTCCCCACATCTTCTCCAGCACTTGTTGTTTGTTTCTTTGTTTATGATAGCCATTCTGACTGATGTAAAGTGGCATCTCATTGTGGTTTTAATTTGCATCTCTCTGATAGCAAGCGATATTGAGCATCTCTTCGTGTGTCTCTGGATCCTCTGTATGTCCTCCTTGGAGAGGTGTCTGTTCAAGTCCTTTCCCCATTTTTTAATTGGGTTAGTTGTCTTCTTAGAGTGGAATCAAATAAGTTCTTTATATATTTTGGAGATTAAATCTTTGTCTGAGGTATCATTGGCAAATATGTTTTCCCATACAGTTGGTTGTCTTTTTATTTTAATGCTGTTTTCTTTAGCTGCGCAGAAGCTTTTTATTTTGATGAGATCCCATTTGTTTATTCTTTCATTTATATTCCTTGCTTTAGGGGACGTATCACTAAAAATATTGCTGCGTGGAATATCTGCGATTTTCTTGCCAATGTTCTCCTCTAGGACTTTAATGCTGTCACAGCTTATATTTAAGTCTTTTATCCACCTTGAATTTATTTTGGTGTATGGTGTAAGTTGGTGCTCGAGTTTCATTTTTTTGCATGTAGCTGTCCAGTTCTCCCAACACCATTTGTTGAAGAGGCTATTTTACCCCATTTTATGTTACTACCCTCTTTGTCAAATATTAATTGACTATAGAGAGTTGGGTTTATTTCTGGGTTCTCTATTCTGTTCCATTGGTCTATGTGCCTGTTTTTGTGCCACTACCAGGCTGTTTTGATTACAGTGGTCTTGTAATACAGTTTGATATCAGGTATTGTGATCCCTCCTACTTTGTTCTTCTTTCTCAAAATTGCAGCTGCTATTTGGGGTCTTTTATGGTTCCATATAAATTTTTGAAGTGTTTGTTCTATGTCTGTGAAATATGCCATTGGTACTTTAATAGGTATTACATTGAATCTGTAAATTGCTTTGGGTAGTATGGACATATTGATGATGTTAATTCTTCCAATCCATGAACACGGTATATGTTTCCATTTGTTTGTGTCTTCCTTGATTTCTTTCTTCAGTGTTGTGTAGTTTTCTGCATACAGGTCTTTAACCTCCTTGGTTAGATTTATTCCCAGATATTTTATTTTTGTTTTTGCTATATCGAATGGGATTTTTTTCTTGATTTCTGCTTCTGCTGTTTCATTGTTGATATACAAAAATGCCTTTGATTTCTGGATATTGACTTTGTAACCTGCTGTTTTGCCAATTTCACTTATTAGTTCGAGCAGTTTTTTGGTAGAGTTTACAGGATTTTCCATGTACACTATCATGTCATCTGCAAACAATGACAATTTTGTTTCCTCCTTTCCAATTTGAATGCCTTTTATTTCCTTTTCTTACCTGGTTGCTGAGGCTAAAACTTCCAACACTATATTAAATGAAAGTGGTGAAAGTGGACAACCTTGTCTTGTTCCTGATCTTAGTGGAAAAGCTTTTGGTTTTTGCCTGTTGAGTATGATGTTGGCTGTAGGTCGCATATGCCTGGGTTGCAGGCCAGTTCCCAAAAGGGGACTCACGAGAGGCAACCATACATTGACATTTCTCTCCTTCTCTCCTTCCCTTCCTTCATATATGGCCTTTATTATATTGAGAAATGCTCCCTCTATTCCCACTTTGCTGATTACCTTTATCATAAATGGGTATTGTACCTTATCATTGGCAAATTTTATTTGCCATTTTATTTGCCACTTTATTAATAAAGTGGCTGCTTCCGAATATAATACCTATATAGATATTATTCTAGAATCCTAAAGAAAAGAAGGCATTTCTTCTCATTTTTATTTTTACTTCCCTAGAATCTAACAAAGTGGTTCACACATACTAGTTGCTTGATAAAAATTTGCCAAATGAATGGACCAGAAACACATGATATTAATCTAATGAAAAGGAAACATGAATATCTAGAATTTTCTGCAAAAAAATTATGTTTAGCCACTATTCAGAGTGAGTTTTGTTTCAGTATATGTTTCTACTGCCATTTAAAAAAATAGATCTAAAAATTTTGTTATAGTTTCAGTAGATGTGGAGCCTCGTAAACATGCTAAATTCATATAAAAATCAAGGTGGTATGTTCAGATTGTAAAGCTCATTTTACTTTATAAGAAATATAACTCCTTGACCAACTAAATTATCAAGTTATAAATAAAAATTGGGGTAGTTAAGAGATTGAATCTAAAACAGGCTTTTAGAATGATAAAAATAAATGATAGCAAAATAAGGTTTTATTTTCTCTTTTAAAACATAGAGATATCCACATAGGGAGAAAAGATTACAATTTAGTGGGATAACTCAGTTTAAGTACCAACAGGTAACAGCCAAATTGGTAAAAAATGAATACCCGTTAACTCAAGTAGGCACTAGAGGGCTACACCTGGCTGCGGCCAACAGGAAGAAATCCAACCAGGCTGGAAGCACACGGCACAGGGCAACCCTGAGCACAGGTGTTTGGTGATGATCCAGGTTGCTTTTTCAATACAGATCAGCAGCTGGTTTCTGTTTTGATGAGGAGAGTAGGTGAGTTCTCACACTTTAGTGTGTGGCCCTGAGAAAGCTTATTAAAAGTGCAGATGTACAGGTATGATCCATAGAGATTCTGATTCTGTAGGTTTAGGTTATGGCAAGGACTGTACTTTTAGCTAGCACCTGAGGAAATTATGGAAGCCCAAGCACTTTTTCAAAAACACATAAAATATAAGAAACAACCTTTTCTCAAGTACACTTAATTTTTACTAATGAATGATTACCTAATATACATGTACACATAATAATATAAATAGAATTTATCTGGAATAAGCCTGTTAAAAACGATGTTTAGATATTTAACTGAGATTAAACGTTGAACAATTTTTTTTACAAACAAACAAAAAATAGAATTAATGCCCTTCATTAATGTTCCCAACAATCGAGGAAGTCTGATTTGAAGCTTTTGGCCTCCTCCATTGCATTCAGATTCGCATGAATTTTCTACTGAACAGAACGAGAAGACCTTGCTCTTGCAGTGGCCTGTGGGTCTGTAGCCCCTGGAGCCTTTCTACACAAAATTCACTTTTCCCAGGACTGGAACTCCTTGCCCTAATCTCTAAAACCCTGCCTCATTTTACAGTGGAAGCAACCGAGACTGATACACCTAAGATGTCTATATGGTGACTTTGTCCACATGCTGGGATTTGGGGTGCTTTTTTTGCATTTACCTGTTCTAGCTCCCAAATTTTATCATCTTATTCTTATGTTATTTAACAGTTTTACTTTTTTGTAATCTGAAGAGTATCAGTCTGCAGGGTCTATTTTAAGCCAGTTTTCTCCTTGCCAGAGTTAAAATGACTTCATTGCTTATTGTGCTCAGCAGAAGGGTTTGAAGCAGATACACAAACACTGCCTGCCTGCACGTGTTTGTTCACATGAGCAAAATCCTGGGGACAGACCCTGGCTGGCGTAGCTCAGTGGATTGAGGACGGGCCTGCGAACCAGGTGATTGCGGTTCGATTCCCAGTCAGGGCATATGCCTGGGTTGCAGGCCGGTTCCTTGCAGGCTAACTACCAGCAGGGGACGCACGAAAGGCAACCATGCATCGATGTTTCTCTCCCTCTCTCCTTCCCCTCTAAAGATAAATAAATAAATAAAATAAAAAAAAAATCCTGGGGACAGGATTTCAACTGTGTTGAAAACAAGTGTGACCTTTTAAATTTAAATTTATAATCAAATAAATAATTTAAATTTAAAGAAATGTGTTACATAGAGTAATACTCTTTTATTTACAAATATGAAAATTTATGTCTTGAATGTATATTCTGTAACAGATAAGTCACAAGCATCAAACCTGTGGGCAGTGATACCAGTTAGCTACACATTTGACTGCAAGTAATGATTAAACAAACAAAAACTGCGCTTACAGCTATTTAAATAATTTGTTTCAAGCACAGGAAATCTGGGGCTGATACAGTGACCCAGTGAAATCAGCAAGGTTCTAGATTTTTTTTTCCTGACTGCTACCCTTTGGTACTGAGCAGCTTAGATTTTGCGAAAGGCCATCTGACCTGTAGGAAAAGAAGCCTAAATGGCTTGGGCTCCCGGGCGCCCAGAGGAAACACCTTATTTCAAGTTCCCAAAGTGGCAAATGGGTTAGCGTGGTAATCCTGTTTCTGTCTGTTTCACCAACATAGTAGGTGGCTTTCCAAGCCTTTGTGTCTGGATTCTAGGAAGAAGAAAAAAAGAAGGGCTTTAAGGTTTATTACCCAGAGAAACTTTACTTGGAAAATGAAGTCGTTTGACAGGGACTATTGCCATTAGCTCACTCTGGAACTGTGCCACATGCCCTTTATAGATACAAGTACAGAGTAACAAGTACATTCAGCTGGTACATCGTGGGAAAGTAAAATTAAGATTCTCTGGAAGCAGGAAGGGAGAAGAGGCATCATACAGGCAGCTAGAAGTAGCTGTCACAGGGCATAATTAGATAAAAAAAGAAGCAAATAAACATGAGCCTTGGGTCAAGGTTAATAGTGCTGTACATTTTCATAATAAAGATAAAATCTGAGCATCATATTTCTGTCGAAATAAAGTCCTTCTTTTCATTCATTTCTACTCCCATACTGCACAAAACTTCCCAGACTTGGCTGCCTGCCATATGACTAGTGTATGAACCAGTTTACTCCTCTTACTTTCACAGGACTATAGTTCCAGTAACATTGCACATGGCAATAGTCTCCTCAGTCTTCATAGCAAAGAACAACAGTTCAGAAAATGTAATGAAATATTTATAGCCTATAACAATATCCTCACAGCGTAGCAGATTCTTTAGTTTTAGTCTAAATAATGAAAATGTTTATTCATTGCTTAAAATGTATGTATCAATTTAGAAATATGTCTGTTTTCAAAACTTCTAGATTTTCCTTTGAATAATTAGCTTTGATTTACTTTGACAAAGGTATGTTTGCTTTTCTGAGTTTTGAATTCTTGAATTTCTGAACTTAGAACACATAATAAATATGCGCATTTAAAGTAATTTTATATAATCTTATTCAGGCGAGGTCTATATTGATTGGATTAACATATACAAAGAAAAATAGAAAGAAACTCATTGTAACCACAGAAATATTCTCTGTACCATCTAGATTTTAGATTTTAGTAAAATTTATCTCAATTGTTTGCCTCTACAGATTAGTTAAAAAGGACAGACAACTAAAATATGTGTGTGCTGAAGGGACATGTCAAAAAACAAGAACAAAATAATTTGACCACTACATATATAGGCATAAACCATATTAAATTTAATTTTTATTATTAGTAAGTATACTTCTTGTCTAATTTGCAACAAACAACTAGAGCTTTACATTATATGTAGATCTAATTTATCTTCCCAGAAAGAATGGTAATTAAAATACTCGTGAAAATTGATAAATTGAACAATAAAGGGAAAATGTTTTGGACCAAATGAATCTGCAATTCTGCAAAATTGCAGAATCTGCAAAACAATGTTATTAATTTCAAAAGTAAATCATATCTTCAAATAACAATTTTAGTCTTCTGATGTATTTTATTAAATGTAATTCACAATACAATGTTGAATAGAATAACACAGGCATATTTTTCTTATTCCTGAAATGCTTTTAAAATGTCATCATTGGGTATAATATTTGTTGTATTACTTCATTTTGTGAGATAACCATACTGGTTTTTTTTTGTTTGTTTCTGTATGTCTTGGATATTTTGACATAATAATTATATTAATAGTTTCCCTAATTTTGAAACAACCTACCATTCTTGGAATAAACACTAGATATTAGAATTTTTTTCTTATATATTAGTGGATCATTTGCCATTATTTTCTTTAGAATTTTGGTGTTTGTGTTCTATGAGTGACATTGGCCGGTAAATTTGTTTTCTTGGCTTTGTCTGTCTCTGATGGGTGAACAAGGCTCGGTTGGGCTCCGCAGCTGATACTGCGTCGGGAGGAGGAGGCCATGTCTTTTCCCTTTTTGATTATTAATATTATTCAATATTCACAGAAACTCACCTCTAAAAATAGGAGATTTTTGTGTGTTTTGGGGAGGATTTTATATTCATTTTCTAAAGGACACCTATTCAAAAAGCAACAAATTTTAGAAACAATTTTTTCTCTTTCTGAATTGATTTTAGTAATTTTTCTTTATCAAGGAGATTTCAATTTCATCTACATTTTAAATGTATTTGACATAAATGGTTTATATTATTTATTTGTCTTTTATGATAAATAGATAAATATTATTTATCTTTTTATAGCCGTGTACTTCTTTTAAATCCAAATGCAATTTATATTTGGTTCCTCTTTGGTTCTTATCTTTTTTCCTAGAGGCTGGATAAATTTACTAGTTATTTTGCTTAATTCCCCTTTTTTCACTATTTTTTACTATTAAGACTGTTATTTTCTCTCTGCTCTGTTATTTAGGTAATTAGTCTGTGTTATTTTAACTTCTGATTTTCTGTTTTTAACTCATCAAATTTTAGCCTTTTTTTTTCTAATGGAATCTGTAAGTCTACACATTTTCCTCTAAGTACTGATTTTACTGCATCCACAAGTTTATTAATCAATATTTTCATTATCATTCAGAGCCAGGAATTTTTTTAAGTTTCAGGATTATTTATTTAGGAGTGATTGATTTTTTTCTGTTATTTATCTTACTGTTATTAATTACTAGGAGGTAGTAAACATATGGGATTTAATTTACATATAGATTAATACTGAGGACAAAAACTTCAGAGCAATACTCAGAGTTGATACTTAAAGTATTGGAGTGGATACATTGAGCTCTATGGCAAATGTGAAGTAGGAAAATAGCCAAGAAATAATTCTAAAATACTTTATTTGTCTCTTTTTTTATTACAGTTTACATTTAATATTGTCTTGTATTATTTTCAGGTATACAACATATTGGTTAGACAATCTTGTACTCTCAAGTGTTCCCCATGATTATTTCATTTCAAGTACCCACCTAGCACCATGTATAGTTATTACAATATTATTGAACTATATTCCCTAGTCTGTACTTTACATCCTCAGTACTATTTTCTGACTACCAATTTGTATTTTCTAATCCCTTCACCTTTTTCACCCAGGCCCCCAACTCCCTTCCCCTTCTAGCAACAATCAGTCTGTTCTCTGTATCTATGAGTCTGTTTCTGTTTTGTTTCTTCATTTATTTTGTTCTTTGGATTCCACATGTAAGTGAAATCATATGGTATTTTTCTTTCTCTGACTGCTTTATTTTACTTAGCGTAACACCCTCTATGTCCATCCTTCCTGTTGCATTGTAATATTTTATTATTTTCTATGGCTGAGTAATATACATTGTATATATGCATCTCCACGATTTTTATCCATTTGTCTGTTGATGGGCACTTGGGTTGTTTCCAAATCTTGGAGATTGTAAATAATACTGCAGTGAATACAGGGGTGCATATATTCTTTCAAGTTAGTACTTTGAGTTTCTTTAGATATATACCTAGAAGTGGAATCACTGGGCCAAAAGGCAGATCCATTTTTAATTTTTTGAGGAATCTCCATACTGTGTTCCACATTGGCTGCACCAGTCTGCACTCCCACCAACAGTGCACCAGGGTGCCCTTTTCTCCACATTCTCACCAGTCTTGTGGTTTGTTGATTTGTAATAGCCATTCGGACAGGTGTGTAGTGATATTTCATGGTGGTTTTAATTTGCATTTTCTAATGATTAGTGATATTGAGTATCTTTTCATATAGCTATTGGCCATCTGTATGTCCTCGCTGCAAAAAACTTTATTGTTTTGATTTGGTCCAGTGCACGTGAGAGGGCCCCCTGGTGGTGAAAAGGGTGACTACTGGTTTCAGGGAGTTTCAGGCAGAAGCCAAATATCAGGGAAATGCAGAGGGTCCCCATAAGGCCTCTGGGCTCCCAAAGCTGCCAGTTTTTGAAAACAGAAATACAAAATATCCCTTCAATTTTCCAGTTTAGAATGTCTCTGTGAAATAGGATCAAGAAGATATTTGCTCTGCAGAGGTGTCTGCATAAGCTTTTAGCAACTTTACCGTTTGTGTGTTAGGTAGTAGCTAGGAATGAGCAGCCAGACCAGAAGGAAAGGCTTGGCCCTTGCCATTACAGTCTAACAAAAAACATCATAGAGGAGGCTGAAAGCAAAAGGAAGACAGGTTCCACCAATTAATTCGGCAGTCCTGAGGTTGGTTTGCTCGCTGCCTAAGGATTGCAAGTAAAATAACACAGGAGAAGGGGAGAGTCTTTGAAACTATGCTGAGAAAAGGGGCCTCTGTAATAACATTACTGAGATTGCAGGGTGCTCTGAACATCACAGGCGGGAATTGTACAGGAAGAGGGGGTTAGAAAGCCTTTGCAGCTGTATGTTATTCCCAAGGGTAAAGGAGGGGGACCCTAGAAGGAAGGTGAGGTATATAACCCTTGAACCTCAGTAGTCTGTGTACTCAGATTAGCTGGGTGCCCACTTGCAGCCTCGGCTCAAGTGTATAGAACAAATTTACTAACAACTTCATTTCTTCTATATGTGGGGCATTCAAACTAGCTGGGTTCCTGTTGCAGCATTGTGCTTGTATGTGTTTCATAAATAAACTTGCTATCTCATCTCCACCATACATGTGTGTCTCTCTATTGAATTCTTGTATTCAGAGAGACAAGAATCAAGGCAGGGAGAGAGCCTCTTGATTTGCATCTCTCTCTCCATCAGTAATATAACCAATGCCCTGCCCATTAAGTACAGGGTTCATTTGCAAATAACCGGTTTCATGGAATGTTATAAATGGAGGGGATCTTTGAAGTTGTCCAGTCTAGCCCCCTTATTTTGCATTTGTGGAAGGTGACATCGGAGGAGTTGAGTGACTTAAATAAATCTTTCCTTGCTATTTCTCCAAGTCCTGTCTGAACTCTTTTCTTCATTATTACATTCCTCTCTGGAAGCTTCACGTTTGTTTTCCTCTTGTGTTTGTTTTTGCTGTTGTTCTTTGAGATGCAAATCTGACCATCTGGCTGTAATTGTAGACTTACCCTACACACAGGAGAAAAGCCTAATGTGATTACAAGGGCCTGCAGATCTGGCCTTCCTTCTTCTAGCCAAATCTTGTTTCAGGCTTCACCTTGTTCTCTGCTCAATGACCTTTTATTTCTGATTCTTCTTGGCCTTCTCCTGCTGCAAGACCCTGGCACTTACCCTCTTTCCTTCTTCTTACCTAATTAATTCTTATTTCTTTTTCAGATCTTAGTCCTTTAGCAGTTCCTCAAGGAAATCTTTCTTCACCTCCCTGTTAACCAACCTTATATAACTTTGCAGAAAATGGTGGAAACAGACTTTCCATAGGTTTTATTTCTTTTGTTTGAGTGTCTTTTTGCATTTGAAAAATGTGATTATTTGATAATGTTAGTGCTCATCTACTAGGCTGATATCTCCCCCAGCATTAAAATGAAAAAATATATATATCCACCAGCACAGGGACCCCATGTCTTTATAACACACTGCACTTAAGACAACATCTGGTGAAGGCTATTTACTCACTAATGAGTGTTGCAGGATGAACTTGAAACTCAACTGCAAGTCCTGTATCTCAAATATATGTATCAGTCTGTATCAGCAGTAGAAATTCTTTGCAGTATGTTTCTAGCATAAAGTTATCTCCAACAAAATTAAGCTCATACCTATAAACATCTTAATGAATTTTCAACAAACTAAAGTTAATAAAAATGAATGATAATAAGACATTAGATTCTCATTAATTTATTGAAGTCTTGCTAATTTCTAAAAATGTATATATTGGTTATCTGACCTGGATTTTTTGCATTAAAATCAGTTTTATAGATAATTACAAACTAATTTAAATTTGTGATTAATTTTATTTTCTGCTTGCTGTTATTATTTTAAAAATAATACAGTTATTTATAGTATACCTGAACAATTCTTAAAACAAATTATATTTCCTTGCTTATCAAAATGTAATTTTTTCAATATGGGAAGCACTGCTGACATTGATAATATTATCACCATCATTATCTACATTAATGACTGCTTATAATGCCTGTGCTGTATTTATGAACTATAATACTCCATTGCAAGCACTTTTCAGTAATATGAAAAAGATCCTGATCTCAAGGACTGTATAATTTATAGGGAAATAAAGCCAAAGAGAAAAATCTTACATACAAATAATAAATTAACTTTAAGTTATTTAGGAGCAGGGTGGGTGTAAGTATAAATAACTGAAATAAAGGAAAATTGTCTTGCCATTTAACAGCTCTATAATTCTCTAGGTGCCAGAATCTCTAGGTTCTTTTTTTATATAAGAAAATTCAATAGATGCATATAATAGATTTCATATGTTTCAATTAAAAAAAAGAAAAAAGGAACACTAACTCAATTGTGGCAATTTATTACAATGCCACAGAAGGAAGTAGGGAAAAAACAAAGGTGATAGAGTGTTAACGGTTGCAGCACCTGTCAGCATCAGTAGTAGCTCCAGTCAGCCAACTTCAGGTCTCTGGAACATCAGGAGCTCGTTATACCGTTAATGTAGCTCATAGTTGCATCATCTATTGTCCCACTGCTGAATACTCAAGTGGAATCTACCCACATGTTATATAATAAAGTTTTGATGTTTTCCTTATAAAGTCTTACAAAATGCTTTATGTATCGGATGAGTTACTCTGCCCCATTAAAAATGGCAAATTATTCACAATATTCTCTATTATGTATAAAAGCATATCAAACTGGATGCCCCTCATTGAAACTTCAGTTCCAAAACTACTTGATAGGGACAAACTGAACTCTCATGGGGAAATGTTTTTCCTTATTCTTGTGTAGATTTTTATGCTTATGAGCATCTAAATATCTTTTCTTGTCACAAAGGCAATCTTCACCAAACATCTGCAGAAACATTTGGAATGCTATTGTTATGAGAGGAATTGTCCAAGTGTGTACGCTTTTCTAACATACCATTACTGTTGGATTGATAGTCCTGAAAAAAAAGAATTCTGAATACAGTATAATGCACTGTCTTGATTATCTGTCACTGTATATCAGAAAATGAACTGTTTATCATGAAATTCTTAAGAATTGAAATGTGAGTTTTCTTCTAGAGTTGCAAGTGTTGTCACCTGAAAATTATTCATTGAAAGTCAACTTATTTGCTGAGGAAAGCGTTATAAACTCTGGCAAGAAAACAAGCTATCTGTGTATCACTCGTTCCTTTTTACTTTTAGGGTGAAGATCTTGTTACACGTTTTATTGATTTGCTATGCTTCCCTTCCTCCAGATTTTAAACTTACCTCCACGTATGTCCTGCCTCCCACTTTCTTCGGTCATAGTTTTTGTTCTGGAAATGGAATAAGATAGAATAGCTCTTCCAAGTTCAAATACACAACCACATATACCCTAATTAATTATGGTGCAACCATTGTAGATCAATAAGTAATGTTATACTTTCCATGATTATAAATAACCTAAACTTATTTGTATAATTCAGTCAGAGAAATTTATGGTTTGAAACAATTGACTAAGTACTTTGAGCTGAGATTTGATATTACAAGAAAAAAAGGGCATTTAAATAACAAGAGAGCAAGGCAGAAATAACTTTGATGATTGGCTTACGTTTGAGTGATTATATTAAAACAGGTTTAATATGAGTTTTTTAAGCAGATTCAAATAGTGGGTTTTTTTTAAGATTTTATTTATTTATCTTTAGAGGGGAATGGAAGGAGAGAGGGAGAGAAACATCAATGTACGGTTGCCTCTCTTGCATCCCCTGCTGGGAACTGGCCTGCAACTCAGGCATGTGCCCTGACTGGGAATCGAACTGCAGTTGTTTGGTTTGTAGGACCGTGCTCAATCCGCTGAGCTACACCAGCCAGGGCTCAACTAGTGTTGCTTTACAATGGAAATTAAACAATTACTGAAAAGTTATTAATATGTTTTGATAAATGAGCATAGCACTACATTTTATTTTCTTAATTTTAATTTGCTGAGTTAAATCAAGCAATTTAGAAACTTAAAAGAATTAGACTAACAGAACGTTCAGTGTAATTTTTAAACATTTAAATGTTTCTATAAATTGATTAATGAGTAATTTGAGTAAATAAATTGAATATTTAATCATTTCATGAGAATTATAACATTAATTCTGCATAATTAATATAAAAACCCTGAGCCTACTTTGTTAAATAACTAGTTTCTTTCACATCTCACTATATTCTCTTTCTAATGAATTTTCACCTGCTTATGCCTTCTCAAACCTTGCCTTTCACTCAGTATCTCAATTTCACATGCTTTTTGGAGTGTGTGGTTCTGGATGCTGCCCATATGTAATCCATAGGTTTTGCCTGGGTGTGTTTCCTACTTCATTAAAAAATATATTTAAGTATTTACTAAATAGATACTTTGCATAATGTACTGTATGGTGTGCAGTGATGAATGAGAAGACATGAGGAAGAAAAGACAGGGGCTTCCATGCAAAATCAGTCTAAAGAAGCAGATAAAAGGAGAACACAACCACATTCCAAAAATACCCTATAAAACAAGGTGATAGAAGACACTTTTTACTGATCAGAGAAACCTGAATTTGTTTGTACTTTTTATATTATACATACTGTACATCTTGGCAATATGCTTTGTTTGTGCCTTAGTCTCTACTTTTACACAAGTGAGTGTCCTTATGCAAGTGTATTTTCTGTGCTTGAGATGTTTAGCTGAATGGGGCAGTTTCTGGGTCCAATCGTATGCCTCTGGCTGTTGGTTTTTCTATATTGAACTCATAGTTGCTACATGCTTCCTACACGTGTAAAGCTCACTTGATTGGAAAGATATATTTGTTTTGATAAAAAACTAGAACAACATGCAATGTAAAGGAGTGTAAAATCAAATAATCTTCAGTGTTTATATATTGGATCTGCCCTGAAGGTTTTCTTACTGAGATGAAATATAACTTCTAAATGTATCTTTTTTAAGATTAATAAAAACACTGCTGTTATTCTGGGTAAAGTTTATATCTGCTCTTTTTAGTACAATAACATGGTGGTTCGGTGTTTCTGAGTTGGGATTTTTAAGCCTGGAGTCTCCATGTTCTGTGTAAGGTGTGTTTCCTCTCTGGGAAGGGGAGGAAGAGGTCAGGTAAAGCTGTAGAGAAGTCAGGGAGAAACTGAGGCCAAAATGTGCTTTCTGTTTCCCTACACCACCCCACGTGAACCTCCCCACCCTGTCACACTTCATCCGTCCACAGTATGGAGTCCACCCTGCACTCCCTGGGAGTTTACAGTTCAAGGGGAGACGACATCAAGAAGGTACATCCGAGGGAGAGGAGAGGAGACCATAGAGACTAAGCAGCCCACTGTTTCTGAGGGGTTTCCCAGTGGTGCCAGGGTGACAATCACTCATTCCATCCATTCTGTGGGGAACAACAAATAAGGCAGAGTTGGAGGAGGGGACCTTTCTCTCGTAGATAATGGGGTGGAAATTCATTCCCTTTAGGCACAGAAGGGATACTATAACAATTATCCACAGCATCAGTGAAGAGAGCAAAACCAGGCTGATTTTATGCCTACAGGAAACATGAGAGGAAAATTTAGGGTGAAGAGGGTACAGCATTGTGGCCAGCAGGCTGAGTGTGACTGTGGATGATGGTGGTAATTTTTTTTAGCAGAATTACAAATAAACAAGAGCATGCACATACCTCAATCATGTTTATTGGGAATAGGTTCAGAGTTAAAAGGGACTAGAAAGATTCCCTGTGTTTGACCACCCCTGCTAATGAGGAAGAATCATTTGAAATGTATATACATTTGCATTTTCACAATATGCCAATTTTTTCACACAAAAAAAGAAAATTATTTTCTGGCCACATTTTACTTCCCATTTGCTATACTTTTTTTTTTTGTAACTGTTTCTCCCACCACATCCCACATAGCTTAGTTACAAAATGAAAAGAGCAAATTCAGCAGAGCCATACTTTTATATAACATAGCTGAGAATAAAGGAGGAGGGTGTGTGTACATAGTAGAAGGAGAGCCTATTTGAAATTCAATTGCAATGTTAATTGTCTGTACACACTCATTAGCTGTTGTTGATAAGATAATCTCTAATTTCACGAGCTACAGTTCCAGACATACAGCCCAGGGTAGGCACATGGGCATGCTGTTTTACGCACCTTGCATGTGTAACATTTACTCTGCTTTGATTAGAGTATGTTTGAAAATTGGAATCCATCTTTAACTGTTGACAGAGTTATATGAGATGCAAGTATTTAATATTCTGTAAAGCTATAAATCCTATGGAGCTAGTCAATAGTCACGTGTCTTTAATACTTAGTTATTATAACTCAAAAGTTGTAAGTGTGGTATTGGCTATGTTATGCCCTTTGCTTTAATACATTGCTATAACTGGAGAAATAACGAATTCAAGGGACATCTTTGATGAAGTGCCTTTTTTAAAATTTAAAACATTTTTAAAATATTTTATTTATTTATCTTTAGAGGAGAAGGGAAGGAGAGAGGGAGAGGAATATCAATGTATGGTTGCCTCTCGTACATCCCCTGCTGGGAACTAGCCTGCAACTCAGGCATGTGCCCTGATTGGGAATTGAACCACAGTCATTTGGTTCACAGGTCCCCCCTTGAAATGCCCTTTTTGTGTGGTGAAGTTCAGACCTGTCACTATAGGAAATGTGGCAAATACTAAATTTTTAGACAAAAATTACATGAATGAAGGGCTTAATGACTAAGATTATTGATATTGTCATATATATTTTAAATAAATTTTCAATAGTAATTGAATGATAACTATTCACATTTTTCCTAAATAGGGGTTACTATAATTTATTTAACATGAAATAGGCTTTTAAACTTATATTTTAATAAAAATATTTCCATGTAATTCTTATTAAAATTATTATCTGCCTGTAAAGTTGCAGAAAACTAATGGCAAACTTGACTCAACTCTAAATTTATACCCTCAGAGAAAACTACTATTAATAGCTTGTTTACATAGAACTTTGCGTTGATTTAACTTAATAGTATATATGAATATATCTCATACATGAATGCATCCCCCTGTTAAAAATACAAATAAATACGAACGCATAGAGAATAAACTTGAAGGAGAGTCAGTTTTAGTACATTTTTTATGGAAATTGTTACATGATTGCATTCATGACCATGGTGTGATAGGTTCTCAAAAGATATTGGAGTTAGTTTTTCAACGGACTCTAACTTGTGTGCTCCACATGAAGGAGAAGTCAGGCTTAAATTACTAATGGTACGTAGTGGTTTTAAGAGAAGAAAGTTCGTCTATTTTTTCTTGAAAAATTTAGACAAATGATATTAAGTTATTTTATTTAATAAATAAAATAATTTATTAAAGATGTTTTATAATGCTTATTGTTTTAACACATGAATATTCACCATAGAGTTTTTTTAATTTATTTATTTTTCAAGTACAGTTTTCTGTCTATTACTCCCATCCCATCCCACTCCCCAATGCTCTCCCCTCCCTCCCATTTCCACCCTTCTCAGTTGTCCACGTATCCTTTATATATGTTCCTCTAAATCCCTCCCCTATTTCCCCTGAAATTCCCTCCCCTCTTCCTTCTGGTCACTGTCAGCCTGTTCTCTATTTCAGTGTCTTTGGTGATATTGTGCTTGCTTGTTTGTTTTGTTGTTTTATAATATACCACATACACATTATATCCAAGTAGTAAGTGAGTTTTGCCTTACTACCTTCTGACACTAAAGAGAGCATCTGGTGGAATCAGCCCTTCCCAGTCCCTAATCTAAATCAGAATTAGGCTCCATGGCCTGGCCCTTCAACAAGTATTCTGAAAGTCTTCTGGATCTTTCTATTTTGGTGTCCAGTCCTTTGCCACCTGTGAACTTTTGGCTGCAGTTTCATCAAATCTCTAATGTCTGTGACTGGTTTACCTGCTGGCCTTTTCAACTCACCCTATACCCAGTTCTACTCTGTGTTATTTTTGGACCTGAATTTGGACTCTAATCTCTAGCCATTTGAGCTGGGATAAAATCCTCCTGTCCTTTTCTTCCAAGGCATTCTTCCTGAGGTATGGTAGCTGTCATACAGATACACTCAATAACTAAGGGTATTTTTCTGGACATTATCTGGTGTAACATTATACCTCTTTGTAAAGTTACCAGTGTATAAGGGTTTGGTATTTATCTATTGTTTTTATATTTTATTGTTCTAGTACAGTTGTCTCCATTTTTCTACCACCACTTTCCCACACCACCCCCACCCCCAATTCTTACCCTCAGTCCTTTTCACCTTTCACTTTGTCTATGGGTCCTTTATACATGTTCTTTGATGACTTTTCCCCTTCATTCATTGGTTATCTTCCTTCCCCCTGCCCTCTGGTTACTGTTCTTTATTTCAATGTCTCTGCTTATATTTTGCTTGCTTCTTTGTTTTAGTAGTGGTGAGAGAATTAAGACTTTTTAAATATTGTACTGTGTGTAAGTGTTGTTATTGTTCAAATTTTAAATTACATAGGAGAGAGGTATAAGTGGCAGTGGAGATGTGGAGAAACAGTATTTTCAGTATTTTAGGTCCAGTTTTGTAGGCAGCTGACCATACTTAATGCCTTTGTCCTTTTCTTTTAATAAAACCTCTCAACAAGAGCCCTAATGAGATTATAAAAATTATTTAGCTCCCTTAGATTGAGCTCTGGTTCCTTCCAGTAGGTGGATAATCCTGTTATACAGATGAGCTTTGGAGGTGAACCCCAACCCCACCCATCGCAGATTGTTTCTGTACCTTCTTTGTCTCCAGCATCGACTTTTCCAACAGCCTCACATCCATGGCTGTGCACCTGTTGTTGGATTGTAACAGTTATTAAAATAGGGAATTTGAGGATGTAAGAGTTTTTATTAATGATAACCCTGTAAATTATAGAGTGAATATTATGTAAGGCATGTGCTAGACTCATGAAGAAAGTACAGCAGTGTGCAATGGGAAATCCTTCTGTTTCAGGTTATTCAAAGCATATATTAAAAATTCCAAGAATTGCACCTTTTGGCCTGATTTGGGGAATTAAGGAAACAAATATAATTCTGGAGGAATTAAAATTCTAGTGTTATCATATGATATCATTTACAAAGTAGGTGAGGGCAATGAATATAGTATCATTAATGGATTACATATACTAGCTGTCCAGAATATATTGGAATTCATAAATTCAACTGAGAACACTAAAAATTTTCATTTGTTTTTAATTTTTAATTTTTAAAGATTTTATTTGTTTATTTTCTTTGGTATTATTATTATTTTATTTAATCTTTATTGTTCCATTGTCATGTAGTCCCCTTATATTCATTCCCCTCACCACAGCAATCATACTGTGGTCCATGTCCATGAATCCTTTTTCCTAATTGCTCAATCCCCCACCCCTAACCCACCCCTCATACTCCCCCCACACACTAGCTGTCATCTGCTCTCCACATATGAATCTGTTTCTGTTTTGCTTGTTAGTTCAGTGTGTTCATTAGATTCCACATATGAGTGAAATCATGTGGTATTTGTCTTTCTCTGGCTGGCTTATTTCACTTTGCATAATGTTCTCCCAGTCCATCCATACTGTTGCTAAGGGTAAAATTTTCTTCTTTTTTTACAGCCAACGAGAATCCCAGTGTGTAAATGTCCCATAGTTCTTTTATCCACTCACCTACTGATGCATAATTGGGCCACTTCCATATCTTGGCAATTGTAAATAATCCTGCAATGAACATAGGAGTGCTTGTGTTCTTTGGAATTAGCATTTTGGGTTCCTTTGGATATATTCCCAGAAGTGGAATTGCCGAGTTAAAAGCAAGATCCATTTTTAATTTTTTGAGGTATCTCCACACTACCTTCCACAATGGCTGCACCAGTCTGCATCCTCACCAACAGTACCACAAGGGTTATCCTTTTTCCACATCCTTACTAGCACTTGTTTGTTGATTTATTGGTGATAGTCATTCTGACAGGTGTGAGCTGGTACTTCATTGTGGTTTTAATTTGCATTTCTCTAGTAATTAGTGATTTTGAACATCTTTTCTTATGCCAATTGGCCATTTATATGTCCTCTTTGGGGAAGTGTCTATTCAGGTCCTTTGCCCATTTTTTCAATTGGGTTGTGTGTTTGTGTTTGTTTTTTTTTTCTCTTAAGAGTACATCAAACTAAAAATTATTGCACAGCAAAGGAAATCATCAACAAAATAAAAAGACAACCCACAAAATGAGAGAACACATCTGTAGATTCATCTGATAAGAGGTTTATATCCAAAATTTATAAAGTACACACAAATGTTTAAATCTCTTAAAATGCCTTAAAATAAGATTTAATAATTATGTCAAATGAATTGAAATGCACTTAAAAATCCAAGTTTACACATAATGACTAGTTTATAGGTAAGAATTAGAGAAAATTTTGCACATTAAGTAATTTAGAAGACTTTACTTAGACTTGGAACCTACTAATGTGAATATTCACTCTCTCTCTCTGATTAAAGATTGATAGCATATTCCCAATAAAAGTTCCCTGCAATGTTCACATGATGATCTATTTTTCGTAGAATGAATATACACATATATAACCTATTCTAAAGAAAGCATAAACATGGCCTTGGCTGGGTAGCTCAGTTTAGAATATCATCCTAGTACACCAAGGTTGTAGGTTCAATCCCTGGTCAGGGCACATACATGAATCAACTAATAAAAACATAAATAAGTGGAACAACAAATTTATGTTTCTCTCTCAAATCAATAATTTTTTTTAAAGGCACAAACTTTTTAAATGTCACTCATCAGTGTTTTGAAAAGCAATCAGTTTGACCAAATATGAGTAAAATGACCTCACTTGTTTAGGCTACTGTTTGTTTACCATTCCATTTTCCTTCTGCTCTCCCCATCCTATTGAATAATGATTTTGAGAACTAGCTCTATGATTTTTTCCATGCATCACTCTACCAGCGATTCACAGCTGAGATAATATAATATTTACTGTATTTTGTACCTAGAATGATAATATCAAGAAAAAGCAAAATCCAAAGAAAATTATTATGAGTTGTTTCTTTTCTGTATAGTTGTATTTTCTCAATTTTATGATTGTTCTAGATAATTATTTTATGAATAGTACAAGTTGTTAACTGTTTAAATCCTTAAGAAAAAAATATATGTGCCCATGTACAAAATCATTGAAAAATAATTATAAGAAAAATTATATATTGTTGTTTTTTAAATTTTAATATCTGTGTATTTTCTCAAAGTTTCAAATTTATTTAATTTATTCTAAATTTACCTTATTTTGGTATTAATTTTAAAACTAATAATTATTGAATGATTATTATATGCCAGGTCATGTACTACATGTATTATATTCTTTATAATGTATATGCTCACAAAATCACACAGAGAGGTTTGTATGATTTTCTTCACTTTTTAAAATAAATTTTTTATTGTTGTTCAATTACAGTTGTCCGTATTTACCCACCACCACTCCCACCCAACCCATCCATCTCTGCCTCCCTCCCTTGCTGCCACCCTGCCCCCTTGATTTTGTCCATGTGTCCTTTATAATTGTTCCTGAAAACCCTTTCTTAAGTTATCCCCACCTACCTCCCATCTGGCTACTGTCAAATTGTTCTTAATTTCAATGTCACTGGTTATATTTTGCTTGCCTGTTTATTTTGTTGGTTATGTTTGATTTATAGGTGAGATCATATAGTATTTGTCCCTTACTGCCTGTCTTATTTCACTCAGTATAATGCTCTCCAGTTTCACCCATGCTGTTGCAAAGGGTAGGAGCTCCTTCTTTCTTTCTGCTGCACAGTATTCCATTGTATAAATGTACCATAGTTTTTGGATCCATTCATTTGCTTATTGGCACTTAGGTAGCTTCCAGCACTTGACTATTGTAAATGGTGCTGCTGTGAACATTGGGGTGCAGAGGTTATTTTTCATTGGTATTTCAGGGTTCTTAGAATATAATCCTAGCCGTGAAATTGCTGGGCCAAAAGGCATATTCATTTTAGTTTTCTTAGAAAATTCCATGCTGTTTTCCACAGTAACTACACCAGTCTGCAATCCCACCAACAGTGCACTAGGGTTCCCTTTTCTCCACAGCCTCACTAGCACTTGTAATTTGTGGATTTGCTTATGATGGCCATTCTCAATGGTGTGAAGTGGTATCTAATTGTGGTTTTAATTTGCATCTTTCTGATGGTTAGTGGTGCTGAGCATCCTTTCATATGTCTCTGGACCATCTGTACGTCCTCACTGGAGAAGTGTCTGTTCAAGTCTTTTAATTGGGTTGTTTATCTTCCTAGAGTGGAGTTGTGTGAGTTCTTTATATATTTGGAGGATCATCAAACCCTTGTCCGAGGTATCATCGACAAATATGTTTTCCCATATGGTTGGTTCTCTTTTCATTTTAATGTTGTTTTCTTAAGGCATGCGGATGCTTTTTAATTTGATGAGGTACCATTCATTTATTCTTTCCTTTATGTCCCTTGCTGTAGGGGACATATTGATGAAAATATTGCTGAGTGGAATGTCTGAGATTTTCCTTCCTATGTTTTCCTCTAGGACTTTTATGGTCCTAGAGAAAATATATTTATATTTAAATATATTTAAATCTTATATTTAAATTTTTTAAGTTGTTAAAGATTTTATTTATTTTACATTTAGTGAGAGGAAAGGGAGGGTAAAATTATCGGTTGGCTGCCTCTCACATGCCTTCAACTGGGGACCTGGCCCACAACCCAGGCATGTGCCCTGACTGGGAAAAGGACTAGCAACCTTTCAGTTTGCCAGTTGGTGCCCATTCCACTGAGCAACACCACTCAGGGTGTAAATTTGGGGGAGTAGTAATTGGAAGAGAATATAAAGTTGTCATCTTACAATATTATCTTTTAAGAAATAAAATAGAGCTAACTGAAAATCTAGACAATTGAGCAAAATGACTAGGTATAAGATTAGCATATGAATTTTACTTTCCTATACATAGGCAATAACTGATTAGAAATTACAAAAGCTTTTAAAAATACCTTTTTCACATTTTTGTTAGCATTTTTATTGTTGTTCAAGTACAGTTTTCTGCCTTTTCCCCCATCTCTCCCCACCACCCCAGCCATTCCCACCTCCCTCCCCCATTTCCACACCCACCCTTGTTATTATTCATATGTCCTTTATAATTGGTCCTGTGAACCCTTCACCTTTTACCCTCCATTATCCCCTCCCCTGTCACTTCTGTTCACTCTCAGCCTGTTCTCAGTTTCAATGTCTTTGGTTATATTTTGCTTACTTGTTCATTTTATTGATTAGGTTCCAGTTAAAGGAAAGATCATATGGTATTTGTCTTTGACTGCCTGGCTTATTTCACTTAGCATAATGCTCTGCAGTTCCATTCATGCTATCACAAAGGGTAGGAGATATTCTTCCTCTCTGCTGCATAGTATACCATTGTGTAAATATGCCATAGTGTTTGATCCATTCATTTAATGATGGGCACTTAGTGGTTGCACCAGTCTCCTGTCCTACTAACAGTGCACTAGGGTTTCCTTTTCTCCACAGTCTCTCCAACATTTGTTATTTGTTGCTTTCTTTATGATGGCCATTCTCAACAGTGTGAAGTGGTATCTCATTGTGGTTTTAATTTGCATCTCTCTGATGGCTAGCGATACTGAGCATCTTTTCATATTATATCCTCCTTGGAGAAGTATCTGCTCAAGTCCTTTGCCCATTTTTTAATTGCTTGTCTTCTTTGAGTGAAGTCATGTGAGTTTTCTATATATTTTGAAGATCAAATCCTTGTCTGAGGTATCATTGGCAAATATGTTTTTTCCATACAGTTGGTTTTCTTTTCATGTTAATGCTGTTTCCTTTAGATGTGCATAAGCTTTTTATTTTGACAAAATCCCATTTGTTTAATATTTCCTTTATGTCCCTTGCTGTATTGGACATGTTGAAAATATTGCTGCATGGAATATCTGAAATTATTCTGCCTAAGTTCTCTTCTAGGACTTTTATGGTATCATGACTTATATTTAAGTCTTTTATCTACCTTGAATTTATTTTTGTGTATGATGTAAGTTGGTCATCAAGTTTCTTTCTTTTTTTTTTTTTGCATGTAGCTGTTCAGATCTCCCAACACCATTTGTTGAAGAGGCTATTTGTACTCCATTTTATACTTCTTCCCCCTTTGTCAAATATTAATTAACCATAAATACTTCGGTTTATTTCTAGGCTCTCTGTTCTGTTTCATTGATTTATGTGTCTGTTCTTATGCCAGTACCAGGCTGTTTTGGTTATAGTGGCCTTGTAATACAGTTTGATATCAGGTATTTTGATTCTTCCTACTTTGTCCTTCTTTCTCAATATTGCTGCATCTATTCATGATCATTTATGGTTCTATATAAATTTTTGAAATGTTTATTCTATATCTGTGAAAAATTTCATTGGTACTTTAATAAGGTTCGCATTGAATCTATAAATTGTTTTGGGTAGTATGAACATTTTGATGATGTTAATTCTTCTAATCCATGAACACAGTATATGCTTCCATTTGTTTCTGTATTCCTTAACTACTTTCTTCAGTGTTCTGTAGTTTTCAGAGTACAGGTCTTTAACCTCCTCAGTTAGGTTTACTTCTAGGTATTTTGTTTTTCTTTTTGCTATATCAAATGGGTTTTTCTTTATTTCTGTATCTGATATTTCATTGTTGGTGTACAAAAATGTCTTTGACTTCTGCATATTAACATTGTACCCTGCACTTCTGACAAATTGGCTTATTAGGTTGAGTAGTTTTTTCATGGAGTCTATAGAATTTTCCATGTACACTATCATGTTATCTGCAAACAATGACAGTTTTGCTTCTTCCTTTCCAATTTGGATACCTTTTATTTCTTTTTCTTGTCTGATTGTTGTGGCTAGGACTTCCAATAATATGTTGAATAGGAGTGGTGAAAGCAAACATCCTTTTCTTGTTCCTGATTTTAGTTGAAAAGCTCTTAAGTTTTTGCTCATTGAGTATGGTGTTGGCTGTAGGTCTCTCATATGTGGCCTTTATTATGTTGAGAAATGTTCCAGCTATTCCCACTTTGCTAAGTGTTTTTATCATAAATCGGTGCTGTACCTTAGCAAACGCTTTTTCTGCATCTGTTGCTATGATCATGTGATTTTTGTCTTTTTTTGTTTATGTGACATATTACATTTATTGATTTGTGAATATTGTACCATCCTTGCATCCCTGGGATGAATCCCATTTGATCATGGTGTATAATCTTTGTGATGTACTGTTGGATGTGGTTTGCCAATATTTTGTTGAGGATTTTGGCATCTATGTTCATCAGCGATATTGGCCTGATATTTTCTCTTTTTGTTATGTCTTTATCTGGTTTTGGGTTTAGGTTGATGCTGACTTCATAAGAAGAGTTTAGAAGCCTCCCATCTTCTTGGATTTTTTGGAATAGTCTGTGAAAAACAGGGGCTAGCTCATCCTTAAATGTTTTGTTAAATTCTCTTATGAAACCATCTAGTCTAGGGCTTTTGTGTGTCAGGAGGTTTTTGATTACTGCTTCAGTTTTATTTGCTGTTATTAGTCTGTTCAGGCTTTCTGCTTCTTCATTCAGTTTTGGAAGATTATATTTTTCTAGGAATCTGTGCATTTCACCTAGGTTTTCAAATTTCTTGGCATATAGTTCTTCATAGTAATTTCTTTTTTTAAAAGATTGTATTTATTTATCTTTAGAGGGGAAAGGAAGGAGAGAAGGAGAGTAGGAGAAAAATGTCAATGTATGGTTGCTTCTCGTGAGTCCCCTACCAAGAACTGGCCTGCAACCCAGGCATGTGCCCTGACTGGGAATTGAACCTCGATCGTCTGGTTCACAGGCCCGTCCTCAATCCACTGAGCTACACCAGCCAAGGCCATAGTAATTTCTTACAATCCTTTGTATTTCTGTGTTATCCATTGTAATTTCTCCTCTTTCATTTCTGATTGTATTTATTTGGGTCCTCTTTCTTTTTTTCTTAATGAATCTGCTTAAAGGCTTGTTGATTTTGTTTATCTTTTCAAAGAATCAGCTCTGGGATTTATTGATCCTTAGAATTATGCTTTTAGTCTCTATGTGTTTTAATTCTGCTCTGATATTGGTTATTTCCTTCCTTCTACTTGCTCTGGGCTGTGTTTGATTTTGTTCCTCGAGTTCATATAGGTGCAGCGTTAGGTTGTTTATTTGAAATGTTTCTGTCTTTTTTAGGTAGTCTTCCTTCACTGTTCAAATGAGGGAATTGTATCATAGAAGGTTAAGAAACTTAACAAAATTATACAACATAATTGTTAGAGCTACTAATTGATTTAATGGTGACAGAATACTTGAAATGGTTATCATACAATACAATATACAGATGATGTGTTATAGACTTGTATACCTGAAACTTATATAATTTTACTAACCAATGTCACCCCAATAAGTTCAATAATTTTAAAAAAATATTAAAACCAGGGACTATCCCAGAGTCCATGCTTTATCAAATAATTTATTTATTGTGCAATAACTATTATTATTATTCTTTTTATTTTTGGAAGTATTGTGGTATATCAATATTAAGATTATTATTTAAATGTTTTGTTGTTTTATATAAGTTTTTAAATGTGATGAGACATTTAGGTAGATTGTCTTTTCTATGTTGTCAGTGTATCAAATATAATTAATGAACAATTATATTTATCTACAAGTTTTCTATAAATAGTATAACTATAGAATTCTATCTCAATACTAAAATATCTCAATACTTACAAGAGAGTGAAATATTATTATATCAGTTAAATACATGTTTGCCTTAAGAAGGCTTTGTGTCCTGGGAAGGAAAAAAAGATTAAATGAAAGATTTTAAAAAATCATTAAAAATGAATTCAAAATAAGCTTTAAAGACTGGCATATTTCCAGACATGTAATAAATATTAAATGAATGGATGCATGAAATAATTAATTTAAAATATTCCTGTTGAGACATCTTTTTATTTTTGATCATTTATGAGTCTGTTTTTGAATCTTCTTCTCTTGCTCCTTCTGCTCCTTCTCCTCCTCCTTCTCCTTCCTCTTCTTGTAGTGAAAGAAAAGCCAACTCATTGTTGCTTATTAAAGTGAAGGTGGCGAGTAGTGCTCAATTCAGGGAGCTGGAATTAGAAATAAAGAGAGCTCTCAATTTTTTGCATCTCTTCATGTTTTAGCTTTACCTTTTGTGTGTTTGACTCCAGTCTGGCTTTGCACAACTTAGAAGCAGTGATCATCACACCTAACATGCTCTCGGATTGCAGTGCGAAGGAAAATACCACACTTTCTTCTCCCCCAGAGACTACAGCAAAAAATTATGATATACTTCTGGTGCTAGTAGGACAGATACACAGCAAGAAACCAGTCACTGTGGTTAAGTCCTGAGCTAAATATGAGTGAATTCCACCGAAGGTGTGAAATTAAATGTAAAGAAGACTGTTTCCCCTCAGAGGGAAATTGGTATATAGTTTCATGAAGGATTATTAGGTGCTAGTTGATAAAAATTAATAGTCATCTAATGTAGCCTACGAGAATATGTTTGACTCTATTTGTCTAGGGATTATGATTTTTAATTTTTTAAATGTCTAGTTCTTATTGGGGTCATAAAATTGTGTTTATGAAAGAGAAATTTTCCATCTTAAAATGCCATTAATTTGGTAAATCATCAAATTATATGTACTATTTTCTATCCTACTTTGATAAGGTATCATAAGGAATCATAACATTTTCATGTCCTAGTATGATGAAGCATATACAGTATACGCATCTGTTTCCTTGTTAGTCCTGCATATCTCACTTGTGTTTCTGGTCTTACATTATCTGTTTTATTTTGTACATAGGAATTGCTATATCGATTCATGGTGGGTACCAGAATATGAACTTGTGAAAACTCAGTGAAATAACACTCTATCAGTTTAAATTTCTTAAAGTATTTCTGCCTAGCTTTAATAATGTACAATTAAGATAAAAAAATCATTTAGGTTTTATCACTTAGTCAGGATCTGTTGGCCTAGTTTCAAAAATTGGTCTCCTGGGCATAATGGATATAATTGAAACTCCTGCTAAGTTTTTCCACTTTAATGAAAAATATTAAATGACTTGTAGAGCAGGATGGTAAATTTGCTTCCCGTGTCTCAGAGGGCTGAACTTTGATTTCATTCTGTTGTCTTCTACTCTTTTACTCTCAGTGTTTACAAAGTCTATTAAAATGATTTCAGTCCTTTGACTTTGTTTTCAGATCATTGCTTTCTAGGGTGACTTGGGTTTTATTTTATTTTCATAATTTTCTCTTTATAACTGAAAGCTACAAAAGGGCACCATGGAGAATGGAAAACAAAATTGCACTGATTAATTATATGGTTTTGCTTTTCTGAACTATGGATTGAATAAAGCCAATATAAGGTGATATGCTTGAAACTATAAAGAGCTTTGGTTTTATAAAAAGTTCTAATTATTACTTTCAGAATATAACTAACTTCAATTAATTTTAAAAGTAACTTTAATGTTTTCTAGTAGAGAAAAAATTGAATACAAGTGAAAGTGCACTTTAATATTTAGAATATTCATTTAGAATATAATTATAGTTACTGAGTACATTTCTTTTACTTTGGGAAATTATAAAGCTTTTTACTTGGGCTTTTGGCATTGTATGCCTCTTTCAAATTATTTTTAATATTTTTGCCTCTATATTAATTACTCTCATATATAAATGTAGGAGGGGCACAGGATCAGAAAGAAAGAATACAAGTAAATTGCCCTGGCTGGTGTAGCTCAGTGGATTGAGCTTGGGACTGCGAACCACACAATCATGGTTTGATTCCCAGTCAGGGCACATGCCTGGGTTGCAGGCCAGTTCCCAGCAGGGGACGCAAGAGAGGCAACCATACATTGATATTTCTCTCCTTCCCTTCCTCTCTAAAGATAAATAAATAAAATCTTTAAAAAATAACAAAAATAAAAGACTTTCCTTTAAAAAAGAATACAATTAAATCTACTTAGTGAAATAGATATGCATTTCCTTATCAATATTCACCTGTTTCACTGCATAAAAATCAGTAGTCTTAAAATCAAATGATTAAAAACTTCATTATGTAAGTTTATCTTAAGATATACTGAATTGATTTCTGGAGAAAGAAATGTCATAAACTTTACCAATTAATATATTCACTTTTGTCTAATTCATTAATAAATATATTCAATACTGATTGTACCCTTAACTGACCTCAGTACAATGTCTTGTTTGATATTCCCCACAAGATTTTTGCAGGGTGAATGACAGTGTCCCATTTTACAGATGAGGAACTGAATCTTGGAGTAAGTAGCTTAGAGCAAGTATTGTAAAATATATAAAATTAGAGTCAGAATTCAAACTTATGTGGAATATAATGCCTGCTTTTAAATCTATATTGACCAATATAACCCCAAATGTCTTCAAAATTTAAATCCCTAAGTAATGTCTATTGTGAAGGGAAACATAAAATATATAAACTTGAATTTTAGGGGTTGTATACATAAGGAGAAATGTTATGACTTAATATGCTTTTTTACAGATAACCTGATTATCAAGGGAAAAAAACTAAATAAAAACTTAATCTCTAAAAGAGGAAAAATGGGGAACTATTATAATATTTTATTTTTAAAGGTAAATTGTTTTTTTTTGTTTTTAAGATTTTATTAAATTTATTTTTAGAGAGAGGGGAAGGGAAGGAAAAAGAGTGGGAGAGAAACATCAATGTGTGGTTGCCTTTCATGCACCCCAATCTGAGAACCTGACCCGCAACCCAGGCACGTGCCCTGACTGGGAATTGAACCAGCTACCCTTTGGTTCATAGGCTTGTGCTCTATCCACTGAGCTACACCAACCAGGGCAATATTTTAAATATGATATATAGCCACAACTGTTCTGAGCAATTCAGTGTAAAATATCTATTAAATACCAAGATATTTTTATTTTTAACATTTAAAAGTTTTTATCTCTGCAGTGAGAGAAAAATAAGGGTACAAAATAAAATGTAATAGTCATGGCTGGTGTAGCTCAGTGGATTGAGCTCCAGCCTGCAAACTTAAAGGTTGCTGGTTCAATTCCCAGTCAGGGCACATGTCTGGGTTAAAAGCCAGGTCCCCAGTAGGGGGCGCAGAAGAGGCAATTACACATTGATGTTTTTCTTCATCTATTTCTTCCTCCCATCCCCCTCTCTAAAAATAACTAAATAAAATCTTTAGAAGAAATAACCAGAACTTATGAGGAGTAATTGTCAATCACCACCCTATGCATTTCACACCTGTTGACATTTTTAATTCTCATACCAACTATCTCATGTAAGATAGTTAATAATATCATACTCATTTACAGATGAAGAAACTAAAGCCTGCATAGATTTTTTAAGTTAACAAGTTCCCATAGTTTTTACAAATATATAGTAAAATATTTACTGTTGCCTACTTGATAGTAAAGATGAACACGAATAATGATTAACCCTTCTCTCTTTTGGCAGTTTCTTTGTCCTCCATTTTAGCACCTGAAAAACTTGGAACATAGTGTGTGACAAATAAATATTTTTAAAAAATCTTAATTGTATTTAACTATGAATTAAAACTTTTTCTCATTAACTGAAATAAAATTCTACTTTACCTAGTTCACAGCTTTTTCTCTCTTAGCTAAATTTCTTCCTTCTGCTCAGAAAATTAGTACAGATTGATTTTTTTTGTCAGAAAAGCCTTTGGGCAAAATAATGAAAATCAACCCAATAGGCAATGATTTACTACTTTACAAAACACATTTTCTGAAGATGAAGTGAATCACTTTGTCACTAATCTCTATGCCATTATGCACTGAGTGTGGAATCAGTAACCTGGATTGTAGCAGAGGTGATTGTGGCTGCTTTGGACATGCACACCGGTTTACAGAGGGAGATTATATTTTTATGTTTTACAATATCTAACATTTCTTCAGACCTATCATTCTGCTGATAACTCTTAGTTTGGAGATGATTTTTCTTTAACACTGTAACACGTTGTCTTCTATGTGAACAAAGAGAGAAGACAGGCACAAAATTAAGATATTTACCAGGCAACAGGTTCTACCTAAAAGTTAATAATACTGCTTTGTTTTCATGGTATTTTTCTTTTATGATTGTAGCTTATTTATTTCAAATGCCTCTGATTTTCCATTTATGATGGTAAAATGAGACTTTCTAAATACATAAGCTAAAATGCAGTTTATTTTAAGAAATGTAAAAGTAAATATTAGGTAGTGCTATGTTTTAGTACTTAAAGGTGACATGTGAAAGGTTGAAATTTGGGAAACTTTGCAATATGTTATTAGAATAATAAACATAATTATTAGGGCACATAAATATCCGAACTCCATATTTTAGAACATAATAATAATGGTTTTCTTCAGTTACTAGTGAAGGAAAAAAAGTAGTGATAATATAATAACATGTGTGTGGTAATGGACATGGCTTATAAGTAGTGTAGAGTATTGAAAAATTCACCATTGTGTTGAATATAAAAATCATTTACTAGAAAAGTGAAATATTTAGTTATTTATAGAATTTTTAAAAATTTTAGAAGTTTGTTTGCTCTTGACCAAAAAATTTAGAGCCAAGAAAATAAAACAAGAGGAAGAAACAGTTTTGTTTTAAGACTTATTCAAAGGGATTTAGACTTTTTTAAATGACAGTAAAACTTCTACTTGGAGAAACTACATAAAAAATAAAAATANAATATAAAAATCATTTACTAGAAAAGTGAAATATTTAGTTATTTATAGAATTTTTAAAAATTTTAGAAGTTTGTTTGCTCTTGACCAAAAAATTTAGAGCCAAGAAAATCAAGAGGAAGAAACAGTTTTGTTTTAAGACTTATTCAAAGGGATTTAGACTTTTTTAAATGACAGTAAAACTTCTACTTGGAGAAGCTACATAAAAAATAAAAATAATATCAGGAATGCTAGGGAAAATAAATACAAGGAAAAGGAAATATTTGAATTTGTAATTATGTTTTAAATAATCAAATTGAATTATTATTGAGGATTGAAATTAGCATGCTCAAAATAAATGAATTATAAAGATAAATCAAATACTTGATGTGATTATTCAATAGGAAGAGGTCTCATATAATTAAACAGACTTTTTAAATGTTTATGGGTGATAAATATGTGTCAAACTTAAATGGAAAATATCAATTAATAGTGTAGCCACTGAGCACTGAAATCAACTAGAACTGTTTAAATTTTATAAATGCAATATTCCTTCCTGGTAGCTATTTTTCCTGATTATTTCCTTGGATTGTTGAAAATATTTATTGGCATATGATTATCTTAACATATATGCTATTTTTGATGAATAATTACTGATCAAGATAGAGCAGTGTAATGAACTGGACTTTTATCACCCCATCCTCAACTCAATTATGAGGTCTGATATACTGCTTATTTTTTATTGTGTTGTATGAGTGTATTATTAATAACAAATAATGCCTCATAAGCCACTTTAAATATACATTAATGATTATTGAATGTTAGAGGTAGGTATGGGTAGGGCACAATAGAGTAATGGGGGGAATGGGGCAACTGTAATTGAATAGCAACAAAAACTAAATTAAAAAAATGAACAGAGAACTCTTCTAAAACCACACAAAATCCTACTGTTTTGATAGGTAGCAGGCTTTTGCAGTGTACACGTGTCGATCACTGTTAGAGGCCGAGTGCTGCTTTTGCAGTGGTTGCTGCTTCTGCCTGGGATGCTGCCTCCCCACCTTCACCTTAGCTCCTTCTTTTCCTTCATTCCTGTGTCTGTAGGAAGTTCCCTGACTACTCAGTCTGAAGTAACTTTCTCTCATCCTCTTCTGGTACACTGCTTACTTTTTCAACAAGATTTAACAATATTTAATTGTATATTATGTTTGATTGTAGTGCACCCTCCCATCCTGTTACTAGATATCAGTTCTGAGAGTACAGGGACACCTTATGACTGACTTACTTCTACATCTCCGATGGCCAGAAGAGTGCTTGGCACCTGGTAGATTCTCAGTAAATTTTGTTTAGGTGAATTACCTCTCAAGTGGCTAACTCATGCCACGTTATCTTTCTCATAGTTTAACAATTACAACTTTTACTATTAATCCATAGCATCAGTTATTTGGTCTAAGAAATCAGTACTGATCTTTGTTTGAAAAATTGAATTATCATTATGCTGTGTTCCTTTTTTAAAAATTTAATTTTCTAAGCCTATTTTTAAATGAGCAACATTGCTAATTTAAAAGCATTGGTAATCTTTCCAGAAAAAAAGCTAACGTAATCAAGTATATAAATTGTTATTATATATAGCTGTAATTAGGTCATAGAAATTGTGTTGAATGCTCAGATTTTTTCATTGCAATGGAAAAATTAAATACTGACAGGGGCCTTCCTTCCTTCCTTCCTTCCTTCCTTCCTTCCTTCCTTCCTTCCTTCCTTCCTTCCTTCCTTTCTTTCTCTTTCTCCCTTTCCCCCTTTCTCTCTTTCTTTCTGTATTTGTAAAACTAAACATTCTGTTCCCATATGATTCAATGATAGCCCTCCTTGGTATTTACCTAAATGAGTAGAAATGTATGTCCACCAAAATCTGCACTCACATGTTTGTATCATTGTTCATAATTGCCAAAACTTTCATTCATTTAGAAGAAGTATCATGACACAAGCCTGGATGAAGAGAGAGAGACAGGGGTAGGTGGAGGGTGGGAAACAGAAAAAGGGAACAAGAGAGAGAAAATGTTAGTAAATAACACACTGTTTTCAGCTTAACCTGTCCATTGACATCTCAATTATTAAAGCCAACACATTTCTGCCTGTTGAAAGCTGGGTTAAGCTGATTTTCTGTTACCTGTAGTTGAGAGTCTGGCCTAATATGATGGAGAGGGTTATACATGTGCTGGGGTTTTTGAATACACCAGGAAGATGGACTTAATGTGACTGTGGACTGACTTAAGATAAAAAGTTGAGCTTGGAGTGGATGAGGTGTTTCAATTTTTCTCAAGATGACTGGTATTTAAGCAAGATCTTAAAAAGCATAATTTGCACAAGTGATATCAAATTTTATCAGGGATGCAGGGGGAGTGGTCTTAACTGAGAGTCAAGCAGATAGTAGGCAGGAAACTAATATTTTACACATACATTTTATTAGCTTAAGGGGGAAATTACTTATTCTTATCATTAACTTTACCAAAATATATATTAAGACATTGATGAAATCTTAAAAGGTTTAGGAGTTTTGATGTACAGGGTGGGGCAAAAGAAGGCTTACAGGTGACTGCACAAAACACAGAGTTTAGTTGTGTATTATTTGTTAATTATTATGCTATTTTTCTTCCATACAGCTGTAAACCCACTTTTGCCCCGCCTTTAATTTTATGGTCTAGCACCAGTAATCAGGAAAAGGGACATGATGAGAATTTTATTCTAGGAAGAAACTTCCTAGGGCAGAGAGAAAAATGCACTGGGGCGGGGGACAAGAAAACAGAGCAAGTTACAATGGCAGAAACTTTTAAGTTTTAGTAAAATTAATTACTTTTTGACAGAGACAGGCTATTGTTGAGGTGAGCAATGAGTAGAATCTTCACTAGCATAGTAGCCATGGAAATGGATGAAAGTAAGAGAGAGCTGGAAGACCTTGTGCAGAAAGAAAAAGCAGGCCTGGAGACCTAAAAAGGTGATCAAGTTAGAGCATGTTGCCACCAATACTTACGAGAGTGGAGGATTTATTGGTAGTGACAACAAATACGGAATGAAGAATATATTATCAGGAAGAGGAAGATCTATGCGGACACTAATTCAGGCTTCTTTAATATTTTAACTTTTAGTAAGTATAGTTGATACACAATATTATATTAGTTGCAATAGTTTCAGGTGTACAACATAGTGATTTGATACCTTTATACCTTACAATAAGATCACCTCGCTAATATTAGTAATCTGTCACCATGCAAAATTACCACAATATCATTGACCACATTCCTCTTCATTTTTTTCACTCGTGATTTGGGAACCAAAGGCATTGTTCCAAAAGCTTAGCTATTGTTCACTTTATTGGAAAGGGCGTGTTGCTGCGATTGGCAGCCTGTAGGAATTCGTGCTACTAAATGTTATTGGTTACTCAAGTGCACTAATTGAAAGAAAAGTGCACTAATGATTCCATTTAATATGATCCCAGCCGTATGATGTTGTATGAGAAGTTAATTCTCATATTTTGCCTGGGAAGTTTTTTAACAGAAATTACTGTATTAATATCTTAAAATATTTTATTATTTTTTTCTTCCAGTATGGAAGATCCATAATTCATGTTACCTGTCTTTTGTCAAAGGGTTAATTATTTTCTATTATTCATTACACTTTCCCAAAATGTCTTAATATTCATCACAAAGTTTTATATTTATCATAAAGTTGTGAATGTCCCAATATTTTTCATAAAGTTGTGAATACAAATATAAATAGCTATCACTATTTACTCTCAGTTTTCTCTCCTGTGTATCTCCCTTGATCTTCCTCAAGGATTTTGATTTTATAAAAGATGCAGAAAACACTAGTAGTATAACTCTCAATGTCACAAAAAATAACCCTCCAGCTACTGTAAATGATGACAAACTAGGTGGCCAATGTGTTTTGGTTTAGTTGAGCAGGATAAGACTATTTATAGCTGATTTTTAAATGCATACTTTTATTAAACAAATCTCAAATTTATTAACTCATAAAGGAGTGTTAGTTTGGTAAGATACTTATTTGAAACACTTATTTTTTTTCCTTAATTCACTTGAATATCATTTTGGAGTGCCTACTGCATGTCGGTCATTTCTGCATAAGGATGTTTTTTGATGGGGAGTGGGAGCTCCATGAATCTAAGACTCCAGCCAATGTAGGTAAATGATGTCCTGAAGACAGGTGCATGTTTTAGCCACAAGAGCATCACCCTGTGTATACCCGGCGTGTTGCAGGGGATGTAGCACCGGTATAACTAGTTTATATAAATTTGGGAATGCCTATAGCAGGGGTGTCAAACTCATTTTCACTGGGGACCACATCAGCCTCAAAGTTGCCTTCAAAGGGCTGACATAATTTTAGACTATATAAATGTAACTACTCCTTAATTGTTAAGGACTTGAAATTACATTCAGCCCTTTGAAGGCAACCACAAGGCTGATATGGTCCCTGGTAAAAATGAGTGTGACACCCCTGACCTGTAGTCATAATTTGCCATCTTTGTTCCTTTTTTGTAATGAATTACTTATTTATTTATTTGTTTATGTGGATAGATGTGCACATCTTCAGTCTGGTCTGTTCCATCCACAGGATACTGAGTATTTATGAAAACACTTTAAACAGGTTACATTCCTGTAATTTCCTGGCAATTGATTATTTCAGCAATATTACATATAAATTTTTAAATAGATAAACATTAGAAAGATTAGTATAATAAATTCCCATGCATGTATCACCTTTTTTAACAATTACCAATTCATTGCGAACAATTTTTTAAATAAATTCCCAACTATTCACCTACTAAGTCTTTTGAAACAGATCCTGGCAGTATATCATTTATCTACATATATTTTATGTCTAACTCTAGAAGAGTGAGATTCTCCAAAAAATGTAATACTACAATTGCACAAAGAATGCTTAGCCATAACTTTATAATACCACCACATAGTCAGGATCCACATTTCTCAAATAGTCATATTATTTTAAAAGTGCATTGAACCAGGAACAAAATAGAGCCCATTGAAATTGGTTGATATATATATATATTAAATCTCTTTTAATAGATTCTCCTATACTTTCTGATTCTTGGCCTCTTGGATTAATAGAAATAGAAGATATATACATATGTACTGAACCATAAGTTCATACTAATTCAATTCAAATTGAATTACAGGGTCTTTACATAATCTTATTGAACTGTATCTGTACCTCTTTTCTCTCGTGCTGAGTGTCCTGGTTTCTAATGATAACGTTTGCTTTATTTTATACTATATAAAATATAGTTCCAGAATTCCTGACCAAGACCAAAATAAATGGTATGGTTACCAAATACAAGTTGTATTTTTGTTTCCTTTTGCATTGATTTTGCAGTTGAAAATTGTGCTTTAACTTAACAGGTTCATTTGTAGTAACCACAATTTAGAAATAAGTAAAAATGGAAACCATACTTATTATTAGGTTGTAAGGATGAGACTCATTACAGTTTTTTTTGCTAAAGGGAGAGAAGTTTTTCTCTGAGTTACAAGTGGCTTGGCAATAGAACCGGAACCTAAGCAATTATTGAGACTGTTCTTTCTTTCTCCAGTCCTTTTTAAAAAATCTCCTCTTTTTTATGTTTATTCTCTTCTCTCTGTACCAGTAGACTTTGGGGGGGAGGGGGCTGGTTATAATTTCTTCTCCCTTATAATTTTGTCTTATCCAGAGAACATGTTACTGTACCATGGTTTTCATCTTCACCTTCCACAAGCAACAATTTCTTTCTCTCAAAATTTCCCAGCCATCATACTTTGGTTATTGGATTTTCTCAAGTGTGGGATGTCCTTGAATAACATGCACACCATCTAGCCCATCTATTATTCTGTCAGTGGGCGTTACCTGAAACTGGCCATTAGGTAGCACTTGTTGTGTATATTTTATAAAGAGCCATGTGTGTGGCAAACATTCTAAAGCAAGGCCTGGCAAGTCTAGCCTGATTTCAAGAAATGTTTTGAATAGCAAATGTGTCTTACTTCTTTTTCCTGCTTGGATGGCATTTATTCTTAGCCTCTGATATTATATAAATCACATGGGAATAAATGCAGTATGTGTAATTTTCTTGTTTAGATATTGGGTAAAAATAATGATATTGCTTTTCTATGGGTGGGTGAATTTTAAGGAAATAATTTCCTAGCTTGCATGAAGTAATTTTGTTTCATTTTCCCCATTCTCTTCAATTTTCCTGACAGGATGTCAGATGATATAACTAGAACTCTTAAGACAAGCATGTGGTCAGATCCATAACTTTATACTGAGGTTTGTTCTTGTTCAGCAGCAGCTAATATTAAATTCAATGTTCTCAAATATTTACTCAGAGTAATATGCTCCATTTCGTCTATGCTATGATTTTTGGCTCCTACTTAATAGTAGTTCTAAGCCCTTTAGCAAATATAACAGCAGGAAGACCATAATGTTCAAAACAACAGACTTGTTAAATGTGTAACATATTTTTTTCTTTCCTGTTTTGCCTTTACCAGTTTAATGTTGTTTCTGGAATCTTTGGCAGATTTACACATTTTTATATGGCTTAAAAGCATCTATTTCAGTTGTTTCTCTTTTTTAAACACATAAGATATATGTATATGACCAAAGCTTCTTCATGCTTCCTTTTTGAGGGGCTGGGGCATTTAATTCACCTCCTCTATTATCTCCAGGCTTCAGAATTGTGATACACTTCCACTGTTCAAGCATTTATCAGTAAATGTTTTCACCTTATAGTGATTTCATTTATGTTAACCATTCTTATAATGAAGAGGAAAAAAGAGAATGATTATAAAGTTTAAAAAAATTCCCTGCTTAAACTATAAAGTTGGTTCCTCTTCCTTCAGAATTAAAGAGTTTTCTCTGTTGGAATTCAGCCAATTTGTCACTATACACAAATATAGAATCAACTAATTCTAGAAGTGAAAAATAGCATAAAAAGTTATTACATATAAGGAGAGATGACTCATAATTCCTGCCATAGTGGGAAAATACAGAATCCTTCTGCGATAGGTTACTTTTTGTTCCCAGCAATTCCCTCCCTTCTTCCTTTCCTTCCCTTCCCTTCCCTTCTTCCTTCCCTTCTTCCTTCCCTTCTTCCTTCCCTTCTCCCTTCCCTTCTCCCTTCCCTTCTCCCTTCCCTTCTCCCTTCCCTTCTCCCTTCCCTTCTCCCTTCCCTTCCCTTCCCTTCCCTTCCCTTCCCTTCCCTTCCCTTCCCTTCCCTTCCCTTCCCTTCCCTTCCCTGCCTTCTGTCACCCCAGGACATTTTTTTTCACAGCATTTGGAAAGAGAATAAGAGAGAAAAAGAAACATCTGTGCGAGAGAGAAGCATCAATTGGCAGCCTCCCACATGTGCCTAGGCCAGGGTTTGACAACTGGACTGGTGGTTGCACATGCCCACACCTGGGCCAGTGATCAAACCTGCAACCTAGGTATGTGTCCTGACCTGGAATCAAATCCGCAACCTTTTGGTTATAAGACAATGCTCCAACCAACCAAGCCAAATTGGCCAGTGTAATCCTTCCTTTAAGAGGGTTGTGAATCCTCACTCATTACCATGTGTCCTGTTCTGTGCTTTAGAGACAGGGTTTTTGTCTCTGCATCTTTGATTTTGGCTTTGGCTTTGTAACCCACTGTAGTCAATGTAGTATTAGTGGATATGATTTATTTCGCATCTCAACAAAGGGGTAACAGGCATCATTAGGTTCTGCCAGTTCTTTTGCTCTCTCCTCTCTGTCATGAAAAGGGTAAATCCCAAGAAGGGCTGCTCGTTCAGCTTGGGCAATAGAAGAAAACATCATGGAAATTAGAGATGCAACAGATATAATATGAGAGAGAAATATGTGCTATCGTAAGCCACAGAGGTTTGTGGGGTTTTGTTATAACAGCAAATTTGAATAACATAATTCCTCTTTTTTGCAATATGTAAACATTTTTTTAGAAATCTCTTCTTTGTTATATTTGTCTTGTGAACCCTGAGGAACAAAAGGCATTTACTAAGAAGGCCTACTGGTGGCTAACTGGGCTCAAGTTTTATAAAAGAGCCTAGCAGCCACTTCTGCACGAAGGCTCTCATCAAACTTCACTTCACAGAGAAGCCTGAGCTAAACTGCCTGCCTCTAAACTAAACTGCCTGCTGGCACTGCCATCTGAGCCAGCCCTTATAAAGAGTCCCTGGAATCCTATATCAACCAATAGAATTGGTGCTTTCCCTATCCAATTAGAACTGCGGCAGCTCTGAAAAAAGTGGCTCTATTCTGACCAATCAGAACACTGTCTTTTGGACCAATCAATTGGAGTTCTCATTTGCATAATAATGGACCAATCAGGCACCAGGGACTTTTGTCCTTATATATCAGCTACGCACTAGCTCCCAGAGCACACATTCCCTTTCCATGGAAGACTGAAGTCTGTGTCTCCTTGGCTGCCCTGAAATACTAAAGATGTCTTGAAGAACAGAGGGGGGCAGTTCATGAAGCAGAGAAGAGCTCTCTAGCTGGAGAGGGGCCCGCTGTGCTGTTTTGTGCAGCACTGCATCACAATTAAGCTGTTCCACAGTTGTGCTGTTTTCACAGCCATGTTATATCACAATTGAGCCCTTTTGCACTAGATAACATTTTCTTCTTCACTGCACCCCAAATTGGGGACTCCTGTTGGCATGGAATTTGTGCCAATGACCATCAGTTCACAGTCTTCAGAATAGTAAATAATTCCAGACTTTAAGTTCCTTGAAGTTCTTTAAATTATTTTTCCTGTATATCTTCCACAAAGTAGTTAAAGTTGTTTGTTCATAAGTGTGTGAGTTAATGATTTAATAACCAGATGAAAGATTGGCCATCAATGAGAGAAACTCTGTAAATTAGATATTATATCCAGGTCAAAAGCACCTCATGTTGTCTCATTTAATCAGTAGCTTCTGTATTTTTGATTCCTGAAAAATTACTTCTAAAAATACTAAACTGTTGTGGTTTCTTAAAATTGGCATTCCATGTTTAATTCATTACCCATTCAGACTATCTGTTCAGACTATCTATAAGTGCACTGTTAAACATGACTTACCAATGTGGGATAGAAAACATTAAATAACCGAGTTAATTCTACTACAGGGTAAGCCCACATTAAATATAGTTGAAATTTTTTCTAGTTATTGAATATTTCATTAAGTAACATTGGTAGAAGTAAGTATACAAATTGCTACATTCAAAGAAATACCATGAAATAAAATGCATGTTTTTAATTTGCTTTCCAAAACACACCAGAAAATTAAGATATGCAGGAACCAAGGCTCCAATCATACTGAAATCCAACAGCATCATTTCTTTTACTTGTTAACAGTTAATAATTTTCATTCTTGACAATCTCTTGTTCCATGTATTTACAACCTTCTAGATTAAAAAAAACACTGCAATCTCGTATTATGCATTTTTTCTGTAATTAGAAAAGAAGCCTACCTGTGATCAGAACCATACAACTTTCTATCATAAGGCTTAAAACTATCCCTTCTGATTCCAAGAGTGTTTTTTTAAAGAAGAGAAAGGGTACATAAAAAGGCCAGGACAGCTTTAAAAACATACAGAATATGTGACTATAGGATTAGTTGTACTTTCCCCTGAAAGAGGTACAGGCTTATTTGTTTCCACTAAGTTTTCTAGAATAAACCAAAGTGTTTGCAAAAAAAGATAACTTCAGTTAGTATTACCAAATTTCATTCGGTATACTTCTTTTCTTTTTTTCTTCTTTATTTTTAATTAAATTTATTGGGGTGACATGGGTTAATAAAATTATATAGGATTCAGGTGTACAATTCTATAATATATCATCTGTGTGTTGTATTATGTGTTCATCACCCCAAGTCAAGTCTCCTGCCATCACCACTTATACACCCTCTACCCTCCCCACCACTATTTCTCTCTGATAACCATTACTATCTGCATCTATCAGCTGTGGGGTTTTTTTTTGCTTAATGTCTTCACCATTTTCACCCAATGCCCCAACCCCTTCTCCCCAGCTGTCAGACTCTTCTTTATGAGACTGTTTTATTTTGTTTGTTAGTTTATTATGTTCATTAGATTTCACATATGAGTGAAATCACATAGTACTTGTCTTTCTCTGCCTGGTTTATTTCATTTAGCATAAAGTTCTCCATGTCAGTCCATGCTGTCACAAATGTTAAAGCTTCCCTTTTTATGGTTGAGTAGTATTTCATTGTGTAAATGTAAAAGTCAACATCAAGAACAAGCAAACCAATTAAAAATTGGCAGAAGACTTGAAATAGGCAACTTAAAGATGACATACAGATGGCTAATAAATGTATGAAAAGATGTTCAACGTCACTAGTCATCAGAGTGATGCAAATTAAAACCACACACATTTTACGGTATTACCTCACACATTTCGGAATGGCTATCATCAAAACTTTGCAAACGACAGGTGAAGACAAGGATGTGGAGAAAAGGGAATCCTTGGGCGCTATTGGTGAGAATGAAGCTTGATGCAGCCACTGTGGAAAGCAGTAGGGAGATAACTCAACAAATAGAAAAGGATCTGCCTTATGACCCCGTGATTTCACTTCTGGGAATATATCTGAAGAAGTCCAAAACACTAACTCAAAAGAATATATGCACCACTATATTTGTTGTAACGTTATTTACAATAGCCAAGATTTAGAAGCAGCCCAAGTGCCCATCAACAGATGAATGGATAAAAAGCTCTGGTAGATGCCCTGGTCACTGGCTCAGGTGGTTGGAGCATCCCGTATCTGGAAGTCTGTGGGTTTGATTTCCCGTCAGGGCACACACCTAGCTTGTGGGTTTGGTCCCGGGTTTGCCTACATGCAGTCCCTTGTGTAGATGCATACATAAGGCAATCGATCAATGTTTCTCTCCTTTTTCTTTCTCTCTTCCTCTCTGTCTGGAAGCAATGAAAGAACGACCTCAGGTGAGGGGAAAAAGAAAAGCTGTGGTACTCTTGACATATTTCTGTCTATTTATATGGTTTTAATCAATTGAGCTCTCTTGATTAAAAGTAAAATTATGTTTCTAAATATGTGAAGACCTTGGTGTTTCTATTAAACAAGTTGGAGCATCCTTTCTTAATCTAGGATAAAACTTGGAAAAAGTATAATCGCCATGTACTGGATGTTTATTCCTCTAATTTTCTAAATTAATAATTTAACCATAACTTAGTTATGGTAACACAATTTTAACCATAGCTAAGATAACCTCATGCCATGGTACATCAGCAAAATATTGTGATTTGTTTCTCTCTTCCAAATATCTATATTACATAACCTTCTCTCACTATATACAAAAATAGAGTCAGTTCCAGAATAAGGTGCATCTTGATTGAGCTTAATTTGCCATTTCTAATAACATATTGCAAATTTTTTCTTCTGATACCATATATCTTTTCCTTTTTATCCATTTCTTTAAAAAATTTTAAATCTTTTTTAGTATATGAATATTTTAATTTTCAAAATAGACACACTATGGTATTAACAGCATCGACTGATCATGTAAAAAACTTATAGGAGTCACCTCTGATAATGGCTAACATTCAAAAACTACATTTAAATTCACTTAGTTAGCTTCCTGTAATAGGTTCATAAAACTGAATAAAAAAAGTGAAGGAGGTAATTTATGAAGTCCTCTGCATGGAGGGTAATGATTCTGATGAATAGCAATATCTGAATTTGAACCTTTCCACTCTGAGGAAGAGACAAACCATTATAAGCATCACTGCAAAGTACAGCAGTGAGACCATTTGTCAGTGTGAAGTTGTGGAATGCTGAATCTGTTTCCAGAAAACCTTCCCATTACATGGAGTCCTGGTATATTAACGAACAACCTACATCACGATTTACATCCTCAGAGAAGTGAGAATAATTAAAGCTTCAGAAGGTAACTAGGGAAAGTATCAGTTTGCCTTGCTGATATGCAGTCATAAAACTGAAGCTTTTTGGACTTTTGTTTTAAAACTTTTATTGCTTACTGTTGGAACTTTATACAAATTCATGTTGGAAAAAATATAGCTGATGTATTTAGGCAAATAAGGAAGAAAATCTTATAAGCCACCTCCCTCCCAGGGCTCAAACATTTAGTTCAGTTGCAAAGATGTAGAATATTCAATTATGATGTATAAGTGCAAAGGCCAATAAGATGGTAATTATTAAGTTTTTTAAAGATATTCTTAACCCAAGGTACCCTTCAATAAAATGTCATGCTTCTCTAACCATTTCTCTATTGTCATCTCAAGCTTTTTTGTAGAGTGAACTTAAGGTTAATGTCAGTAAATTATAACAATGTGATACCAAATATGAGATATTTACTTTTGCCTATAGAAATATTACTCCTTTTAAACACCTGGTCATCAGAGCACTTTCTTTGAATTTATTATTTGATTTCAATAAATCATATTTCATTGGAACTATTTTATGATGGAAATAGCAGTGAGACTTTAAAAGGGCTCAGGAGGAATGTTAAATCATATTCTTTAGGACAAACTACAGCTGCTCTTGCACAACAACTACAGAGTTGAGGAGTCACAACAAAAAAAAATACGGCTTACAAAGCCTGAAATATTTACCAACTTGTTCTGTACAGGACACAGTTGGCTGATTGCCGGTATACTTTATATGTTCCTATTTGAAGAAGAGAGTCAAGACTAAAATACGTAAGGAGAAGATAAGGAAGTAAAGCCTGAATATTTATTTTGTTGCATTATAGGAAATGATTGACAACTTGAGGGATAACTATTAGGCATCCAGCACTACATATTTCTCCCTTCAATAGGTCTCAGTATTAGACTCAACTTTAAAATCCCGAGACTTCTATAGGAATGTTGTACAAGGTGGGTGAGGACACATGCAGTTTTTGTTAAAAAGAAACAGCTTTGGCTCACAGTAGGGACCTATTCCTGACGTAGTTTCTGTAGCTAATGTAAAATTTTGTTCAAGTTTCCTACTGCTGCATGTTTGTCTTAAATACTGTTGGTTAATTTATTCTTTTGTTGGAGAGGATCCCAATGAGTCACTGAAAATAAATGATACTAAATTAGGTCTTTACTGATAGATAGAAAACATAACACCTTGATCTATAAAATATTTGTAGTTTGGCTGAATTAGTTCATGGTTGGTAGAAATGTATTTCTAATAAGTAATCATATGTTTTGGAAAACCGTTAAAGTAACAAGAAACAATTAGAGTCTTTAAAGAAACACACCAATAAATTAATGTTTTCATTGTTTCTATCATGAGATTAAAATAAAATATGATATCAAGGTATATTTTTCAAATGCATTTCTGAAATGATTTGAAATAATCAAACATCTTGTTTTAAATAAATGCTTTTAGGTTAAAAGTTTGTCATTTGGAGTAAAATAAAATTAGCTATATCCCTCACACCATACACAAGAAGAAACTGAAAATAGAGAACAATGTACGCAATGAAAACATACGTTTGAGAAGAAAACAAGTATGCATTTCTGTATAACTTGAGTGTAGGGAAGTGCTTTCTAAATGGACTCAATGTTTAAGATGCATTAAAATTAAAAATGGATAAATTACATTAGACAACTATAGAAACATTTTCATGGCAAAATGCACTCTAAGTAAAAATCAAAATGCAAATAAAACATTGCAAGAAAATATTTACAAAAGATATAAATAGATGATTTGCCAAAAATGATTTCAGAATTGTTCTTAAATATGTGAAAAGAGGTCCAACTCTACTCATAAGAGAAATAAAAACTAAAACTACACTGAGTCTTGCCACAATATTGGAATAATTTCAGAATTTTAAAATACACTCTTGGCAAAACTGTGGGAAAACAAGCATTCTCATACATTACAGGTGGGGATGAAAAGTGATAAAATCCTGTGGGTGGGAATCCAGCTGTGTCTCAGAAAACTGGTGGGCATTTATCTTTTACCCCAGCAATTCCAGTTCTAGGAATACATCCTGAAGATAAATGTCCAATAGTACAAAACCCAGAAATACAGAGTTATTAATGGTAACATTGTTTGTAGTTCTAAAATATTGGACATTTCTAAAATATCCAAATGTAGGAGATTGGTTGCATAAATTATGGTAAATGCATATAATGGTGTTTTGTGCATCTGCAAAAAAAGATTAAGGGAGATATTGGAGAACTGATATGGAGTTATTTTCCAAGAGATAATCTTAAGTAAAAAAGCAAAGTGCAAAAGAGAATATACATTAGCTTTCACATAAAAAGGAAGTAAAAATGTACACAATAATCTGCTTACTTGAATAAGAAGAAGCATGAATGTTGAGCTTGTATAGTGAGTGACGTATGGAGCAGGAGGAATAAGGGAGGGGTAGCACTTCCAGTATTTTCCTGTGTAGTTACATGGAGGCTAATGTTCTATATGTTCAAGAAATAATATTTTAAGAAGGAAAGTAAGTGAAAACCTAAAACTGAATCCAGCTATAAAAAAACAAACACAATTATATTCATATGAAAAACATAAACAACCTGAAGAAAAAAATGGAAAGAAAGAAAAGCCTAATCCAAGGAACTTGTAACTTTGGATTTTACTCTATGTCCTTTGTTCCCATGAACACATAAGATAAATAAATCGTTTTAGATGATTTGCTTATTTCAGTGGTATTGACAAAACAATTCTGAAATCCTGAGACTATTTTATGTGTTTTGGAATAAGGGAGATGAGAATAGAGAATGGAGAAGCAAGGAAAGACCTCCTGAGATAGATTGGAACTAAAGTTATCACTGAGAACTCACTTCTGATTATATATATATAATACCCACAAACGTGTGTGTGTTTCATTATGTATAGACAACATACATAAGTATATGCATGTGTATATATACGTATGCACTTCTAGGCTGCTTCAGTGAACAGATATCTAAACTCTGACACCAAGTAGCAATGAACATATTTAGTGCCTTGATCTTATTTAAGTACTGTCCCCAGTGAAAGGACCTAGGAACCTCTCTAAGGAATGGCTCATTATAAGACTGGTGCAGCAAAAGCTCCAAATAAGCCCAGAAAATATTTTTAATGCTGAAAGAACAAAGAAGTGTTAACAAAATGATGAGAGTGCTGAAAAGTACACAGGAGACATCTTGAAGGAGCTCCCATTGGTCAAATCTGAAATAAATTAATCCTCAGATAATTAAGGAGAGTAATGAATAATGAATTGCTAAACAATAGAATTAATGAATGCCAAAAATAAAGAGATTAGGAACAGATGGACAGATAAATTAACAAATACATGTGTGTGAAAAAAGAAAGGTCTTTTCCTGAAACAGAATATCAGTTGATAAATGTTGAGAGGTTATTAGAGTTGGAAAAAAGCATCAGTTTCCAAACGTCATAATAAAGATTGGTCAGGGTCAAGGATCATGCACAGATGCTAAATCTACAGAGACATTTTGATGAGAAACTTTATATTAAAGTGTGTTACAACAGATTACTAATACGTTTGTAAAAGAAAAAAATTATGGCTCTTGACTGGAGAAGCTGGAGGATACCCTGACCAGGTGATCACTAGTGAGAGCAGGCAGGCTTAGTTTGCTTCAGGATGGGGCACCCTCAAGAAGCACACAGCCTCTCTTTCAGGAGTCTGCCTGAGATTTGTACCCTGTATTTAATCATGAGGAAACAAACTCCAAGAAACAAAACAAAAGGAGCAAAGCACGGACTTCTTTGAAAAGTGTCAATATCATGAAAGAAAAAGAAAGACTGAAAAAATATTCTAGATTAAAGGAGATTTAAGGGAATAAATGCAATGCTTAAATCTGGAGTGGATCCTGTATATTATAAAGGGCAATATTAAGACTATTCATAAAATGTGAATATGGATAATAGATTAAGTAAAATATTTTAATGTTAAACTTCTTGAAGTTCATAACTAAACTGTGATTATGTAAGACAATGCTTTTGTTTGGAAATGCATATTAAGAATTTAGTATATAGGAATGAAAAAGTGTTATATGGAATTTACTCTATTGGTTCAGGAAAAATAGTTCAGGAAAAATGTGTACATTTATACACACATACATGTAGATGCATACAGAGAGAGATGTAAAGCAAGTGGTGCAAAATATTAACAATGGATGAATTTGGGTAAAATTATATGGATTTATTTTCTTATTTTTACAAATTTTCTGAAACCTGAAATGATCTTCAACTAAAATCGTTAAAAAATTAGGGCTAAAGCCTCTAGTTCTGAAGTCAAAATAAGGAGACAACTCAACTGTAAAACATTTTGAACACTCAGAAAAAAATGGTTTGCTCATCACTTATGTACTAAGCATTTTAAAAGATGTCAAAATTATGGAATATTATATGTTTAGCTTAAATAGGGAGCCATGCATGCTGAGAGCCTCTGTTTAAAGATATAACTAATTTTAGAAGAACAGCATTTTATACTGTTGAAGTGTAAGTTTATTATTTTTTAAAAGATTTATTACTATTTTTATTATTGACACTATTGCAGACAGCCCCCATTATTCTCCCCTTTGCTCCCCTCCACCCAGCCCCAATTCCCTACCCCCTTGCCTTCACTACATTGTTGCCTGTGTTCATGGCTATGCATATATGCATATAGGCTCCTTGGCTAATTTCTTCCCTCCAGTCCTGCCACCCCCTTCCCTTTAAGACTATTAGTCTGTTCTGTGTATCCATGCCTCTGGTTTTATTTTGTTCATCACTGTATTTGGTTCATTAGTTTCCACACATGTCTGAGATCATATGTTACTTGTCTTCCTCTGACTAGCTTATTTTGGTTACCATAAGCTGAGCTATTCTTCATGCTGTCATGAAGGGTAAGAGTTCCTTTTTTCCTGCAGCCAGGTAGTATTTCATTGTACAAATGTACCACAGCTTTTTTATGCACTCAGCTACTTGGGCTGTTTCCAGACCTTGGCTATGGTAAATTACACTGCTGTGAACATAGAGGTGAATATTTTCTTTTTGATTTCTTTTCTTTTTTTAAATATTAAGAATAATTTTATGTATATCTTTACATCATTTTTGAGAAATAACTGAGGTGTAAAATTCTATACACATTTAATATATACAATTCAATGAATTTGGAACACAGGTATACACTTATATAAAGTCATCACCACTATCAAGACCATAAACATGTCCATCATGTCCTAGATTTTCTGGTTCTCTATTTTGATCCATGATATACATGTCTGATTTTATTCTGGTACCATAGTTTTTATTACTACAGCTCTATATTTTGAAATCAGGAAGTATGATGTCTCCAGCTTTGTTCTCTTTCCTCCAGTTTGCTTTGGGTATTTGTGGCCTGTTGTCTTTCCATGTAAAATTTAAGATTTTTTTGTTCAATTTCTGTGAAAAATGCAGTGAAATTTTGATAGGTATTGTATTAAATCTGCAGTATCTTTGGGGTATGGGCATTTTAACAGTAATAATTTTTCAAGTCCATGAGCATGAAATACTTTTCTGTTTATTTTCTTCTTCTTCAATTTCTTTCATTAATGTTTTTTTTTTCAGTGTGAGATCTTTTACATCTTTGACTAAATTTACTGCTAGGTATTTTATTATTTTTGATGCTATAACAAGTGGTATCATCTTCTTAGTTTCTTTTACATAATGTTCAGTGTTCATAGTTAGTGTATAAAAACACAACTTATATTTTGTACATTGATTTAGTATGCTGAAAATTTACTGAACTCATTTACTAGTTCTAATAGATATTTAGTGAATATTCGTTTTTTTAAATATATAATATCATGTAATTTGCTAACAGGCAATTTCACTTCTTTCTTTCTAATTTGGATGACTTTTATTTCTTTTTCTTACTTAATTGCTTTGGCTAGGACTTGTAATACTATTTTGAATAAAGGTGGTGAGAATGGGTATTCTTGTCTTATTACTGATTTTGAAGGAAATGCTTTTAGCTTTTCACTGAGTGCATTGTTGGCTGTGGTCTTGATATATGGCCTTTATTATGATGAGATACATTCATTTTCTGCCTGATTGATTGAGAGATTTTATCATGAAGAATGTTGATTTTTTTAAATGCTTTTTTCCACATCGATTGTGGTGAGTATGTGCTTTGTATCCTTCATTCTGTTATTATGGTGAATCACATCATAATGCTGAACCCTTCCCAGGATAAATCCTACTTGATCATGGTGTATGATTCTTTTAATGTGCTGTTGAATTCCATTTGCTAACATTTAGTTGAGGATGTTTGCATTTACATCCATGGATATTGCCCTGTAGTTTTCTTTTCTTATAGTTTTGTTGCCCACTTTGGCATCAGGGTAAATCTGGCTTTGTAAAAACTAGTATGGAAGTTATTCATTCTATCTTCAGTTTTTTGAAGTAGTTTGAGTTGGAATTGGTGTTATTTTTTTTTAAATGCTTGGTGGAATTCAGTTGTGAAACTACCTGGTCCTGGGGTTTTCTTCATTGGAGAGTTTGAATACTGATTCAATCTCTTTACTTATTCCCCTGTTCAGACTTTACTTCTATCTTTCTGTCTTTTATAATTCAGTCATGGTAGGCTGTATGTTATCTAATCTGTTGGCACACCATTTTGTATGGCAGTATCTTATGGTTCTTTGTAGTTTTATGATATATCAATTATAATGTCTCCTCTTTCATTTATAATTTAATTTGAGTCTCCCATCTTTTCTCTTAGTCTAGCTGTTTTTCCATTTTTGTTTATCTTTTCAGAAAAACAACTCTTGGTTCATATTTTCTTCAAAAATCTATCTGGGAAATTTGAAATAATATGTTTGAAATACATTTAATACCCTATTTTTTCTATGAATACCTAAAAAGGTGAAGGCTCACAGAATTTTATTTTATTGATTATTTTTCCTTTCTCTACATTATTATTCTTTAGCATTTTCATATATTAGTATTATCCACACCTAATATTAGATTACTATCAATCAATTAATCCTACTTTCACAAGACCTTTTCATCTATTCATTCCTTCCCAAACTTCTTACCTTAGTTCAGAAGGTCATTAATCCTGAAGCATTATAATAGGCTCCTATTTCTTCCCCCAAGTCTTGTTCCTTACTCACTACCAGTCTTCCCCATTGGACATTCAGTTATAGAACACTATTGGGTTAATCTTCCATTGTTACAGTTGCCATTCAAAGATTCCTCATCTACTAACTCCCTGCATCAATTTTCACTTTAAAGTAGCCTGCCCATTACTCATTACACATGTCTGTTTTCTCACTTGCTGCTTCATTCCCAATTATTAATTTTTAACATTCTATTTTTATTTCAAGAATTATCTCAGTTCTTAGTGGTCATCTTTCATTCTCTAATGTTACATATTTCTTGCACTCAAGGCATTTTTATTATTTTTAATAAATTTTCTTTTAGTTTAGTTCTCAGAATAGCTTGAAATTGTGTTTAGTGAACATACTTGAACCTCTTTGCATTGATGGAATGAAGTCAGAGTTCATTACGTAGTAGATGTTTCATGAATATACATTCATGGTAGAATTATATTTATATCTATGCTGAATTATAGTTTAAAGAAAAGATTACTTAAATAATCCTCCAAACAAAAATCAAATGGTAAGCATTTCTTAGTAATTTGTTACTAAATTCCTAAGCAATGACACAGTGTATTCATAAGTGTTAAAATTGATTTTACTCATTCAAAATTGCTTTGGTTATTTCCTTCCTTCTATTTGCTCTGGGCTGTCTTTCTTGTTGTTCCTCGAGTTCTTGCAGGCGTCAGTCAGGTTAGGTTGTTTGTTTGAAATGTTTCTGTCTTCTTTAGGTAAGCCTGTATTGCTATGAACTTCCCTCTCAGGACTACCTACACTGTGTCCCATAAGTTTTGGGTTGTTGTGAGTTCATTTTCATTTGTTTCCAGAAGCTTTTTGATTTCTTCCCTAATTTCAGTCTTGACCCATTCATTGTTTAATAGCATACCATTCAGTCTCCATGCTTTTGGGTGTTTTGGTATTTTTCCTGTGGGGTTGGTTTCCAATTTCAGTTCCCTGTGATCAGAGAAAATGCTTGGTATGATTTCTATTTTCCTGATGTAGTCAAAACAGCCTGGTACTGGCATAAAAACAGGCATATAGACCAATGGAATAGAACAGAGAGCCCAGAAATAAAAGCAACTCTCTACAGTCAATTAATATTCAACAAAGGGGGCAATGACATAAAATGGAGTAAAGATAGCCTTTTCAACAAATAGTGTTGGGAGAACTGGACAGCTATATACAAAAAATGAAACTCAAGCACCAACTTACACCATACACCAAAATTAATTCAAGGTGGAAAAAAAAGACTTAAATATAAGCCATTAAACCATTAAAGCCCTAGAGGAGAACATTGGCAGGAAAATCTCAGATATCCCACACAGCAATATTTTTACTGATACGTCCCCTAGAACAAGGGATATAAAGGAAAGAATAAACAAATGGGATCCCATCAAAATTAAAAGTTTCTGCATGGCTAAGGAAAACAGTATTAAGATAAAAAGAGAAGCAACAGCTTGGGAAAACATATTTGCCAATGATACCTCAGACAAAGGTTTAATCTCAAAAATATACAAAGAACTCACTCAACTCCACTCAAAGAAGACAAGCAACCCAATTAAAAAATGGGCAAAGGACTTGAACAGACATTTCTCCAAGGAGGACATACAGAGGATCCAGAGACACATGAAAAGATGCTCAATATTGCTAGCTATCAGAGAGATGCAAATTAAAACCACAATGAGATACCACTTTACACCAGTCAGAATGGCTATCAAAAACAAAGAAACAAACAACAAGTGCTGGAGAGGTTGTGGGGAAAAGGGGACCCTAGTTCACTGTTGGTAGGATTGCAGACTGGTACATCCACTATGGAAAACAGTATGAAATTTTCTAAGAAAACTAAAAATCAATGTGCCTTTTGACCCAGCAATTCCACTATTAGGAGTATATCCTAAGAACCCTGAAACACCAATCTAAAAGAACCTATGCACCCTGATGTTCATAGCAGCACAATTTACAATAGCCAAGAGTTGGAAGCAACTTAGATGCCCATCGGTCAATGACTGGATCAAAAAGCTATGGTACATTAACACAATGGAATTCTATGCTGCAGAAAGGAAGAAGGAGCTCCTGCCATTTGCAACATCATGGATGAAACTGGAAAGCATTATGCTGAGTGAAATAAGCTAGGCGGTGAAAGACAAATACCATATGATATCACCGTTAACAGGAATATAAACAACAAAACAAGTAAGCAAAATATGACCAATGACACTCAAATATGGAACAGGCTGACATGGTCAAGAGGGGAGAGGGGAGAGAATCATAGGGGAAAAGGGGGTGGACTCACATGAACAAGTATAAAGGACACATGGACAATAACTAAAGTGGGGGGCGGAAATGGGAGGGAGGTGGGGAGCACTGGTGGGGCAGGTCTGGGAATATAAGACAGAAAACTGTACTTGGACAAGAATTAAATAAAAACACAAATTATAAAAAAGAAAATTTATCTGAGAAAAGTGATAATACACACACAAAAAAATTGCTTTGGTATATAGTTTGCTAAAATGTATACAATTTTTAAGAAATGATGCCTCTTCTACAATGCCTAAAAAGAAACATCTCTTAAGAAATTATATTTTCCCTGGTTGGTTAAAGCCCATTACATTGGTTGAATCATTGTCCCTTAAACTGAAAGGTTGTGGGTTAAATTTGTGGTCAGGGTACTTGCCTAGGTTGTGGGTTTGGTCCCAGTTGGGACACATACAAGAGGCAGTCGATCAACATTTCTTGCTCACATCAATGTTTCTCTCCCTCCCTTCCTGTCTCTCTGAAATCAGTAAGCGTATTCTCAGGTGAGGATAAGAAAAAAAAGAAATTGTCTTTTAAGAAAGTCTCCTCTATGTTTGTTTGCCTATACCCACAACTTTAAAAGTGAATAAACGTGGGTATGTGCCACCAAAATGCTTCCATAAATAATGCAAAAGCCACTTTATCAGAGTGTGCAGACATTAAGATGGCTTTTGAAACAAAGTAATAGTCCCTCCATAAATTTTTGTGTTCTTCCAAAAGCTGTTCAAACATAGTACTAAATATTTTCATCTCACAGTGATAATGACAATCTGTATCTCATAGTGATAATGCCAATCTGTCTGTCTAAAATTTACTTTACCAAACACCTATACAACAGTTACCAGATGATTTGCAGGGGACTTGAGATGAAGATGGATTAAAGAGGGAAGACAGTAGAGTTTTTCCTTTAAGCAATGATAAACATTACCGATATAGGTACAGATATTTATATGATGCACCGTTCTTCTAGATGTGCAGCAAATGACGAAAAGAGCAAGAGCGTGATCCAAGTGGGTAGAATTTGCAGCACGCTATTCTGTACCATTGATGAAGAGATGACTTAGTTTAAGGACGTTATTTTAAAGCTGGGCACTTACCTCTAAATAAGTGTTAAATTGCTGTATGGTTATTCTATGATGAGCAATTATGGTGCTTTAATTTACATCCTTAGTTCCTTTGTAGTTAATCAAAAGTAACATGGCCTTTGAATTAAGGAAAAACATCTTTAACACGTGTTTATTTACCAAATACACAAGTGAATTAATTATCCACAGAATAAAATAATTGTATTCACTTATATTAACTTTACTTTTTAGAAAACCTCTAACTAGTAGAAGTAGTTTTCTGTTAGAAGAGATATAGCGATCAGATTCATATTTAATAATGCACCATTTATATAATTTTTATAATTTTTAAAATTTATATAATTTTTAGAGTTTATTTTTAGATAGGGGGCAAGAGAGGCAGAAAGAGAAGGAGGGAAACATTCTTGTGTGATTCCCTCTTGTGCAACCCCTACTGGGGACCTGGCCCACAACACAGACATATGCCCTGACCAGGAATCAAACCAGCGACCCTTTGGTTCACAGGCTGGTGCTCAATCTACTGAGCCACACCAGCCAGGGCTGTACTGTTTATATTTTAAAAGCATTTATCTTCTCTGATGTAGTACAGGTAGATTGGCTGTTTTCTGAACCTTTTGCAACTCCATTAAGTTCTTCTCTCCCTGATCATTATAACTTTTATAGACATTTCACATCAAATATCAGTTACACATTTTTTAGTATAGGATACATAAACTCATATTAACATACATCTGTAGGTCTCAAAAATGAATGTGGAGAAAATACACGATAACTGTTTCTCTGAATCAGCATACTGAAAACCTGTGAAGAATTTTTTAGAGATTCCTTATTTTAAATAATTGTTCCTTGCATAATAGTTCACCAGTTACCATATTTTTGGACTATAAGATGCACCCCCTATTTGGGAGGAATAATGGTTATTAATGCTGTTGTTTAATTTTGTTTACATTTACATTGGTGAAATATTATGTTATTTATGTTATTAGGTATTTTACCACATTTTTTGCTTCATTTTTTTTTCTGTTTTTCTCCTCTAAAATGCAGGTGCATCTTATGGTCTGAAAATGTGGTATAGTTGTTGTCTCCTTTCTCAAAACTTTAAGGTTTATCTATTTTTTAAATTTAAGTATGTATATATCCACAGAAGCACTAATATTAGGACAAATAAGATACTTTAGAGATTAACTTACTACTGCTAATATTAAAATGTTAATCATTTTAGACCTATTAGGTGTCTTGGACATTATAATGTGAAAACAAAAATACAAGAATTTAATTTATAGGTTAATTGTGATTTAAAGGTGGACCTGAAAATAGATGCTAACTTACCTACATTTTTTTTGCTCATAAACAATATATTAGTGTATTCACTTTTAAGTACATCACTGAAAATATTACTAAGAATTAATTACTTATATAACATTTATTAGTCAATTAAATAAATGTGAAAGATGCTTAATAATTTTATTTTGGCAAATAAACTTAGGATCATTCTATGAATTAAAATTTTGGAGAATAAAGCACTAATTGCAGTTTATGACATCTGCTCAAAGTATGTTTTTCTCAATTAAAATTGTAGAAATATATTTTGGTATCATCCTGTGTATTTCGTAAATTCCATCTCCAGTTTTCTTCGCTAATTGTCTGAAATTCATTTAAAATTTCTGAAAGCACTGTCTCATATGGGAGTTGAAAATAAATGAGTTCTTGCCCATCTTCAACTCTCATCTTTAGCTGTGAAAGTGTGTCTCACAGTCCTTCATTGGGTTTATTCAGGTAATTCACTCAGCTCTTTTCAAAGCAGAAATAATTTACATACATTTACTATACACTTTTTTGTAAACTGTGTTGGTGGGTCAAATGCTTTTGATGGATCTGCTACCTAACTGATCTTGTATGTGACTGATGGTCACCGTAGTGCTCTAAGTCCCACACAGTCAGGAGCCAGATTCCCCTGGCACACTCCACCAGGCATGGTGTTGGTTCAGAGCATTCTCTTTTAGGCATATTGGTGACAACATAGGTCAAGTGGTTGCCTATATAGATATGGTTGTGCTTAATGCTAGTGTATGTATATGTTATACATAACTTCACAGATATTATATTAAATCAGTGTGCACACATTGATGAGAATTATTTCATTGGATCCTTTCAGTGCTTATATTTCTGTAACAGTCATGTTTCAAGTAATTATATAATCTCTTTGACTTTTTCACTTAAAGTCATATTAGTCCAATTTCATCATTACTCAATCATTATATGTGAAGCAAGCACATTTTTGCTAGCAGTTAAAAATGGGGAATATTAGAAATGATGTGCTTATATTTAGTCATTTGTGTGGGGGATAGAAAATGGCAATAATCTGATGTGTTCTGTTTTATTCCATAGATCAAAATGGTAGAAATAGGAGTTTGCCACAATTTTGTGGTATGTTAAGAGGCAGAAATAGAATAGACCAGTGGTTCTTTTATATTTATTTTTTATGCTCAGCTAAGGACATGCTTATTGATTTTAGAGAGAGGGCAATGGAGGGAGTGAGAGAGAGGGAGACAAACATTGATTCCTTGCCTCCCAACCAGGGACCGACCAATCTGCAGCTTTTCAGTTTAAAGCGTGATGCTCCAACCAGCTGAGTCACAGCAGCCAAGCAGGGAAAGGTTCTTAAATTCAGTCACTTGGAGGTCTCGTTTAAAGCAATAAAGAGATTGCTAAGCCTCACGCCTGGAGTATTTGATTCAGCCAGTCTGAATTCATCCAAAATATTTTTTGGGTGCCACGGAGGTTGGTGGTTTGCAACCATACTTTGCAAATCAATAAAGTGAAAATTTTGCATTTTTTAAAATTAAAATGAGCACATAATTATTCCTGCCTAGCAAATTTGGTCATGGATAGGTCTGACAGCCTTGACTTTTTGAATTAAAATAAATTAATATTGTACTTAGTTATATTATCAGCATTCTGTATATACATTAAATATGTGATGGGAACCTGTCCATTTAACTGGATCATTTAAAAATCTTGAATCTTGAGTTTAAAATAATTTATCAAAGTTAGGGAGATTACCCCATGTAGTTGGATTCTTTCATAAATAAAATGAGTATTTTCTGCATCATGCATAAAAATCAAAGAATGTCAGTAAAAATTGAAACCTATGTTGAGTGCCTCTTGCAGAACTAAAACAGGTAGTTTTAAAGTGGATTGCCCATTGTGAAATATTTAGAAAAAATATATTTTTACTTTCACTATGTTACATTTACAATGAAATACACTTCTAAGAACCAAGATTCAGAAAACTCTCATCTCAAAGTAACATGAAAATATATGGATAGTCATCATCAATCTTAAGACGTATTAGAGACAGTGGATTTGTGTTGGTAAAATTTGGAGTGAGTGTGCTCTTGCAAAAACCTGAGTGTTATTCAGCGTAATTGGGTTATAGCTCATGCTGATTGTGTTTTTCTCCTGCTGTATCTAATTTCTTTTCCCCCCAGTATTTTATTGTTTGGTTTTGGTTTTGATGGTGTATGGAAATTAAAGAACTCTAATTTTTAAGAGCCCTAAAGGGAAGTATGCTTTGTGCTAGTCATTCCTGTGAACACCTGTGCACTGTTGAATTTAATTGGGTTACAGCTGGTGCTGAGAGAGTCAACTAAATGACAGTTTGCAAACTGACTAGAAACTTGACATTGCATGTCATTGTTTTTTCCTTTTTTTTCATTGATTTTTCTTTGAATACATTTGCAAGCTGCTTGGATCTGAAAGACTTTGAAGGCCAACTGAATGGGTTTCTTATATTCCTTAATAGTATATTAGTTGATAATTCATGGTGATGACCTCAGAAAAAGCATACCTCTGTTCTAAGTCCCTCAGAATGAGGTGACCTTAACCTTCTAAATCATTTGGCCTACTTGTTTGCACTAATTCAGAACACTTAATATCAGTTATATTTTGAGAGGTTAGTTTCAAAGTGATATGCAGGTTTTCAGAAGAAAAAAACAAAGCATTGAAATTGAAAGTTCAGTAAATCATTAACTATTATAAATGGTGCCAGCAAACTAAATAATGGTAAAATGTATTGAGAAATAATTATTTTTAGATATCTCAATACCACAATTAGACTAAGTGTCTAAATATAGTTAATAACAATAATCTACTTCAGATAATTGTTAAAGGTCAGTTTAGCATTTTCTTTAGATTTAATCTTAAATATGTTATCTTAAAATCTTATGTAATATAGTTCTATATATTTTTATTGACCCCAAATCCTACATAGTTAGCTATAAATTACTTCAGCAGTTAAATGGTTGGTATGTAAAGATCATTTGGGAATTAAAGGTAGTGGTAATAGACTGGTACTTCAGAGCACCAAACATTGAAACCATTAATTAACCACATTAGTAGAAAACCATTTATTTCGAACAAGTTTACAAATTTTGTGAGATTAAATTTGTTTTAAATCTATTGTGTATGACAAGAAAAAGATAAAAAGCACCCGCTAAAAGTAATGAAGTATAGAAGATCTGGTGAAGTAGTCAATCAGTAAAGTCATTTCTAAGACATCAAAAAGCAACTAGACTTCCTGCCGTTATTGTGTTGGCCAAAAGTCCATTCAGTTTTTTGCACAAAAGAAAAGACACATTCTTCATTTTCATCAATAACTATTGATTTGGATATTTTGAATATGGCAGCTATCTCCTACATGATATACATTGATTGTTCTCATTAATGTCTTGATTTAATCACTATCAACTTCAGCTGGTCTACCTGACTGCAGACCATTGTCCAGCAAGAAATCTACAGCAGGAAATTTCACAAACCACTTTTTAAAAATTTTTATTTTTATTTAATTCTTGCCCAAGTACATTTTTCTGTCTTATATTCCCAGACCTGCCCACCCCCGGCCCCGTGCTCCCCACCTCCCTCCCATTTCCACCCCCACCTTAGTTATTGTCCATGTGTCCTTTATATTTGTTCATGTGAGTTCATCCCCTTTTCCCTTTGATTCTCTCCCCTCCCGCTCTTGACCCTGTCAGCCTGTTCCGTATTTGAGTGTCATTGGTCATATTTTGCTTGCTTGTTTGTTTTGTTGTTTAGATTCCTGTTAACGGTGATATCATATGGTATTTGTCTTTCACCGCCTGGCTTATTTCACTCAGCATAATGCTTTCCAGTTTCATCCATGATGTTGCAAAGGGTAGGAGATCCTTCTTCCTTTCTGCAGCATAGAATTCCATTGTGTTAATGTACCATAGCTTTTTGATCCAGTCATTGACCGATGGGCATCTAGGTTGCTTCCAACTCTTGGCTATTGTAAATTGTGCTGCTATGAACATCAGGGTGCATAGGTTCTTTTAGATTGGTGTTTCAGGGTTCTTAGGATATACTCCTAATAGTGGAATTGCTGGGTCAAAAGGCACATTGATTTTTAGTTTTCTTAGAAAGTTCCATACTGTTTTCCATAGTGGATGTACCAATCTGCAATCCCACCAACAGTGAACTAGGGTCCCCTTTTCCCCACAACCTCTCCAGCACTTGTTGTTTGTTACTTTGTTTTTGATAGCCATTCTGACTGCTGTAAAGTGGTATCTCATTGTGGTTTTAATTTGCATATCTCTGATATCTAGCGATATCGAGCATCTTTTCATGTGTCTCTGGATCCTCTGCATGTCCTCCTTGGAGAAATGTCTGTTAAGTTCTTTGCCCATTTTTTAATTGGGTTGCTCATCTTCTTTGAGTGGAGTTGAGTGAGTTCTTTGATTATTTTGGAGATTAAACCTTTGTCTGAGGTATCATTGGCAAATATGTTTTCCCAAGCTGTTGCTTCTCTTTTTATCTTGATACTGTTTTCCTTAGCCATGTAGAAGCTTTTAATTTTGATGGGATCCCATTTGTTTATTCTTTCCTTTATATCCCTTATTCTAGGGGACATATCAGTAAAAATATTAGTGTGTGGGATATCTGAGATTTTCCTGCCAATGTTCTCCTCTAGGGCTTTAATGGTTTCATGGCTTATATCTAAGTCTTTTATCCACCTTGAATTAATTTTGGTGTATGGTGTAAGTTGGTGCTCGAGTTTCATTTTTTTGCATGTAGCTGTCAAGTTCTCCCAACACCATTTGTTAAAGAGCCTATCTTTACTCCATTTTATGTCATTGCCCCCTTTGTCGAATATTAATTGACTGTAGAGAGTTGGTTTTATTTCTGGATTATCTGTTCTGTTCCATTGGTCTATGTGCCTGTTTTTATGACAGTACCAGGCTGTTTTGATTACAGTGGTCTTGTGATACAGTTTGATATCAGATATTGTAATCCCTCCTACTTTGTTCTTCTTTCTCAAAATTGCAGCTGCTATTCGGGGTTGTTTATGGTCCCATATATATTTTTGAAGTGTTCGTTCTATGTTTGTGAAATATGCCATTGGTACTTTAATAGGTATTGCATTGAATCTGTAAATTGCTTTGGGTAGTATGGACATTTTGATGATGTTAATTCTTCCAATCCATGAACACGGTATATGTTTCCATTTGTTTGTGTCTTCCTTGATTTCTTTCTTCAGTGCTGTGTAGTTTTCTGCATACAGGTCTTTTACCTCCTTGGTTAGGTTTATTCCCAGATATTTTATTTTTGTTTTTGCTATATCAAATGGGATTCTTTTCTTGATTTCTGCTTCTGCTGCTTCATTGTTGATATACAAAAATGCCTTTGATTTCTGGATATTGACTTTGTATCCCACTGTTTTGCCAAATTCATTTATTAGTTCGAGCAGTTTTTTGGTAGAGGCTATAGGATTTTCCATGTACACTATCATGTCATCTGCAAACAATGACAGTTTTGTTTCCTCCTTTCCGATTTGGATGCCTTTTATTTCCTTTTCTTGTCTGATTGCTGTGGCTAGAACTTCCAATACTATATTGAATAGAAGTGGTGAAAGTGGACAACCTTGTCTTGTTCCTGATCTTAGTGGAAAAGCTTTTAGTTTTTGCCCATTGAGTATGATGTTGGCTGTAGGTCTTTCATATATGGCCTTTATTATATTGAGGAATGCTCCCTCTATTCCCACTTTGCTGAGTACCTTTATCATAAATGGGTGTTGTACCTTATCAAAAGCTTTTTCCGCATCTATTGATATGACCATGTGGTTTTTGTCTTTGCTTTTGTTTATGTGGTGTATTACATTTACTGATTTGCGGATATTGAACCATCCTTGCATCCCTGGGATGAATCCCACTTGGTCATGGTGTATGATCTTTTTGATGTATTGTTGGATGCGATTTGCCAATATTTTGTTGAGGATTTTAGCATCTATGTTCATCAGTGATATTGGCCTGAAGTTTTCTTTCTTTGTTGTGTCTCTATCTGGTTTTGGAATTAGGATGATGCTGGCTTCATAAAAAGAGTTTGGGAGTTTCCCATCATTTTGGATTTTTTGGAATAGTCTGTGAAGAATAGGGGTTAGCTCTTCCTTAAATGCTTTGTAGAATTCTCCTGTGAAACCATCTGGTCCGGGGCTTTTGTGTGATGGGAGTTTTTTGATTACTGCTTCAATTTCATTTGCTGTTATTGGTCTGTTCAGGCTTTCTACTTCTTCTTCATTGAGTTTTGGAAGATTATATTTTTCTAGAAATTTGTCCATTTCACCTAGGTTTTCAAATTTCTTGGCATACAGTTCTTCATAGTAATTCCTTACAATCCCTTCTATTTCTGTGGTATCAGTTGTAATCTCTCCTCTTTCATTTCTGATTGTGTTTATTTGTGTCCTCTCTCTTCTTTTCTTAATGAGCCTACTTAAAGGCTTGTCTATTTTGTTTATCTTTTCAAAAAACCAACTCTTGGATTCATTGATCCTTATAATTGTGCTTTTGGTCTCTATGTCATTTAATTCTGCTCTGATCTTGGTTATTTCCTTCCTTGTACTTGCTCTGGGCTGTCTTTGTTGTTGTTCTTCGAGTTCTTGCAGGCGTCGGGTTAGGTTGTTTGTTTGAAATGTTTCTATTTTCTTTAGGTAAGCCTGTATTGCTATGAACTTCCCTCTCAGGACTGCCTTGGCCGTGTCCCATAAGTTTTGGGTTGTTGTGAGTTCATTTTCATTTGTTTCCAGAAACTTTTTGATTTCTTCCCTAATTTCAATCTTGACCCATTCGTTGTTTAATAGCATACCATTCAGTCTCCATGATTTTGGGTGTTTTGGGTTTTTTCCTTTGGGGTTGGTTTCTAATTTCAGTCCCTTGTGGTCAGAGAAAATGCTTGGTATGATTTCAATTTTCTTGAATTTGTTGAGGCTCATTTTGTGTCCTATCATGTGGTCTATCTTTGAAAATGTTCCATGTGCATTTGAAAAGAATGTGTATTTAGCTTCTTTGGGATGAAGCGCTCTATATATATCAGTCAAGTCCATTTCTTCTAGAGTGTCGTTTAATGCTGCTATATCTTTGTTGATATTTTGTTTGGAAGATCTGTCCATTTTTGACAGTGGGGTGTTAAAATCCCCTACTATAATTGTGTTGCTGTCAATATCTTTCTTGAAGTCTTCTAGGATTTTTCTTATATATTTGGGTGCTCCTATGTTGGGTGCATATATATTTATGATGTTAATGTCTTCGTGCTGGATTCTTCCCTTGAGCAATATGAAGTGACCTTCTGGGTCTCTCTTTATGGCCCTTTTTTTGAAGTCTATTTTGTCTGATATTAGAATTGCTACCCCGGCTTTTTTTTCTTGTCCATTTGCTTGGAAAATTTGTTTCCAGCCTTTCACTTTTAGTCTGTGATGGTCTTTTGTCCTGAGGTGGGTCTCCTGTAGGCAGCATATGTGTGGGTCATGCTTTCTTATCCATTCAGCTATTCTATGTCTTTTGATTGGAGCATTTAATCCATTTACATTCAAGGTTATTATTGATAGGGACTTATTCATTGCCATTTTTGTACCACAGTTCCTCTCTGTCTCTCTCTTTTCCTTCCTTTCCTTAAAGCAGCCCTTTTAGTATTTCTTGTAGAGCTGGTTTGGTGGAGGCGTATTCTTTTAGACTTCTTTTGTCTTGGAAGCTCTTTATTTGGCCTTCTATCTTGATTGAGAGCCTTGCTGGATAAAGCAGTCTCGGTTGTAGGCCTCTGTTTCTCATTACTTGGAATATTTCCTGCCATTCTTTTCTTGCTTGGAATGTTTCCGTTGAGAAGTCATTAGCCAACCTTATTGGGACCCCCTTGTATGTTACTTCCTTTTTCTCCCTTGCTGCCTTTAGGATTCTCTCTTTGTCCTGGAGTTTTGCCATTTTAATGATGATGTGTCTTGCAGTAGGCCTCTTTGGGTTCCTCTTGAATGGGACTCTCTGTGATTCCTTGATTTGTGTGACTTTATCTCTCCTCAACTTAGGAAAATTTCCCATTATTACTCTTTCAAGTAGGTTTTCTATCCCTTGTTCTTCTTCTTCTCCTTCTGGTATTCCTGTTATTCGGATATTATTATGTTTCATATTATCTTGCATTTCTCTTAAACTCTCCTCATTTTTTCTGATTCTCTTTTCCATTACTTGGTCTGTCTGGGAGAATCATTCTACCTTGTCTTCGATCTCACTTATGCCGTCTTCCCCCTCATCGATCTTACCCTTCATACCTTCTACTGTGTTCTTCAGTTCACAAATTGTATTCTTCATTTCTTTTCAGCCTTTACTGATGGTTTCTATTTCCTTTTTCATGTTGGTATAGTTTGCAGAGTTCATTGTAGCTCCCCTGTAGTTTCTGGTATCTCGTTGTAAGCTCTTTGAATTTCCTGATAACCAGTGCTTTGAATTCAATATCTGATAGTTGACTTGCCTCTAGTTCATCTAGAGGCATCTAGATCAACATTCTTTCTGAGACTTCCTCCTTTTCTTTCATTTGGGGTTTGTTTCTTTGTCTTCCCATTGTGTATGTTGCTCTTTTTGTTGGCCTCAGCTTCTTAAATGATCTGTTCTGGTTCCCTGGGTTTATGGTGTGAACTTCTGTGGTAGGATGCCTGTGAGATTCAGTGGTGCAGTCTCCTGCAGGTATCTTTGTGTTCTCCGCTTCCACCTACTCCTCTTGTTGGTTTCCAGCTTGTCAACCCTTTTCTTCTGTTCTCACTAGCTGCAGCAGCCTGAGGGGTTATTAGTGTGCCCTTTCTCCTGTCTTGGTGAACTCAACTGGTCTTGCCAGTGCCCTCCCAAGATCCTGAATGGCACCGCTCTCCCATGCCCCACTGAGAGCAGGTTTTTCCCCAGGCTTCCCATCCCTGGCCTGGCGTGAGGGGGTGGGCTTCCAGCCAGGCTTTCCTGGCCTCACAGGCTTGGGCGAGGACCTTTCCCAGTCCTGTGGCTGAACACAAAGTGCAACTCACAATTCTTCCAAGCCGGCAGCCACGGCCTGACTCCCGGTGCTTCTCAGTCTGCGCCAGGCTGGGTAGTGAGGGAGCTGATGGCTGGCTCTCTTCCAGGGGCCTTGCTAGCAGCCTGAGGCTCCCCGAGACTGTTTGCAAGCCAGCTCAGACCCTGTGCCACAGGGAACTCACAAGCGACTCTCAGTTCCCCAAGCTGGCAACCATGGCCTGACTCCACAGGTTATCAGAGCTCTCTGGTTTGCTTCCTAATGCCCTCTCCTCTCTCTGCCAGTACAGGGAAACCGATCTCTCCTGGTGTTTTCCAATCTGTGCCCTGCCAGATAGGGAGGGTTCCAGTAACCAGTTCTTTCCCAGGGTTGTTGTTGCCCTCCCTCAGCTCTCAGAGACCAGGGCTGCCGGCCAGGGCCCTGGTGCGGCCCGCTGGAGGGCCTGCCGCCACCTCCTCACTGCTCCCTCATACCTTGTTGATCTGTGGTCACCTCCTCTCCTCAGCCTCTGGTCATTCAGTGTCTGCTACACTCTCTGGAGTCCTGCCTTCCTATATGCTGGGTCCTAGTTGGGCATCCACTGAGCTCCTCCGCAGATCAGCTCGGTCTTTCTCTGGCACGTGGAGGGAAGCGAAATCCTTTGTCCTACTCTGCCGCCATCTTTCTAATCTCTCCACACATCGCTTTTGACACATTCGATCAGTCACAGCACTTTCTCCATTCACTGCACAAATCTTCTTTTGAGTTTCAGTTGTTTTTCTACCTTTCTTTAAATAATAAAGTGTAATATGCTGAAAATGTTGCTTATTTTCTTCAATCTTCAATATAAAATGGCTACAAAATTCACCAATTGTGATGTTTTTAAAACTGAATGCTGATGTTACAGCTGTCACAATATAATCTAACAAAGTTGTTTTGAATGGAGTTAAAGACAACTAAATGCTGCAAGAGCCATCTTATGAAAAAAAATGAACAAACTTTTTGGCCAGCGCAGTACTTTAAATCTATAACATAAAAAATGAGAAAAAGTTACCCCACATCTTTTTTTTCTTGCAAATTAAATTCTGATGAGTGACCTATATTTTTTCACAAACTATGATAAATTAAGCATGCTATATCTATTAAAAGATGAAATATTATTAAATTCAGTAGAGCTGTTAAAAATAGATAATAAAGGGGAAAATGCAAGTATGGCCCTGATATTTCTCCCCCAGTAGTCTTGAACTGTGATTAAGTCAGTATTTCCCCCTTTTATATAAGGGAAACTTTCAAAACCATATAGCCCATGCATTTCAGTCAAGTTATTCAATGTGGTTTTCTTTGTGCACTTGTCTTATCAGTGGCAGTTCAGGAAGATTGCTTGCTCTCAGAAATTCTCAGTTAGATTTAGCTTCTAACTGTTATATAAACCAACAAAACACTTCCCAGAACCTATATGAACAAGTGTAAAACATTGTGTTGGTGGCCTACTTTGTATTACACCATTACTTTTCCCAGGTTGTAGAGCTGACTACATTAAAAGAATGTAGCCACTATGAGAGGACAAATTCTGGTGACTTTTGCTGGGAAAGACAGAGCTTAGGTTTAACTACTTTCCAAATAGTGCTTAGTGGGGCATGCAGAGCTGCTGTCCCAGCTGGACCCTCTCTCAGAACGGAGGTGGAGGTGTGGACTGAGGTGGGTCCGAGGAGTTCTGAGGAGTAGGGGCAACTGCAGGGTTTGGGGGTCCATAGGATGAATTATATATGATGAGGTGGTCCACCTAATTTGTCCTGGATCTCTGAGATTAGCAAGTTTATTCAGGCCTCTAGGGTAAAACAACCGAAAGTAGAGTTATTCTGGGAGTCACAGGAATCTTCTACTTTTATAATCATGAAAATATGCTGGAGGCTTTAAAGAATGCCAAATAAGTCATGGTAAATGAGGTGAGATAAATTTTCTGCTTGATCGGTTTCCCCTTCAAAGTAATTTGGCTGTATGGGATTCAAGATTTTGTTTCACCTGTTTACTTTTGTAAAACTCAAGTTACTCCAACGTCACAGATCCTAAGATTTCTCAAATGTCATAAACAGCTATGGCATGTAGCTAGTCATTTTGGCACAGAATAAAATAAAAAGAATAAATGTTTGCTTGACTCCTCATCCTGCCATGTGCTTGCCTCTGCTTCTTTATGTTCCTAATATCCATGTATTGGTTTCTAGTGTAATTGAGACAGAGACCTATCACTTGAAATAAATGTGGGTTGTATACAGAACCTGCCGCTTCTTAACACATTGCTTAAGGCATCTAACAGGGTTGTGTGAACTTTATACAGCCATTATTGACCTGTTTTACTCCAGAATAAGTTTTTTATTATTTTATGAAGGTGAATATTATGGCAACAAATATAGTTCATAAACATATTTATAAAATGAAAAAAATATTGTTCTGGCAGAAGGTGATAAATGTATTTTACCTGTGGGTTTAATTCTGAAATTATCTTGGTAGAAAATTTTAAGCCTGATGGCAGCATTTAAAATGTTAAGCTTTAGACTCTAGAAGTTGGGAAGTGATTAGTTATATATTTATGAGATATTCTGTGATAGAAACATTTTAAATGCAAATCATGTTCAGCTGAATTTTTTCTTTTTGGCAATTCATATTAGAATGCACCTTGAATCTTAGTAAGCTGGTCAAATTAGGAAAGCATTTGGTTGGCGATGTACAATTCATCTCTAAACAATAATGATTCAGGCAGTTGTATTGTGTTGTCATAAATTAACTTACCCAAGCATATATAATATGCCCTGAGGACACATACTCATATAAACATTTTAAACTATCATTTACTGATCCTGAGATTTTATTTGAGAAAATAGGCTTCTTCAAGTGCTCCATAGAAAATAAAAATGCCGAAGAGGTTTTCCTTTGACACCTAACCATTAGATTCAATATTTCGTAAATCAAATATTTTACGTCAACTATGAATCAAGAACTGTGGAGAGAGGCTGTGGAGATCAGTGGAAGTCTAATGAGATAGAAGTCATCTTTCAAAATACACAGCAGATTTCTAAATATTTGACAGTCCTGAATGAAGACCAAAAGCCTCATAGACACCTCAAACTCCACCCCCCAAATTTGTGGTTCTTTTCATAATGCATTTTCAGTACATCAGACAAAGCCAGGCACAAAGCCGAAAAGGACCATCCTTGATATTTGCCTCTGCTTTTCTTGTCCTCTTTGTTAGAATCTCTCTACCAGCTCTATTATTTTAAATTTAAAATATTTCTTGAAATTATCTTCTTTACATTCCATTTGCCAGTGACTTATTCTTAGGCCCTTATAAAATTATTTCTTTCTACATGTAACGGATCTAAACTGAGTAATGCTATGTATCAATTCTAACTTAGTTATATGAAGAAAAGTAAGAACTGTTTGTGCAATGTCAGTGTAACCTGGCAGCCAAGGAGAGTAGACTGGAACGTGCATGTGTGAACAATGATGACTTCACTGTACTAGTCAGTGGGGGGTGGTAGATGCTGTTCAGTGAGCATGTGTACTGTGTGGCCATTGCATTCACATTGACTGCAAGTAGAGCAACAAATCTGCGTCAAATTTTGCATTGAGTTTGAACATTCCTCCTCAGAAACGATTTGGATGACTCAGGAGGCTGCAGCTATGGGCAACTATAATTGGCAGCTTTATCATGTTGACATGACCAGTCATAAAGCATGTCTCATACAGTTTTGTTGCTCAGTTATTTTGAATGCAGTGGCCACACAGTACACACACTGACTCAATGCCATCTCCCACCTCTACTGACTAGTACAGTGAACTCATCATTGGTCATGTGTGCACCTTCCAGTCCATTCTCCTTGGCTGCCAGGTCACATCAATGTTGTGCAAACCATTCTCATTATATTAACAATGGCTGGGCTCTTTCAGGACAGACTGTGTGTATTCATACTGAAATAAGAATTCTGCTGTTTTCAGTGATAAGTCATTCTGCTCCTTTTTCTCTTAACTCTTTCTATTCTAAAACTTATCTAAAACTTATTTTCATTATTTTTATTATGAAACATATAGGTAGAACTTATGCAAATGGTTCTAAAAGCTAAATTTTCCTGCTTCTTTCACCCTCATTCTGATCAATATGATTTAATTTGTTGCCTTGAAGAAAATACTGATTTAATCCTCTGCCTTCTTATGTCATGGTAGGACTTCAACTTCTGTTATTCTGTGGTCTACTATGCAAGTGGTATCACTCATTACTCCTGAAATTACTTTTATCCTTTAAAAAACTGAATCTCTTTATAGACTACTTGTCTCTTCTCAGACTAAATAAATTAATCTTTCATCTGTTCCTTAAATTTTTCCCATTCCATAAACCATTTTGCTGATCTCACTAATGTCTACATCTCATATCTCTATCTTTAAAAAGTAATATGAAGTACTGAAGTTAAGTAGTGTTAAGGAATGTTCAGATTCAAAGCATCACACTTTTTTCCATAATTACTTTGAGGGTTCAATCCCCAGTTAGGGCACATACAAGAAACAACCAATGGCTATATCAATAACGGTAACAACAAATCAACCTCTCTCTTTGTCTGCCTCTCCCCACTCCTCCCATCTCTCCCTCCCTTCCTCTCCTTCTCTAAAATCAATACATTACAAAAAAGCTACTGAAATTACATAGTAGTCTTTTAAGCAATTTGTACTTTACATTGCTTTCTCATCCTTTCCTCTTTTCTCTGTCCTATAGACTACCTAATATATTGGTAGATTATAGATTATTTCTTATCCAAACCACATCAGTTTAAATAACTATTTGTCCTCAAAGTAGCAACCCATTTATTTATGTTTCATGTCAACTATGAGCAAATGCTCATACTCATTAATAGTAGCTAAAATATTTATAACTGAGGTACTCTCTGGACCACCACTTGTAGAATCTTTATGTTTCTGTTCTGAGAGCATAAGTGCATGTCATGTGCCTTATAGAATTTCTATAATCTTTATAATATACTCAGATATGTAGAAACATATCAGCTGCTTGTGAAATATGTATATTTATTCCAAAACTCAGCTATGTAGCCAGTTAGGTCTATACTTTCCCGTCCCCCTGTATCAGGCACTGGGCTTCTTGGTCAGCAGGAGGGGAAGAGGCACACAGCTAGACAGTTGACGTTTGTGCCAGTAAAACTGCCATGTCCAGTTGGGTGTGACTGTGTAACAAACGTTGTCAAAAGTCAAGAGCTATCTACAATGGTGCTGTTAGTTCTAATACAATACACAAAAAGAATTGAAGAAGGGGAAAAAGAAGTAGTATTTGGAGAGTGATTATTATAATCCAGACAACAGGCCAGCTATTTTGTTTTATTTCATTTAGTAAACATGCCCATTCATATGGGTATTCATCCCTCTGTTTCTATTTTGTCTCCAAGGATGATGACTTTTACTACTAATAAAATAAACTAGTATTTAATAGACATCTAGTACAGCTTAATAATTTAAATAACAGGTACGTGTTCTAAAGAACAAGTATGTACAAAAATGGATCCACACAACGAATCTATAGGAGATAGATTTAGTTCTTAGCACACATAAAAAGGAGGCAGTGCCAATCAGAGAAGTTCAGTAACTTGTGCAAATCAATGCACTTAGTTGAATCAAGCAGCCGGGTCTTTCTGACTCCAAACCTGCCACTGTTTTCCATCTACTATATTGTTCTCTTATATTATTATTATTTTTTTAATTTGTCCCTTTACTTGCAGTTAGGAACTTTTATTATTAATAGCCATCTTTCAAATTCTGCTAATATTTTGTCTGCTTTTTAAAGTGGCTTAATGTTTATTAATCATCGTTGGGACTAATCTTTTCATAAGTAAGCAGCTCCATAAACTCACTCTAACAAAAATACAGTGAGTAGTAACAGTAGTAGTAGCAGTGCAGTGTATTTTGCAAGGATGTGCCACTTGACGGTTTTGAGTAGCTTACAATATATTCATAATTTTTCTTGTCACATAAATAAATGACTTTGAATATAGTTAGAATGATAGCTTCATTATTGTATATTATTCTATATAAATGAAGTATTCTGCTTGTATCACATTATCATCCATGAGTTAACTCATTTGACCTACATAGATAAAAGTTGAGGCACTACATAGATAAAAGTTGAGAACAACATAAATTCCCCAGTCTTAGATTTTCTTATTCATAGTGCTGTTATTCATAGAATTATTAATGAAAAACTTCATTTATTTGAATATTCTCACAACATAGCACTTTAAAGATGTCTTTTATTTTATACTCACATTTTATACCTAATGTTATAAAGCAGACATTTCTCACTCTAAGTGTTATTTATTGATGCTTAAAAGTTCAATGAATTATTCAGCCCCTTTACCCTTCTTGCTTTGCTGCACACCTATTGAGTTTTTAGAGCAGTTTCATATCAAAAATTTGCTCTTGCTTTGCAGCTCCAATTTCATGCTTGGCCTTTTCTAAGTGACACAAAAGAAAAAGAAATAACCAGAAAGGATAAAATATGTATACAAATTGCTTTACTAACTCATTTATATCATTAAAGCTTCCAAGGGTTTAAAAAATTAAGACATAAAAGCAAGACTTCAGAAACAAGCCACATGCAAATGTAATTGGCAAAAAAAAATTATTAAAATACAGAAGTCTTGTTAACATGCAGTCTGTGGAGAGTGACATGTTTATGGGCATGTTGCACCAAGACTGAAAACCACTCTTGACAAATAAAACCATAAAAGTTCAAGAACTCACGGTTACTTTATATCTTATATTGTCATATACACATGGTGATAAAGACAACAAAACAATGAATGGAAAAGTGGATCAGAAAAAACAGGAAATTCTAATGAAATGGCAGTGTGAGGTAAGAAGTCAAGAACCTTAATATTTCTGCTTCGTATGAAAAGGAAACCATTCATCCTTTACCTACCTCAAATAGTTGAGTATCAAATCTGGAAAAGCTATTTTTATCAATAAGAAATATTATGTTATTTTCATCAAAAATGAAGGGATGTAAATATAAAGGAGATTTAAATATGAAGGGATTTAAATATGAAGGTTATTCATNTGAAATGGCAGTGTGAGGTAAGAAGTCAAGAACCTTAATATTTCTGCTTCGTATGAAAAGGAAACCAAGCCCTGGCCAGTGTAGCTCAGTGGACTGAGCGCGGGCCTGCGAACCAGAGGATCGTGGTTCGATTCCCAGTCAGGGCACATGGCTGGGTTGCAGACCGGTTCCCTGCAGGCCAACTCCCAGCAGGGGACGCACGAAAGGCAACCATACATTGATGTTTCTCTCCCTCACCTTCCCCTCTAAAGATAAATAAATAAATAAAATCTTTTAAAAAAAGATAAATAAATAAAATATTTTTAAAAAAGAAAAGGAAACCATTCATCATTTACCTACCTCAAATAGTTGAGTATCAAATCTGGAAAAGCTATTTTTATCAATAAGAAATATTATGTTATTTTCATCAAAAATGAAGGGATGTAAATATAAAGGAGATTTAAATATGAAGGGATTTAAATATGAAGGTTATTCATACCTTCCAACAAACATATATGTCAAAATTCAATTTGCTGTATTTTCAGCTAAGATTCCATTTGGATTTCAATGAGTAAATATATTCTCTCCCAGTGTATCAGGTTTATTCCTGACAGCACCTCCTTCCTTTTCAAAATGCTGAACCAAGTATAAACATTTAAAGATTTTCCAAGTGTGTGTTTCTATCCATCAACCCATTCAGTTTTCATGAAATGCATAGTTTTTGATGTCCCAGATGGGAAAAAAAAAGGGAAGACACAAAATTTAGTTAAAACATTCTATACCTAACAGGCTTATTCTTTACTAAGCAGACACAGATAATAAAATAAGTACTATCGAAGTTCAATAATTATGGAATATCTTCATGTAGATTTATTTTTTAAATTCTCTCTTGAACATGGCACTGGTATCTTAATGTTTTCAAAGAATCAGTGTTTTTTGTTTGTTTCAGTGTGTGAGCACATCTTATTTTTTTTACTAACTTTTTCCCCCAAAACATGTACTGAATCCACCAGTCTATTACAATAGGAGGGTTTCTGCTTGTGGAGATAGGAAATTCTTATTCTGTAGGGTAACATTACGCAAATACTGTCTAATGTAGCCATTCACAAATTACTACATGCAAATAAGGAATGAGATAGGTTTTTTATTAAGTTCCATGCAGTAGGTCTTTTAAATTATCTCAATGAACAATGCTCACAGTATATTCTTGAGATTGGTATTATCATTATTATTATCATTCTGTACACAAAGAAACTACATATTCTGGTTTGCATTCCCCCAGAAGCTGATCCTGAGATACATTCAATTTAAGTAGTTTATTTGGGAAGTGATCTAAGGAACTACCAGGAGGAGCATCAGGGAACGAAATAGGTAAGGAAAGAACATGGTAAAGAGTTTTTTAAGCCACTTAGTACCAAGGTAATTGGAGTTCAGTCCTGCTGAGGAACTCTGGGTGATGGTTCATAGAGCAGGCTTCAGAGTTCTCCCATCTCAGGGGCCAGCAGTCAGGGGAATTTACGCACTAACTCCTTTTTTCACACTGGTAACAGCTGATAGAGTGACTAGGGCTGCTGATCAGTCTTCCAGCTTACCTACCATGGGCAGACTGTTCTCCAGGCCTGAAAAAAAAGTTTTCCGACCAAAAAATGCAGTAAAAATTCTTTAGCACAGAGGTGAAAGGGGAGGCAACCCACAGCTTCACCTGCATTAAAGTAGATAATGTTAAATAATGTTGTTATTAAATAGTGTTGAGTTGTTAAATAATACTGTCTAAAGCCAGATGACAACAGAACATCCAACCGAGTGTGAAGTAAACAAAAAGTACATTGTTTTTACCCTTCTCATTCTTCTGACAGATTTTGAAAACCTTTTAACCTTATATGGATACATATATTCCAATGTGTTTCTATCTGTGGAAATAGGAAAATGTAATTTAAAAACAGTTCCATGTGATAGTGCAATTCAACCTACTTCTATTACTATAAACTGTATGAGCTCTATTGAATGTTGAATCTCGTAGGGGGAGGTAAAATGTGTATCTAGTGCCAAACCACTTGGCTTTATCAGTCACCTTTTTGTCATTTTCTGACTTCTTTGCATACAAGAAAATATATTTCATCCCATGTGAAATTGCATCCAACTTCTTATAGTATATTTACCTTTTTTGTTGTTATTGGTACATGAACATATTGATAGTCATGTTAATATTTTCTCCCTTTGTCGGTTTGATTCTAGGCCATTCCATAATTATCATGGCCAGTCTCTAGGTACTTTATAATTTATACATGCCTTGTATTTATGAAATCTTGCTTATTTGACATGCAGATAGAAACAAAGTAGAATGTTATGTGTAATAATGATACGACAGTTTGGGTATCTGTCTGGTGTTTTTGAAAATACCGCTTTAAGAATTCTGATTAGACATAATGACTTTCAGGAGTAAACCCACGGGGATTTCCTGTATCTTATCAACGAAAGTAGTAATAATGAGTGCCCATGGATGTTCACAGTTCACATACTCTGTGTCCTTTCCTTGCACCTCCTTTACTGTGGGGAGAACAATTTCTACTCAGGTACATCCTTCTTGTGACAGAGCAGACACCTGAAACTTAACAGATGCTCTTCATCTGGCCCTTCTCTGAACGTGTGTGAAAACACTCAAATACATTGGCTAAGACAAAAATACATATATCTATATCTAATCTATATGTATGTATGTATGTGTGTATTTATTTATCTATCTATATATATCATCTACACCAGTGAATCTCAGGAAACCTTTTTTAACCTCAGTAAAGATTAAACAGTCATCCTAATGAACTCTTCATTAGAAACAATTAAATAGCTCATCTTTGATGCACACATTTATTTGAATGATTTTAATTACCATTTAACATGCCCTCGTGGTGTCCAATTTATTCATATTCGTACCTTTTAACCTTGATTTACATACTTTTTGCTGTTCTATTTACCTCCATTCATTGTAGTTCACTAATGAGATTTAATTTACACTGACATTTCCAATGAGACCTATTTTTATATTTTTCCAGATTCAGATGTTTCTGTAGCTTTCCAAATTTTCTTTTTAAGCCAATAAAGTTCCCTTCCCATCTCCATATGTTCTATTTAAAAAGACTTTTAAAAGTCATTTCAAAACCCTTTATTCCATTACAAATGCAGCATGTTATGCTTTCCATATAAAGGTGTTATGCCTCCAAAGTTTGAAAACAACCTCAAGTGTGGTGTGACCAATGCATATTCAAAATAAAAGGTTTAGTAATTTATTTTAATGCTCATATAAATATAACTAATTTTTATTATGTATTCTCTAGATGCCCCAAAATTACTAAACATATTTACGATAAAATTATTTTCTTTGAATAATTTTCTTAGCCTTACTAGAATTAATAAATTAATATGACTGGGGAAAGGAGAAAATATATTAAATGTCTCATCATTTAATCAGTTGAGGGTTTTTGCATTTTTTTGAACTTGAAATTTGTCAGTATCTTTTATTTCCAAACAGTGACCTGGTTGTAGGAAATCTTAGAATTATTCCTGCTGGATAATTGGATGAAATGTTGAAGGAGGAACATATTTTAAGTTTTACCTCTTTTATTTAATTCAAACTTAAGATTTTTCCACATTTGAAACATTCAATACATTCTATTATTTTCACTGTGCATGTGATAACTTGAAGGGCAATATGAGCTGACACAGAACAGAGAATGAAGTTTACTCACATCATTGTTTGATCTGCCAGGGAAAAAAAATTAAAGCCTTTTTTAGGTTCCCTGTCTTAATACATGTGAATGAACTTCCTAAAAATTATACTGGGCACATGTGCTTTTATGTTTTGGTTGAGCCTTTTGCAAGCTGAAGATTCAAATTCTGTAAAAGAAATTTCTCGGGTAGCAAATACTGAACCATGCCAATGATAATAACTAGCATTTATTTAGAAAACTTACATATTCTCTGACTTATTTCATTGTGATATGAAATAAAGGAAAGAATTAGAGGCAACAAAGGTACAAGGAAGGTATAGTTTCATTGTTGCTTTCATGCAATTTACCTTGGATTTGTCCCATTGACTATGATCAATAAAATATCAATTTATTAATTCTGATCAATTTTCATACAGATTCTTTCTCAATCTTTTGTAGACATACATCTAACAAACATGGTTTAGGACAATGTTTAATCACCAAATAAAATCTATAGCACTTAATTTATTAGGAAAGTAGTGTACATTCAGAAGTTAAGGTTTCAATGATCTTAGTAATAATATGCTAACTAGTATTTGTTTGATGTATGAGATTCTTTGATTCTAAACTCAGTTTTTTACAGTTAGGTAGAATTAATCATCAGTTGTCATTTTGCTAACCATAATAGGATTTTATATAATTCTGTGAATTTTGGTGTAATACAGAGATCTGAAATATTCATCACTGAATATTCTCTTCTGGGTTCCTTTAAATTACTAAGAAATACTCTTTTCGTAATATTTTGATGTGGAAGGACACTCGAGTCATCTAGAGACAAGAATCCAGGTGATGTGGCTGCACTGCATGGTTCCTTAAGACACTTTCACATCCACAATTTTTTGATAAAAATTACTTTCCTCCTCAAGAACCTGCAGTGGCTTTCTGTACCTTCTGTGTAACAATGCCTCTAACCTACTCTTGGAGGACTTTGAGAGCCTTCAGGAATCTGAGCCCACCCTCCAGATACACCTTCCCAAAGCTCTCTAATCATTAAATTGCCATGTGTATTCTTTGCTCTTGATTACTTACTATTTTTATTATTCACTTTCCCATTTTCTGTAACTTCCTTTATGGGCAAAAGTGCATAATTTATATAACTTGTATATGCATTTGTTTTAGTGCCAAGCACATTTTTTTTTATTTTTTTCCTCTCTCTCATAAGGTTGTGAATCTTCTGAGAGTTTGAAAATGAAAGTATTGGCTTATTTTTGTACCCTCCAATGACTAAAACGAGAGCTACTGGCAAAGTAAGAATGTTTGAGCCAGTGTTGTAGCCAGGATTTTGACTTTCACAACCTCTGCCCTATCGCGGGCGTTATTCCTGTAGACAAGTAGCAGAAAGGATTGTGCAGGTGGAACTAGGTTGCTACTCAGTTTACTTTAAAATAAAAAGATAATTGTGCACTGGTGGGGGGCAGGGCTGGAAATATAAGACAGAAAACTGTTCTTGAACAAGAATTAAATTTTAGGGACTTTTGCCAAGATGGAGGCATAGGTGGAAACACTATGCCTTCTCCCACAACCAAGTTTGAATACAACAAAGGTTTGAAGAACAAAGACACAGCCAAAGGACAGAAAATTGAATTATACGGAAGTCTGACAACAACTAACCATTCAAATGGGACAGTAAGAGGGGCGGAGCCAGCAGTGGAGCAGGGTCAGGCAGGAAAGATCCCCAGACCTAGGCGCGCAAGTGGCCCGGACCCAGTCAGGGTGTGGGGCAGACTGACCTCGGTCACACATTCACGCACAGTGAGATGGACCACGCAGGCCCCAGGGGGCGAGGGCTGACAGCAGTGGCACACTCAAGTGCAGTGGGACGAAACGTGCGGGCCCCAGTGATGGTGGCAGTTGCCGCACCTGTGGGGGCCCTGGCAGGAGACGGTAGATGGACGCCATTGTTCCCCATTGACCCTGCCCCCACATACAGCGTCACAACCCAGCGACTGAGTTGCCCTGCTCTGGTGAATACCAAGGGCTCCAATCCTGCTACGTAGCAGGCACGAACAGCCCAAAAGATGGCGCAAGAAGAACTCAAAGTCCCAGAGCCAATAACTCTCAGCAACCGAGAAATTGCCAGCCTCTCAGAAGCACAGTTCAAGACACTATTTATCAGGATGCTAACAGAACTGGTTGATATAGCCACAAATTAGAGGAACATATGAAGGCTAAACTAATTCAAATGAAGGGAGATGTCCAGGAAACCAATAGCGATGGAAAGGAAACTGGGACTCAAATCAATGGAATGGACCAGAAGGAAGAACAAAACATCCAACCAGAAAGGAATGAAGAAATGAGAATTCAAAAAAATGAGGAGAGGCTTAGGAACCTCCAGGACATCTTTAAATGTTCNTAAATTAGCCAACACTAAAATGAAGGAGAGAATCCTAGAAGCAGCAAGAGATAAGGGGACAGTCACCTACAAAGGAGTTCCCATGAGATTGTCAGCGTATTTCTCAAAAGAGACCTTATAGGTAAGAAGGGGCTGGAAAGAAGTATTCCAAGTTATGAAATCCAAAGACCTACAGCCAAGATCACTTTATCCAGCAAAACTTTCATTTAGAATGGAAGGACAGATAAAGTGCTTCTCAGATAAGATCAAGTTCAAGGAGTTCATCATCACCAAGCCCTTATTATATGAAATGCTAAAGGGACTTATATAAGAAAAAGAAGATAAAAATATGAACAGTGAAAGGACAGCAAACTCACAGTTATTAACAACCACACCTAAAACAAAAGCAAACCAAGAGGACAGCTAGATCAGGAGTAGAACCATAGACATGAAGATCACATGGAGGGTTAGCAACAGGGGAGTGGGAGGACGAGAAGGGGGGAGAAGGTACAGAAAATAGCATAGATGGTAGGTAGAAAATAGATAGGGGGGAGGGCAAGAATAGTGGGGGAAATATAGAATCTAAAGAACTTGAGACACGTGGTTATAAACTAAGGCGGGGAGAATGGTGGGGGAGGGAGTGTGCAGGTGGAGGGGAATGAAGGGGGGAATAGAACAACTGTAATGGTATAATCAATAAAATATATTTAAAATAATAATTAAATTTTAAAAAATGCTGGAAATATGTCCAAGGAACAGAGCTGGTGGAGGGGACCGAGCATTAATGAAGAGTTCCAGGGCTTTGACATATGAGTAGGAGTTTACTAAGAAGATGCTGTACAAATTAAGGTTTTCAAATAAATGAATGTGCTAGAGTTAGGTAAAATACAGGAAGCAAGACCATTTAGGATACAAGAAATGGAATCATAATTGGTTGACTAATCTGGAGAAAGTGAGAAATAGACACAGGGAGGAACCAAGGCAAAAAAAAAAAAGGTAATTGTGGATTATCTAGGTGGGTCAGATGTAATCTCTGGGGCTTTTAAAAGCAAATGAAGGAGACAAAAAGTCAGAGAGCAGGAAGCCAAATGAGGACACTGGTCAGTGGGGGGGAATACTTGGGCCCTCTTTGGTGGCTTTGAGGATAATGAGGGCCAGGACCCAAGGAATGCCAGCAAGTTAGAATCTGAGACCTATACCTGGCAGAGCCCAGGAAGGAAACTACCTTCATCCTAGCTGTACCTAACTGAATGTTCCCCACCCGCATGTGCCTGGAAGTAGATTCTTCCCCAGAGTCTCCAGTTAAGAAAGTAGCCTTGTCCGTTTTAGAATTGTGACATAAATTGTTATTTCAAAGTAAGTGCGTGTTATTTCAAAGTAAAGTAACAAGTTACAGCGGCAATGGAAAACTAATGCAATGTTCATTTAGTTCAGTATCTTTGCTCCTACCTTTTCCCTTACACTGGACATTATTTCTTTTTCTTTCACATGTCCATATCTATTCTTGTATGCTTATCTTAGTCACACTACACTTCAGAAATCTCTGGCACTTCCAGCTTTAACTGACGCTTTCTTCTTTTGACACTTCTAATGCAATACCATGCTCCTGTTGTATTTGGTGTTGTCTTATTGCCTAATTGTACATTATAACTTAATCACACTGTTACATATCATTGAGTAATAATTTTGTCTGTATATATTTGTTTCTCCTGTGGATTTGCAGGCATAGATTTAGGTGGATAGTCGTGCTTATGAAGTACTCATTGATTGATTTTTTATTTTCAACATATTTTTGATTAATCCAACGATGCTTTTTAATTTAAATGCTTCTTAAAAAATATCCAATATTCTGAAATATATTCTGGCCTTGATTTTACAGGTAAAATGGATGCATTTAGACAGAAAAATACTTCACATTACCTTTAGGTCATCCAGTAAACCACCGGAAAGAAGCCAAGCATATAAATCAAAATATATACAACCTTTTTATAGCAGCAGGGCTAGTTCAAGTGCTGTGACAGTGGAGCAGCTGGTGCTAGCAGTGGGTGAATAATTTACATGGGATTGAGAGGCAGTTGGAAAGACTAATTTTGGGGACTGTGGTCAATTTCAACTTTTAAAGACATAGATTTTAAATTAATAAAAATGTGTTTGTGGCTACTGTAAATTAGTACTTTTTAAGTGTAAGAGTACAAGTAGTGCATTTATACTAGAAAATGAACAGTTTAAATGGAATAATAATGAATATGCTCTTTTTCATTCCATGGGGGCGGGGGAAACATGCTGAAGTACCTTGCTGTTTTTCCTAAAAATATACCAAAGTGGGTCTGGTCGATAACTGAGAAAGAATGTAGGCATCATTAGAAACCTAATAATAAGAGGTGCATTTAGCAAAAATAGGTGGAAGGGATCTGTAATATATCTTCAAGTTTATCCAAAGAATAAACTTGAAGCTAATTTCTAATATACAGCCTATGAATCCAAGGAACTTCTTTTACAGGTAATGCCAGAAATACTGCAGTCTCTAGAATTGAAAGCAATTACTCACACTTCTGAATAGTGTCTCCCTGTTCACTTCTCTTACCAGCATTTTAAACAACCACTGTGGTCCCTCCTGTCCTCCGTGCCCCTGGGAGAGGAGTTGTGCAGGGGAGCAGAGGGCCCCCCTGAAGCTCAGCCCCAGTCCTCAGCTCAACCTTGGGGTGGGAGAGTTTACAGCCTGGGGGACCCACCTCTTGCCCCCAACTGAAAGCCGAATCAAATGTTTTTTCCCCAAAATAAAGTATCAGCTGTCTCTGTCAAAGGAAGAAAAAAATATATATCATATATATTTGTATATATATGTATAAATTGCTGGCCATCTGTTTCAAAATATGTTCTGAGAAAAAAAAAGAATGTGTATCTAAATCAACCAAGCAGTGGTCACTGAATCCCTCTGTTTTTTTGCACCTTTCATGTTAGACTCAGAGGAGAGAGCAGGTAGATGGGTAGGTGGAGGTCATATACCAAGGTGTGGTGGTAGTTTAGTAACCATAAACCAGCAATGTAGCTAGAAACACAGGAAACCTATGTGATAAAATAATGGCAAGTAGTACCTGACAATATACAAATAGTAAATATTTTGGTAAAATCTATACTATATGCTCATCAAGAATGAGAGCTGCTACTTATTCCCTTATCAGATACATAATTTGCAGATAAGTATCTGTTCCCAGTCTGCAGGCTATCTGCATTCTCCCCATGGTTTCCTTTGCTATGCAAAAGCTTTGTAGTTTAGTGTAGTGCCATTTGCTTATTTTTGCTTCTGTTTTCGCTGCCTGAGGAGACATATTCAAGAAAAAATATTGCCAAGACTGATGTCAAAGACTTTACTGCTTATGTTTTCTTGGAGTTTTATGGTTTCAGGTCTCACACTTAAGTTTCAGTTTTTCACATGTATCTGTCCAGTTTTCCCAACACCATTTACAGAAGAGACTTTCTTTTTCCCATCGCTGGCATTATCATTCTTGACCTCTTAACGTTTCTTGGTTGTGACACTTGTCATATGTACAGAACATATTTTTTGCAATGTCTAATTCTCACTGAAATGTATGAGAAAGAAAATAAAAGCTTTTATAATAACACATCATGATATTTCAGGCGTTGCTTTTCAATATATTTTCATGTGTGAAATATAGTGGACTTTTCCTCCTACAAAAGATTGTGAAAACAGTTATTATATTAATATGTGCATTATTTGACAACTGGTGTATTTTAAACTTACTTTTAGACTATATGAAACGGATATATGGACTTTATCCTGTGCTTGGTTGCCTGCCAATTACAGAATGAGTTTTTTTGCCTTGGAAAGTGTGCACACACACAACTATTCTTACATTGTTAAATTTTCTTTGCTGTTACATAATTTAAAGACAATAATTATAAGGCCAATTGATTACTAAATAATATTTAAGTAAATATACTATTTAGCTCTCAATTGAATCACTTTTGAAACACTATGTTTCAGAAAATATGAGAATGGACAAAAGACAGAAAAGTTATCATTTAGCTAAGGTGAAAATCTTTGCAGGAAGCTTATATATCAGCCCTACATATGTATTTTCTTCTTCTTTAGCTTCTCAAAGTAATACAAACTGTGGTTCTTTATGTATACTTTTATGGATATATTTTTTTTGTGTGTATCTACCAAGATTAGAATCAGAAGTTCAAATCGGTTAGAGATCCACTAGTTTTTATTGACTCATTTATTTCAACAATATAAAACAGAAAACTGTACTTGAATGAGAATTAAATAAATTAAAAAAACAATCTGGTCAGACAACTTCTGAAGGAAATGTTATTAACTGAGTGAAAAATTTCGAATTGTGATTCTCCCATTTCAATAGAATACCTAGGAGGACTAAAAGTAATAGCAGAAGAAAGAAGCTAAGAGCAGTTATGGTGCATTTAGAAGCTATGGGTTTTTTGCTTTTGTTTTTTTAATGACTGATATTTTAAAAGGTAGTAGGAGAGTAGTGAGATGGAAATACTTAGTTCTGATGAAGAATTTGGAGTATGTCAATAGGTTAGGTTTCTGATCAACAAGCATTGACAAAGTTGCATAGCATCTCAATAGGCAGACAATCAATGAAAGAGATCCAGGTATAAAGAACAATCTGTTCAAAGTTACAGAGAGTCCATGAAATTATTTAATTGTTTTTAGGTGACAGATAACATTCTGTGTGGCTGGAGCATAACTGAAGAAAGAACACAGTAAAACACAAGATAGAGTGTGATCTTAGCCTTGAAAATCAGCAGTCTGAGTTTACCAATTCAATCTTTGTTAAAGAAGTGTTTTCTTTTTTTAAAGTCTCTTTTCCAATCTCGAATATAACCATGAGCAGGAAGATCCACAGTTTTTGATCATTATAGTAGAGATTGATGGCAGATTTCTGTTTTATCTACTTTATTCATGTTTTAAATATGAGTTCTCAATAGGAGTTACTTCACAGGGTTTAATGGAAATGTAGTGTATTGACCTGAATCTGAACTTGCCACGGAACTTTCCTGTGGAAAGAAAGACCCAGGGGCCTTCTTTATAACCTCTCCTTTTAAATCAAGGTCCACTCCAAGATTTTCTATGTGCAGGGTCATAGTGAGAGTCATAGTCCGTGATGACACCACCAGTCATTTCTGAGAGTTTATATTCCACATTTGTTAGCCAGCCATTTATTTAGGGCATTTCTGAGAATAAAGGTTATTTCTAATGTGACAATGAAGTTGTTGTTGTTTTTGTCTATGTCCTATGATGTTCAGTGGGTTCACCTGCTGGCCTAGCCAGGGAGAAGAGCACAAGACAAGTGTTTTGCGTGAGGTTGACATCACTCATCTAAGACACCTCATGCCGTTTCAGTTGTGTAATGAAGATATCTAAACATTTAGGAAATCCCAAGCTAAACTTCCTGTAAATAATCAAAAGTAAATGACTTCTTTTAATATTAATTTTATTCTTTATTTTATTTTATTTTTAAATTCTTCATTGTTGTTCAATTACGGTTATCTCCATTTTTCCTCCATTGCTCTCCCCTGCCCACCCCATCTCTCATGTTCAGTCCTCCACCTGTGTTGTCCTTTTCCATGGGAGCGCTTTATGCACATGTTCTTTAATTTGACCCTTGTCCTTTTTTCCCCCTTATCCCTTCCCCCCTCCCCTCTGGTCACTGTCAGTTTGTTCTTTATTCCCTCATCTCTGGTTCTGTTTTGCTCACTTGTTTGTTTTGTTGATTAGGTTTCACTTATCGGCGAGATCATATGGTATTTGTCTTTCACTGCCTGGCTTATTTCAAGTAGCATAATGGAACTGGAGACAGTTACATCCATGCTGTCAGGAAGGGTTAGAGCTCCTTCTTTCTCTGGCATAGTATTCCATTGTGTAAATGTACCACAGACTTTCGATCCACTCATTTACTGATGGGCACTTAGGCTATTGTAAATTATGCTGCTATGAACATTAGGGTGCACAGGTTCTTTTTAATTGGTGTTTCAGGATTCTTAGGGTATAGCCCCAGCAATGGAATCACTGGGTCAAAAGGCAGTTCCATTGTTAGTTTTTGGAGGAAATTCCATACTGTTTTCCATAGTGGCTGTACCAGTCTGTGTCCCCACCAGCAGTGCACTAGGGTTCCCTTTTCTCCACAACCTGGCCAGCACCTGTTGTTTGTTGATTTGTTTATGTTGGCCATTCTGACCAATATAAACTGGTATTTTGTTGTGGTTTTAATTTGCCTCTCTCTGATGATAGTGATGCTGATCATCCTTTCATATGGCTCTGGGCCCTCTGCATGTCCTCCTTGGAAAAGGGTCTGTCCAGATCCTTTGCCCATTTTTTAATTGGGTTGTTTTTCTTCCTGGAGTGGAGTCATGTGAGTTCTTTGTAGATTTTGAAACTCAAACCCTTGTCTGAGGTATCATTGACAAATATATTTTCCCATGTGGTTGGTTCTCTTTTCATTTTACTGATGTTTTCCTTAGCCTGGCAGAAGTTTTTATTTTGATGTAGTCCCATTCATTTATTCTTTTCATTTTGTTTCTTTCTCTAGGGGACATATCTGAAAATATTGATGTGTGGGATATCTGAAATTTTCCTGCCTATGTTTCCCTTCAGGATTGTTATGGTGTCACAACTTATATTTAAGTATTTCATCCATCTTGAGATTATTTTTGTGTATGGTATAAGTTTCTTTTTTTCTTTTCTTTTAATTTTTTTATTTAATTATTTTTCAAGTACAGTTTTCTGTCTATTATTCCCATTCCATCCCACCCCCCATCCTCCCCCCTCCTTCCCATTTCCACCCTTCTCAGTTGCTGTCCATGTATCCTTTATATAGGTTTCTCTAAATCCCTCCCTTATTTCCCCTGAAATTCCCTCCCCTCTCCCCTCTGGTCACTGTCAGCCTGTTCTCTATTTCAGTGTCTTTGGTTATATTTTGCTTGCTTGTTTGTTTTGTTGTTTAGCTTCCTGTTAAAGGTGAGATCATATGGTATTTGTCCTTCAACACCTGGCTTATTTCACTCAGCATAATGCTTTCCAGTTCCATTCATGATGTTGCAAAAGGTAGGAGCTCCTTCTTTCTTTCTGC